>NC_133353.1:27452222-27785555 GCF_030506205.2 Paramisgurnus dabryanus
AGCTGGGATTAAGCAGATTTTAAGCGAAAGTATTTGGTAAATGTATAATAAGTGTTTATATATCATTATCTTATATTTGATGGAGGTGGCATTTAGAGGATTTTGGATCTCCTCATATACACCTTTATATTGCAATGCTCACTCAGCAAGCAATAGCCGTCATTTTACAGTAAGTCAAAAATTGGTGCTAAATAGCACTAAAAGCTCGTAATCATAGGGGAACCATTTTTTGTGCTATATAGCACCTATAAAGCACCTTCAGGGGGTGATTTAGCACCACTAAAGTACCAAATATGGTTCTTTATAGCACAATATGGTTCTACACAGGTGCAACACAGGTACTACATACTGTAGGTGCTACTTTATATGGCACTTAAAATGGGATAAGCTAATGATTTTATAGAATGGCAAAAATCATGCATTGTATCCCGGGTTTAAAGGGACACTTCACTTTTTTTGAAAATAGGCTCATTTTCCAGCTCCCCTAGAGTTAAACATTTGATTTTTATCATTTTGGAATCCATTCAGCCGATCTCCGGGTTTGGCGGTACCACTTTTAGCATAGCTTAGCATAATCCATTGAATCTGATTAGACCATTAGCATTGTGCTCAAACATGACCAGAGTTTTAATATTTTTGTTATTTAAAACTTGACTTTTCTGTAGTTACATCTTGTACTAAGTCAGACGGAAAATTAAAAGTTGTGACTTTCTAGGCCCTGCTATATATGACTTTTTGCTACGAAAATGCCGGCGTTATGAAATCATGCAAGCCCGCATATTTTGCAAGCAGAAATCTGCAATTTATGCAGCAAAAGTGCTGCTTATTTAAAAAATACGGCCCCCGCAGACTTTGGCTGATTAAGCATTGAATCATGCGATCGCATTATTGCGTTTTTCTGGAGGGACTGTTTTCAAGCGCTGCGTAATATCATTAACTACAGAAAAGTCAATTTTTAAATAGGAAAAAAATCGAAACTCTTTGGTAATTTTTTGCGCGATGCTAATGGTCTAATCAGATTCAATGGATTATGCTAAGCTATGCTAAAAGTGCTACCGCCAGACCCAGAGATCAGCTGAATGGATTCCAAAACGGTAAAAATAAAATGTTTAACTCTAGGGAAGCTGGAAAATAAGCCTGTTTTCAAAAAAGTTGAATGTCCATTTAAGAGAAATGGTTTTAATCTGTTTTAATAATCCACCTGAATAGTCAGAGATGCAAATGTATATATTCTTTAGAAAGTTGCATTTATAATCCGCCTAGTTCTTAAATATAAAGAAAGTGCAGCTCCATATCTACACCATCGGGAAAAAAAATGGTCCCTTGCTGTCACTGGGGGAGTACCCTTTCAAAATATACACCTTTGCACCTAAAGAGGTCATATTAGTACCACAAAGATACATATTAGTATGTCAAAGGTACCAAATGTATACATATCTGTACCTAAATGTACTGCTCCGGTGACAGCTAAGGGCAATTTCTGGACAATTGTTTTCTGACAGTAAAGAAAGAGCTAATATTTCAGGCTTTTACAAAGACAACAGGCTGCTGTAGACAGATTTTAACTTTTCACGACACAGCAAATGAGCAAATCACAGCAGGCAGTAAAAGCGGGCAGCATTGTCAAAAAAGATTTAGATATGAACAAAAAAAGCTGACAGCGTTAATACGGAACCAAAAAGAGGAGAGCAACCTGGCATTCACTCAAATTCTGCACCTGCACCTTAACAAATGGAGCTCTCCTGTGAGCCTCTCTGGCTTTCTCTGACTCCATCTCTCACTTCTATTCAGCAAAAATCTCTCCTCCTGCCCTACACCCAGGCTCTGGGCGTCATATTTGGGGTGTTTTTCCCTGCTCTGCGTGTTAATTTGGACCCAACCCTGAGGGAGATCTACGTAGAAGACCTGTTTGGGAACGCGGTGCCAAGGTTGGGGCGGAGTGACACAGCGAGCAGTAAGAGACACCTGGTCTGCCTGAAGGGCGAGCGAGAAACTTCTTCACACTTTCTTTCACTTTCTTTCGCTCGGAGAAAACAGCTGCATCTCACAGCCATTTTACCATACTGGCTCAACCTGGGCCATCAATCAGCCAACACCTCCTTGGTGAGAGAGAAAGAGAGACTATGAGTGAGCAATGAGCAATACCTCATTTGCTTTGGCACGGATGTTCAGTACTTTCACACGAGTCTCAGATCAGCTTTGATGGTCTCAGCTTGTTTACTAAAACTTAGTTAGTAATGTTTCTAAACAGCATTTGAAACAGTGTTGAAGGAAGCACTTAAACTTTCAGTGCTGGGCAGGAAATATAAGAGCATCCTTTGTCTTATCAAGAACCAATTTGCTATTAGAGATCTACCTGCAAACTATATTCTGTATTTTTATGTGAAATCCATAGGGAACTCAGTAAACATTTATACATTTCAAACATGTTTGATTTCACATGGTACTTAAGAAAGATCTGTGCATATCAAATTATTATGAAAACTTAGATCCAGAACCCTCCAAAAGTGCATCTGACATCATTTCTTGTAAATAAGCAACTTTTAATCAGGGTCTTATGTTTAGGTTCAGTAATTTCACTTTAATGACATTAAAAAGTTATTAGTCAGGAATTAAAATGTCTTCCTTTATTTCACTTAAAGGACAACATCACCGTTTTTCAATATTTTACTATGTTCTTACCTCGACTTAGACAAATTAGTACATACCTATGTTTTTTCAATGTGTGGACTTAATCTTTGTTCAGCGCATCGTGAATGTGTTAGCATTTAGCCTAGCCCCATTCATTCCTTAGGATCCAAACAGTTTTTTCTTGGTGTTTTCCTTTTTAGTCATTTCAGATGTATTTAAAAAATTTGAATGTCTTTCGGTGCAAAACCCTTTAAGTGCATGCAAGCTTTTTTGGTAAAAAACCCCACTTTAAAAAAATCCAAGTCTTTGTACAACACAAAGTAAACAGTTGCAAAATTACTAAAGATGCAACAAGAAACATTGCAAATGATGAAAGTCAGAATGTAAAAGTGAAGAAACTGATCCACACATCACAGGGGGCGCTGTGATCCATGTGTGTGTCACATTTGGGTTGTAATCAGGTCCAAATACTCATAACGGACCATGGTTCATAAAATTCATCTTCTGTGCTCTTTACGGACATTTCATTTAAGGATTCTGCCAACAAAGTGCTATTTCTCAATGAGGCTAATGCATAATAATACATCCTATAATTTTTTTGTATTACAGAATAAGAAGTTTGTGATTGTGAGTCATCTTTTCAGTTGTAGAAAAATAACAAATTGCAATATAGGCGTAAAGGGGACAGAGAATCAAAAACCATTTTTACCTTGTCTTTGTTGAATAATGGTAGTCTACCCGCACTCACGAACATACAAAAAGTGCTAGACATGCTAAACATCTCAGTCTCATAGAATTCCTCTTTTAGAAATGTCAGCCAGAAAACGGCCTAATCTGAAAAACTGATGCTTATGACATCACAGGCATCTCACTGCCCCTCCACTTTAAAAAAATTGGCTTCATTTTTTGAGTGGCAGCAAAGTCAGCCAATCAGTAATGATATTGCAAGTTAAGCCAGTAGGGGGAGCCAAATAGGTGCAAAACCACTTGTTTAAAATCCCCCACCCTAATAGAGCTATCTGAGAGAGGTTTTTAGGAAGCTTCTAAGGCATTACAGACCCAAACACATTTTTTTTGTCTACATGTCACATCACAGAACAAGGGTAAATACCCCGTTCAATCATTCTATGTCACCTTTAATATGATGATGTTGCTAACTTGCAAATGCAAACCGTTTTTGGCAAGTTGGTCTGTCTTATAAAAAGACAATTTGTCTGCACTTTACAGTACCGAGGTTCCTACACACAAGAATGTACTTTTCGTCCACCTTCAAAGTACATGCTTATAGTGAGCAGTCCTCCGTGCTTTAAGAGTGAATCTTCTTTTACTCAAATAATGTAAAGTTGCAGGAAGAGTGCTCGTAGGCAGAGCCGGTGACAAGTGGACCCAGGCACGTACTCCGCCACACAACTTGGTCAGCACAGATGAGATGTGGGAAAACAGGCAGCTGCGGGTGGAAGAATAGACCATAAGGCTCGAGCGCTTGCCAAATTTCATCATCTATTATGGATTGCCTGAGAAGCATACTCCACTGCGACCGGGGGCACGTCTGAATCACATGCAATCGCAAATCAGCGCAGCGAGCGCTGAGATATTGGAGATGCACCCTGAGCCTGCCTGGCTTTACAGAAGTTACCACGTTACAACAGAATTAAAGGATTTCGATCTTTAAAAAAGGCTTGTATTGAGATACTCTTGCAATTTCAAATCAGATATAAGAAGGATTTTCTGACTTACTGAGAGATTTAGTGCCTCAATGCTCAGAATGTTAAGCATATGACAAATCCAATCAACTTATTAAAACTTTAAACTATAAAAAAGCATCCAAATCTTTATAGATACATAAAGATTACATAATTAGATTTATGTATCTTTTTATCAAAAATTTAAAGCATCAAAGTTCGATTTTATTCATTAGTAAAGATATCAAGGTTATATTTTTCACCGAATGTATACAGGATGGTTTTATAGTAAACAGTAAATCACAAAAAATCTCAGCAGGCATATGACCGACCTTCAACGTTGAAATGTGGTTGAAATAATGACAGTTCTTGTTTCAATGTTGAAACAACGTTGATACAACAGTTGATGCTAGATGGTTGTAAAAGGTTAATAAATATTGAAATAATGTCAGTTGTTGTTCAATGTTGAACCAATTTGCATAATCAAAAGGTAATTCAACGTTGATTCAACCTTGTCCTTGACGTTGATTCAACGCTGGGATGACTTTAGCTGGGCTTTCACAGACAGGGTCACATTAACTCTTTCACCGCCATTGACGAGATATCTCGTCAATTAAGAGAAAACGCTTCCCCGCCAATGACGAGATTTTCCGTCTTTCCGCAATTCCCTTCTGCAACTTTTTAAACCCGGAAGTATTGCCCTATGGCAAGTGGCTGCATGTCCGTGTCTGTTTTAAAGATCGCTCTGAATGGGATCTCTATGAAAAGTCCGTCACAAAAATGGAATTATCTCTGCTTTTTGCTCAAAATGTGGTGTTTGTTTGAAAGCAGAGGGTCTGTTCTTTCATTTGGTATATTGTATGTTTATATGTTTAAAGAAGAACATTTTCTGGAAGGCATTAAACTTTATAGAACCTTATAGAAACGCTACAGTTATACAAATACAAATATGTGCTATCCCAAGGTTTTACAAAGAATTCCGTTTAACTTTTTGTGAATTTCTGGTCCAAAAAAAGTACATGAATTTTCTAAAATGTATCCAAGAGACTAAAGTAATATACAACAATGCAGAAGGAAGGCATAACAAGTGCCCACCTTTCATCATCTAGAGTGCGGAAGCCCACTCGTAAGAAGCCAACTAAAGCAGTGATGAGAGTTTCTATATCTTTTCTGAGGGACCAGTTTGGCAGGCATCATCTCCACACAGCAGTCAATTGCCATGTAAATTACAGGGCCCGGGTAATAAAAACTGATTTGTATATCACCAGGAGTGGAGAGTGTGTCTGTCTTGTAAATTTAATTAAACAGCAGGTGCAAAATCAGGTCATATGGCTTTGATGTGCCCCATGTGAGAATGACAACCAGACAAAGATTCTAATATGGGCAGCATTTACATATTTCTGCATTGGAACAGCTATCACCTAGAATCCCTCCACCCTAAAAATCCAACAGGATTCAAATGAACCGCCTGATCATCTGATTTTGCACCAAAATAAACGTTTAAGCTCTTAAAAACAGCTTTGACTTGCTTAATGTTGCATAAATGCACCTATTATTGTCGCCTCACCATTACCGACACACTTCAGCTGGTTATGGTCTCACTACGAGGCAAATTATCCGATGCAACTAATATGCAAAACAAAATAAGAACCAATAGAAAGCACTATCAAGTCATCGCCGGCACACTCAGCCACGCAAATAAGCACCAAAGCCAGAAATCTTTCCTTTTATTGGACGATGTGACCTGTGACATCAGTCCCACCTTCGTCCCCACAGGACCCTTTTGATTTGACTTGTAAGAGGTGTCAGAGCCTGACCTGATGGCAATACTCATCCTGTGTTTTTACTTTCTACTTTCTTGCCTTTTTCGAGAGGAGGTGCTGGATAATTACCACCTAGGATGTTGCCATCTGCGCCGCCTTTTCACGGTCTGTTAACTTGCCTCTCAAAAAGTTTTCTGGTGGCAGGGGCCACACATGTAGGAGAGAACGCACATTCAAGGATCATTAAATCTTGTGCTAAAGAGGATAGACTCTACTTATGGCTCAGAGCAGTATGTCACGCCACCCTAAAAATAGGGCATAGCGAAAAAAAAAATTCAATTCCATGAGCATCATATGTTTTTGAGAACCGAGGTCACGTTATCTCAAACCGGTCCAAATCGCCCAAGTTGCCCTGGCACACAGTGTCCTTCCAAAGTCAGTCTGACCTTTTCCACCTTATGTCCAAATATGTGGAAAGAATTCCGATATCCAAGAGTCCAGTGACTTTACCGCTATTTTCTCCAAAGTTGCCGCCGACGTTCTGAACAAAAGCGGTTTATTGTTGTTGTGAAAATCTGTTATTAACAAGCTGTCTGACATATTCTTTGTGAAAGCCTCACTTAGGAAACCGCGGTGTCAAGCCGAGCAAGTTTTTAATGAGAAATGCCAAGCAAAACATGCCGTACTGCTGCAGGAGCGACGAGGGGGTGCAGGTGCATGGCTGGAAGCGGTGAATGGCTCAATAGCCAAGAGAGAACATATCTGTGTTCAGGATCTCCTCTGATTATTGCCACATATCATCAGAGAAATGAAGTAACATCAACACAGGTGCACAGCAGTGGCTTATGGGAGCCAGTTTGACACGTTTGGTGAGAGTCCACGCTGTTTGATTGCTTGTGATGCGTGCAGAACCACCAAAACATCAGACGTTATCTGATATGAAGCAGTTTATCAAAGCTACAATACAAAAATCAAATATTACACCGGAGAAAAACTGATTTTGATCATGTGGCGCTTTTAGCTGATTTGATGTAGCCAAACAATGAAATTCAGTTGTGATCAAAACAGACACAAAACAAAGGTGAGCTGCTTTTTCTCAACCCCAGATCCAGAGCCAGCCTATGTGCAGTAAATTCCTCAGGTACGCTCCAGGTCCTGCGTGTATCCATTGATTTATTTGGATGTGCCTGAAATATTTCTAACCAGAAAGTGTCGAACCAATAGAAATGTCACAGACGCAGCTGAGAAAGCTTATAAACTCAGGTGAAACACTCCAGGCATCAGCAGACAGAGAAGAAAGGTCCTACAAACAGACCTGTACTGCTGATGGATGTGACAGTTCTTCTTCTTTATAATGAATTTTAACCTTTTCAAAGCAGGATATGTTGACAGCTATGTTCAAGTAAGCTGCATTTAAAATGTTTGCTATGTTGAAATGTTGTATTACAGTATACTGTATGTTGCATAGCAGTGTACAATCTACATTCGCTTGCATGACTTGTAGGTGAATAGGACAGGTCGTGTGAGCATGTTGTATCATATGTAGGCCTGAACGTGTCTACACTGCAGTGCAGCCCTGAATCCATCATCAACCTCATCATCTTCTACTATTAAACTTTCTCCCCTATGGTGATATGCTCCCGGTTGTTGCATACAACGTTACTCCAGTCAGTCCAGAGATATATAAATCTAGAGCAATCTGTGACTTACATCAGTATACTGAAGTTTCAGAGAGACATGATTCCTTACGGCGCATTCACACGGGGCGTCAGCGTTAACGCTTCCCATTCACTTTTAATGGGTGATGTCATGCGTTGCCGAACTGAAATGTGGATCTGTCGGCGCCGCGTCAGTTCCGTTGCTCGCGGCAGAAGTTGAACATTTCTAAATTTTTAAAGCGGCAACGCGTGCGTCAGCCAATCAGATCGCCTTATGCAAATAACCTAGGCAGAGACAGCCAATTACGTTTATGGAAGAACGAAGCATGTGTAGCGGCCACTGTGATTGGCTGTTGGCCACGCTTCAGACAAGCCTTCCGTTAAGCGTTAACGCTTACGCCCCGTGTGAATGTACCGTTACTGGACTGTGGTCAGCACATCTATAGAGGCACTACAAACTAGGATTTACAAATGTTAATGCATTGAATAAACAGAGATTTATACTTTGCATTACACTTTGTATGTGTTATTATTGAGTAATTGTAGTTAACAGCATGCATTGATATACAACTTTAGGGGTTTCATACAAGCAAATGGTACATGACATGACTGAACCAAGTAAAAGACCCCAAAAAAGTTCAACTTATAGCTTCTTCTGAACATAACTGCTTGTGGTTTAGGTCAGTGGATTTTAATTTTATATTCTTGATAGCATTTAAAGGGATAGTTCAAGCAAAAATGAAAATTCTGTCTTTATTTCTCATCCTCATGTTGTTCTAAACTTGTATGAATTTCTTTTTTCTAATGAACACAAAAGAAGATATTTTGAAAAATGATGGAAAGCACACAGTTGATTTTAACCACCGACTTCAATAGTAGGAAAAACAAATATGATGGAATTAAATGGGGACCATCAACTGTGTGCTTACCGGGCCTCATTTATAAACCATACTAAATTTTACCTCACAATCTTTTCTCAAAAATGTGTAATTCTTAGAACAATTGATGCACAGAGCAGTTATATCTGATATCTGGGCAATTTCAGAATTCCCCCCTTAAACAATGCCCAATTAACTCTTTCCCCGCCATTGACGACATATCTTGTCATTTAACCCTTGTATTGTGTTCGATTTTGTGACGATTTTGATGGAGCGGCTCAAATTGACCAGCATTGGATTCAATGCAATTTCTTAAATATCACACTATGAAAAACAAGGAGGAATTATATGAACAGGACCATTTTAGTATCAGTCTTTGTCACAGATTAACATTTAAAATTTTTATTCAACATATTTTTTTTTAACATACCTATTTTTAAAACATCCTAAATAAACAATTTAATATTGCTGTGAAATGAAATGAAGCTTTTCTTTTTCTAAATAGGCTCATCTTTTGTTCTTGAGGCTCATTGTACAAATTCAAGAAATCACTCTTTACATGATGTGCACACATCAAGCATGTGCTTTCTGACTTCTTGCATTTTACGCAAATGGTGCTTATTTTGGTGTCATGTTTTGTCGGGCACAGCTGGCATCACCTGTATTCACCTCTGGATTTTCTGTGGGTCTGAATTAATCTGCTTTACTTAGTATTTCATATAAATTGAAAATAGAAATGATAGTTCACATTTACTTTTCTGTGTCTGAGGAGGTCTTTATCAGTACTGAAAATAGTGAGGAAAAGCTCACTTTTCCCTTTCCAGGGTAGTAAAACACTAAAATATACGCAATAAATGTATTTAATTTGTGTTTATACAGTTGCCTTGGAACAAACAGATATGGGTCAAATTGACTCGTGCACATCAAAAACATAACAAAAATCATTATTTGTGCTAAAAAAAAACTACTTCAAAACACATCAGTGTATCCTAACTTTGCATGCATGTTCATGGCCCTAAATGAGAAAAAGTGACAAAATGTCTGGAAGAAAACGATAACTTAAGTTGCATTTCATAAACATTGTAAATAGAAATGATAGCTCACTTTTACCATCTGTGTCTGTAAAAGTCTTTTTCAGTACTCAAAAGAGACCAAATTGACCCGGAACATAATATGAGGGTTAAAGGGGACAAAGAATGAAAAACCATTTTTACCTTGTCTTTGTTGAATAATGGTAGTCTACCCACATTCACAAACATACAAAAAGTGCTAAACATGCTAAACATCTCGGTCTCATAGAAATTCCTGTTTTAGAAATGTCCGCCAGAAAACGGCCCAATCTGAAAAACTGATGCTTATGACATCACAAGCATCTAACTGCCCCTCCACTTTAAAATAACTGGCTACATTTTTTAAAGTGGCAGCAAAGTCAGCCAATCAGTAATGAGATTGCAAGTTAAGCCAGTAGGGGGAGCCAAATAGGTGCAAAACCACTTGTTTAAAATCCCCCACCCTAATAGAGCTATCTGAGAGAGGTTTTTAGGAAGACCCAAACAACAAAATTTTGTCTACATGTCACATCACAGAACAAGAATAAATACTCCGTTCAATCATTCTGTCACCTTTAAGAGGAACATTTGCATAAAAAAGTGTTACTGATGAGGTTTTAGGGTTATCTGTAATACCGCGATTATCCACAATTCCCTAATTTATAAAAAACCTTATTTAATTTAAACTTAACTTTAATTGTATACTGCGTTTATGTTTTGATAAAATCATTTATCTAAATCTGATCTCTAACAAAATTATTTTACAGCAATTATTTCAGATTTTTTGCTAAACAAATTTTACCCATATTTAAGAGTTTATAAGCAGAGAAAAAAATAGCAGCAAGAATGGCTTATATTTCCAAAAACCTGCAGCAATCTGTCAAGCAAAAGTGTGTATGTCTGCTCAGACCCTGACGTGGCGCTAAGCACTTTTCCACATCAAAAAGGCATTTTTATAATTGTGAACGTTGCCGTGGATTTTTGCATACACACACTCTACAATCAAATCTGTGCATACACAAGCTTTAAAAATGAGGCCCACCGTCTTTTTATCACAATATTTCCATAATATTTGTTTTCCTACTATATAAGTCAGTGGTTACAATCAGCTGTGTACACTCTCAGAAATAAAGGTACAAAACTGTACCTTTTCTGTCACTGGGGCTGTACCCTTTCAAAAAGTACAGCTTTGCACCTAAGGATTTTATTTTAGTACATCAGAAGTACATTCTGGGACCAAAGAGAGCTTAATAGTACCTCAAAAATATATATTAGTATCTCAAAGGTACATATTGGTACTAAATGTTTACATATATGTACCTAATGGTCCTTGCAATTACCTTTTTAAAGGGTGCTGCCCCACTGACAGGTAGGGTACATATTTTGACTTTTTTCTAACAATGTAGGTCCTTAAGGTACAGTAATCTACCCAAAATTGTATTCTGTTTTGTAGTCCTGTAAAGGTATCAAACGGAAACTTAGGGTACAGCCCCAGTGACAGAAAAGACATTATATTAAAATATCTTCTTTTGTGTTTATCAGAAAAAATTGTAATGCAGGTTTAGAACAACATGAGGATGACAAAAATGTTTTGGTCACTTTGATGAGTTTTTTTTTTATCTAAGTTTGTGAGAAGCACATGGTCATGTAATTCATCCAGTCAAGAGGTCTCTCTATGTAACCTTTGCGTTTATCGTGTCAGTCACATGCTGAAAATTTCTCTACGTACTGTAGTTTTTATTGAGTTTTGGGCATGGAAATACTAATGGTTCAAACAGGTTCAGCTCTACTAAGTTCCCATGGTTACTGATACTTTGGTTCCCTCACTTGGTAAAGAGATGCAGTGCAAACAGCCTATAAACAGTAAGAATATAATGTTTGTGCAATATGTTTTTACTTTATTATAGCAAAAAATGAGTTAAATATCAACAGTCCATGTGAAGAACAACATTTTTTTCATAGGTGAGCCTAAAAACAATTTATCACAAAAAGTGCGTAATCGTATAGAAGGCAAGAAAACTGTGATGGCTAATTAATATTAAAGGTGATAATGAAGGGATTATTTTTTTCCAAGACGATAAGCAAATGGCTGTTAATTACAGGTGCTCTTTCTTACACTTTATGCAGCCTTTGACGCAGCACTGACAGAAATAACCCCTCATTAGCACTTAATCATGTTAACCTGACTGAGTGTTCAGTGATGGGGAGCTAACTCGATTTTGCAACCAGAGATTGATTTCTTACAATTAAATGAACAGGTGCGATGCTTGTAGAGTTTCAAAATTAAGAGTTCTGAACAATCTCACTAGTAGTTTATCTTCAAAACGACCTGATTCCTAAAAATATCTGAACTATTTTCACTTCTTATCACATTTTATGAAGATAACAAGGGCTGAAGATGTTTCAACATTTTAACTTGAACAAAGTTAGACCTTCAGAAAAGGTATTTTTTAAAGATTTGCACAAAGCACAACATAAAAATTACAAAATGAATAGCCTACATAAAAATGCACATTAATTACTACTAAATATCCCTACACCATGCAAAAAAAAATGACTTTCTGACTAAGTATTTTTGTCTTGTTTTCAGTAGAAATATATAAACATTAAGATGTTTTTCTTGATGAGCAAAATGACCCAAGAAAATAAGTCTAGTTTTAGACAAAAAATATACAATTTATTGAATTTGTGCTTAAAGCAAGCAAAAATATCTTCCAATGCGGTGAGAAATTTTTTTTGAAATAAGTGTACTTTTCTAGTTAAATTTTTCACCCCATTGGCAGATATTTTTGCTTGTTTTAAGCACAAATTCAATAAAGTGCAATGAAAAAAGACTTACACTGAAAAAAAATTTGCTTTATTACTTTGTATTTTTGTCTTGTTTTCAGTACAAATATCTTATAAAAAAATTCGGTCACACTTTATTTTACGGTATCACTGTTACAGTGTTATTATACTTTTAAGTACTAAGTAATAATCATTAATAACATGTACTTACTATAGGGTTGGGGTTAGGAGTAGGGTTTGTTTTAGGGTTAGTTGCATGTAATTATGCATAATTAACTGTTATTACTATAATAATTACATGTAACATGTGTAACAAAGACACCGTAAAATAGTGTTACCAAAAATTCTTACATCAAGGTGCATTTCTTGAGGAGCAAAATTACCTTAGAAAAAAAGTCTATTTTCTAAGTATCAAATTAAAGTGAATTTGTGCTTAAAACAAGAAAAAAATGCCAATGGGCTAAAAAAATTTCAAAAATTCTTCTTGAATTAAGTGTTTAAGAAAAAAAGTAAACTTATTTCAAGTTTTTTTCTTACCTCATTGGCAGAATTTTCAAGCACAAATTCACTTAAATTTGATTTTTTTTTTTTGTCTAAAAACTACACTTATTTTCTTAAGTAATTCTTCTCATCAAGAAAATGCATCTTGATTTAAGTATCTTAAGATTTTTGTACAGAAAACAAGACAAAAATAATAAGTAAAAAAGTATTTTTTGTTTGCAGTTTACTCATATCGCAAAGCTTCAAGAGTCCTGATATTGACTGAAATTGGTGTATGGTGGTAGTTACCTGCATGACATGGTTAACCTAGTGAAACACCTTATGAATCCACTGGTGTACTAACAAGGGTTATTGATGGTCCGATGGCATCAGGATGACAAAGTGCACAGTGAATGTAAAACTGAAGGTGCAGAATAAAGAAACACCATCAGTCTGGTCGTACTCTGCAAAGGAATGTAATGACATCATCTTCTCTGCATACTGAGTTATATTATGTTTGCAGCCTTTCTAATGAATGATGCGTGACCTTTTTTGTACAGAAAAGCAACAATATTGGTTGGTTGGTCATTCAACAGCTAATAAATAGGTACAACCGTCAGAAATAGCCTACCTAAAGATAACACATATGCCCCCAAATTAAGTTACAGTACCAATAAACATGAAAACGCAGCAACTAAATATTACAAAATAAGATAAAAATCTCGACACAAAGGAACTGCGAACCAAGAAAAGCCACTAGATTTAAATTTTGGGCACATTCCAGTTTTGGTTAGAATGTTTACGATCTTTGATGACGTTTCATCCGTGAAAACACTACGAAAACTTTTAAATCTTTTTTTTCTGGTTTGCAGCTGACTAACAAATGCTCAACTTAATATAATTTAAGAATAAATTGATTTTACCTTCTTTAAACGAAATTAAAAGGCCTACCTGTGAAGAGAGAATGATGAGCAGGATTGCGGCCTCGTGCTTAAAGTCAATTCGTGCGCGTGACCAATCACTGATACAACAGCGCCACCTTTCCGTGACGGATTAATTTACAACTAAATCTACTGTGAATGATAATATATACTGTGTTCAGATAGGACATAATTTCATTTTGAGGTAAAGATTTTGTTCGATCCTTCTCATTATAAGGGTTGCTCTAATTATTTGTGACACTGTCTGTGAAATCCAGGCTTAAGTCTCAATTATGAGGTCAAACCATCAAAGATAGATTTCACTTTAATCGTAATATTTAATATTGCCTTATTTAATAATAAAGATATTAAACAAAAAATTATATATTTTTGCTTTCATTTAGTTATTCTTGAATATATAAGGTTATATATTCACAGAATGTTCTTTACATTATATAGGATGATTTTACATAGAAAACAATAAATCACAAAGAAAATATTTAGCTGAGTTTTACATTATTTTCTTTACTGTACTTATTCTGCAATTTAATGCATTTTTCCAGTACTATGTATATTGTTTTTTTTTCTATATGCTACATACATTGTTTACTACCATTGTATGCTTGACTGGAATGCATTTTTATCATGTCAATAAAGCAGAAGTAAAAATCCTAGTCTACAACATTTCTGATGAAGCATCAGATTAATATAGCTACACTACAGTAGTCCCTGTAAATGTAAGTTTTTCCTACATTTGTTGATGACATCACAAAGAACAAAAAATGTTTGACAAAGTTTCTGAAAAGACTGCTTATTTTTATTTATTCTGCATCCACACCATACATTTTCAATAAAGAGAAGTGAACTGGTTGGTTGTTTTAATGTTTTTCAAATGTTTGAGGCTGCCGACCACAAACTGAATATCTCTCCTGAATGAGGCTGGATGACAGAAAGGTCACTTAACCATAATTGTGAAATAGTAATTGCATTATTAATAAACTTAAAACTCTACTTCCTATGAAAAAAAAGGCCTTCCAAAACCTAAGCAAACGTTCGTGAATGTAATTTTCCTCCACTGTCAGCCACAGCAGAACATAAATGTTCTCATTTTCGGCCCACCTTCATGGGTCTCAAAGAAGCGGTGCTGTTCAACTATGCTTTTTCAGTCTTTGCAGTATGATAAACAATATAATGCAAGTCCCTTGAATGATTATGGCAATACTGGTTAATTCTTTCTTCAGTTAGTCATCAGCCTTGGCCTCCATCTCTTCTGCATCATCATCTCCATCAACCTCTGCATTCTCCCTTTCCAAACGCTCCAGCTGCCGAGCCAGTTCTGTCTCATCCGTGTCCGTTACGACTTTAGCCTGCACGGATTAGAATAAACATGAGGCTATAAGCTCTATACCACATATAAGTAAAAACAATTTGAAACACCCGAATGAGCTTTATTATATGATCAATATATAAGGCAGACACTTAACAAGTTAATATCGGAGTCAATGCAATATCATTTCTTACCTCCATCTGAATGTTGAAGACACCTCTTTTCTCCTCAATCCTTTCTTTAATAGCAGCCATGGCCTGATTGAGAATAGAGAGACCCTCTGTGCGCTCTAGTGTGGTTGTGGTCATAACATAGCGAGGAGGGGCAATCAAGTTGATCTGGAACAAAAAAAACGACGTGAAAATGAACAAGTCTGGATCGAAAAATGTGTGGATAGAAAATGTTAAGAAACATCACTATCTTAATGTTCAATATTAAATGGTCATCATATGAATAAATAACATAAGTAAATCACAAAAAATGACTAAACTAAGTTTTTACAGGCAGGGTCGCATATTATTACAAATTTTAAGTAGTCAATCTGGGCACTAAGTGTTTATTAAGAAAAACTTGTACCTTGATTGGCATGGCCTCTGTTGAACATGCCAGTCCAGCCCGCAAAGCCTCTTTGACTGCATCAATGCCTTCATAGCCATAGCAAGCCACCTCAATGTCTGTTTGTGAACATTAAAAAACAATGTAATTATTTACGTTTCATTTAGTTTTTTTGTGTAAATGTTTTGCATTTATAGCTGATATATATTTCCAGTTCATGGCTATCTTAGGGTGACCATTCTTTCAGAACACGTCCTGGCCAGGATTTCGGGTGCGTCTTCCGGAGCATACGTCATCAAGGTTCTCCCATTTCAGTTAAAAACATAAGTCATAAAATCGTAGTTTCATTCTCACCTTAAAATGTAACGGTTGCTTTTCTGATATAGAACCTGAAATAATAAACCTCAATGACGTATGTAGTCAGCAAAATATGAATTCCGGAAGACGCACCCGAAATCCTGGCCAGGATGCTTACGGGAAAAATGGCACGTATGGTCACCGTAGGCTATCTATTGAATAAAAGTCTGGCACCTGCTCTTATTTTGACAGCTTGGGGAGTGAGGCGTCTGTTGATGTTATCAATCAAAACGGCCCTTTCCTCTTCTGTCAAATCCAGGTCATCTAAAATGGATGTGTCTCTACACGAAAGAGAAAAAAATGCAATTTTAACACAGTTTGCACTGAAAACTATTTAAAATCAATAGTTCATATATAAATTCTGACGATTCATACTTACGACACAGCCTGCTTAAAGATATCGTACGCTCCGTATCCAGGTCGCTTGTATTTTTCATCAAACACCCACGCCGCACGCTGGTACAGACTCTCCAGCTGTTCATCTTTAGTGTACTCCAAAACTTCAGCTACATGCCTCAAAATGCTGTAAACCTACAACAACACGTTTGTTGACGATTTAACCATTGTGAACCAGCTGGTCAAAGGATATTTACCGGTAAATAGATAAAATTGATACATCAGGAATACTCACAGTTTTGGATTTCGTGAACTTGTCTTCGCATTTAATGGCCTCTTCGGGTGACACTCTTCGTTTGGATAAATCAATGTAACCTGGAGAAAAAATATATATTATATTTTAGATTATAATAATAGTTTCACATAATGTAAGATGACTTATTTTAGGTAGACAACAGTAAATTACAAAAAAATACTTAGCTAGGTTGTCAAAGGCAGGGTTACATACAGAATACAGAACAATAAACATAAATTGAATTCAATGATCCACACCTTTCTCTTTATCCACACGAATGACCACCACACATTCATTGCGTCCGATACGGATGAGTTTGTTGATGGATCGGATTCGTCGTCTGGAGAGCTCGCTGAGCAGGATCATACCCTCGATGTTGTTGTACTCTAATAGACTCACATATGCGCCCATCTCTGCGATCGACCTTACATTAACCATAACTACATCTTCCACCTCCGGAAACCGGTGCTGGTAAAATCTACAACTGAGCCCGGGCATCTTGAACCTGCTAAAAACAAACACACAGTCACATGGTTTTTTAAAACAGAAAGAGCTGTCACCTCGTGCTGTCTATGTAGGGAGCGTACTTGGTTTTGAGATACTGATGAATTACTAGACAACGTTTAACGTTACTGTTAATTATATTAACAACGTATGTATCATCACCGGAGATAAGTTCCAAGGTAAAAGACCATACAGATAAAAACACTTAAATAAAGTATCTTGCAGAGAACAAAAAAACTATAATCATTTGTAAATAGCGAACTAACTGGTAGGAGTCATTCAACATAACCCAGTACTTTCTCCGAAAACAGTCACGATCTCTTTTACTTACCAATGTGCTGTAAATGCGTAAATTGAAGTTACTTGTAATCCTCTACTTGCTGACGCAAATCCAAGTGCGTATATCCAAAAATAAGATAAAATAGATGGACTAAATATCCGAAGCTTAGTAATCTATTTCATCAGCATGTTAACATCCAGCCGGAAAAGGAAGTGCTTCATTACACTCTTGTCTATCTGCGTGTTGAGCGGCTCAATAGCGCCATCTAGCGTTTCGGAGCTATGCGGTTTAACTCTCAGGAGTTGTTCATGACCAAAAGATTACAGTTTTTCTCAATTGCTTTGGCACATTTTTCACAACAGTCTTATTATTCTCTAAACTGTGAGTGCAAATATCACAACTGTTTGCTGGAACTTCAGAACTTAATTGCATGTCTGCAAAATGAAGTTACACACCCAAAACATTTAATTCATGCTTCAAAACCTAGTTATCTTGTCAGTAATTTGGCCAAGGGCACCAAAATATAAAGTATTTTTGTCATCGTGTGAGCAACACTGGTCAAAATGTTTAGTT
This sequence comes from Paramisgurnus dabryanus, assembly GCF_030506205.2. Taxonomy (NCBI): domain Eukaryota; kingdom Metazoa; phylum Chordata; class Actinopteri; order Cypriniformes; family Cobitidae; genus Paramisgurnus; species Paramisgurnus dabryanus. The sequence continues at coordinate 27,470,298 of NC_133353.1, forward strand.
GTTTTTTCACCATGAAAGTCCACCATAGAAAATAAGGTTTCATAAAAAAATCGTAATAATTGAAAGAGTCAACAGTACATAAAAAAAAGTAAATGAACATTTCTATTTATTCACTTCATTTATTTTTGTATGTGTATTACATTTAAACTGAAATCTTGCTTGTCCAATTGCTGTACATTTCATATTTCCTATGTTACAAAAAAATATAATAGAAAATAACTACAAAATAACCTCAATGATAAACTAATTATTCTTGTTGGACATCCTGTCGCTCTTGTTGGACATCCTGTCGCTCTTGTTGGTCAGGCCGAAGATTTTCATTCACATCACATCTTATGTTTTCCATTGCCATGCACCAGGGAAAAAATCTCCAATGAAGCAGACATTACAAACAATATCAATGTCAGATATTTATGGAATGTACATGCATGTTTAGTAGTTTTTGATAAGTGAATGGATCGTTTTGAATGTGATGGCGTACACGATGACAAATGATTGAGAAGTTGTGAAGAGTTTGACAGTTTAAGTGAGAATTGACTCATCAGTTTTGATCAACAAGCCATATGCAATTAGTTGTTGGGCAAACTGCAGACGATTGTACTTATTGTTTGCACACATGTGCCAAAGCATTTGCAATTTGCTCAAATCAATAAGAAATTCCAATCTGATGTGAACAATAAGCTAATTGTTTAGAGATCTGATCTTATTGTTTTGGAAAATAAAATTTTCATTTGAGAATTGAGCCAAAGCAATTGAGAAAAACTGTAAAACGCACTATAACATGTTTTATTATCCTCTTAATTATTTTAAGCATAGTGCATAAACCTATAAAGCTAAAAGCCTATTCCTTTAATATTGATCAAAATAATACTATACTGTCTGCTAATCATTTAGCAGACAGTAAGTTAAAGTGGCAGTTTCCCGGACAGGGATTAGATTAATTCAGGACTATTTTTACAAATATTGGTGTGCATGTTTAAGACACACCAATGACACTGATATATGTTACGATGTGTCAGAGCAAGATGTTTTTAAATTAAGACGGCACAAACGGCATTTTTTATCTGGGACTAGGATAAACCCTGTCCAAGAAACAGCCCCCAATTGTATTAAAGCCATTTAGATTTAATTCGCATATGTTCCCTGGGATTCGAACCCATGCTAATTCAATGCTCCACCAATTTAGCAACAGGAACAGACAAAAAGCTACATTGGTTATCCACTACTACTTGTTTTTAAAGTAAATGCTGCCAACTCTGTGTGATGCCCTTTGAGCAATATTTTATGATCGGATGCCAATTGACTGAATACAAGACATTTGGTTTACAGTGCCATGTTTCCTAAAAATTAAAATTAGCCCATATTTTACTCACCCCCAAGCCATAGGTGAAGCCCGGCTCCAGATATGAGATGAAAGGTGGGCCAAGTTATATTCCAGGTGGGCCGGACGGAATGGAGGGGGTTCTTTAATATTTAGGATATATATATATATATATATATATATATATATATATATATATATATATATATATATATATATATATACCACGGGTCTGTTGAATGCTGTATTCTGATTGGCTGAGAAATGTTCTGTGGGTATTCATTAATTTCTGATAACCACACACCTAACTTGTCAAATGTCTTAAAAATAGGCACCAGAGCAATGTTTGTGGTAACCGTGGTATAAGAGGAATAATTGACTCCGGTCCTTTGAATTTTTAGAAAATAATGCACACCCGCAGTGTAACGGCATTGCACCTTGGGTGTGCATTATTTTCTTATAATTCAATGACCCGTTGTCAATTATTCCTTACATACAGTCTTGTTCAAAATAATAGCAGTACAATGTGACTAATCAGAATAATCAAGGTTTTTAGTATATTTTTTATTGCTACGTGGCAAACAAGTTACCAGTAGGTTCAGTAGATTCTCAGAAAACAAACAAGACCCAGCATTCATGATATGCACGCTCTTAAGGCTGTGCACTTGGGCAATTAGTTGAAAGGGGTGTGTTCAAAAAAATAGCAGTGTCTACCTTTGACTGTACAAACTCAAAACTATTTTTCTGGGATTTAGCAATCCTGTGAATCACTAAACTAATATTTAGTTGTATGACCACAGTTTTTTAAAACTGCTTGACATCTGTGTGGCATGGAGTCAACCAACTTGTGGCACCTCTCAGCTGTTATTCCACTCCATGATTCTTTAACAACATTCCACAATTCATTCACATTTCTTGGTTTTGCTTCAGAAACAGCATTTTTGATATCACCCCACAAGTTCTCAATTGGATTAAGGTCTGGAGATTGGGCTGGCCACTCCATAACATTAATTTTGTTGGTTTGGAACCAAGACTTTGCCCGTTTACTAGTGTGTTTTGGGTCATTATCTTGTTGAAACAACCATTTCAAGGGCATGTCCTCTTCAGCATAGGGCAACATGACCTCTTCAAGTATTTTAACATATGCAAACTGATCCATGATCCCTGGTATGCGATAAATAGGCCCAACACCATAGCAGGAGAAACATGCCCATATCATGCTCCATGCTTCACTGTCTTCACTGTGTACTGTGGCTTGAATTCAGAGTTTGGGGGTTGTCTCACAAACTGCCTGTGGCCCTTGGACCCAAAAAGAACAATTTTACTCTCATCAGTCCACAAAATGTTCCTCCATTTCTCTTTAGGCCAGTTGATGTGTTCTTTGGCAAATTGTAACCTCTTCTGCACATGCCTTTTTTTTAACAGAGGGACTTTGCGGGGGATTCTTGAAAATAGATTAGCTTCACACAGACGTCTTCTAACTGTTACAGTACTTACAGGTAACTCCAGACTGTCTTTGATCATCCTGGAGGTGATCATTGGCTGAGCCTTTGCCATTCTGGTTATTCTTCTATCCATTTTGATGGTTGTCTTCCGTTTTCTTCCACGTCTCTCTGGTTTTGCTCTCCATTTTAAGGCATTGGATATCATTTTAGCTGAACAGCCTATCATTTTTTGCACCTCTTTATAGGTTTTCCCCTCTCCAATCAACTTTTTAATCAAAGTACGCTGTTCTTCTGAACAATGTCTTGAACGACCCATTTTCCTCAGCTTTCAAATGCATGTTCAACAAGTGTTGGCTTCATCCTTAAATAGGGGCCACCTGATTCACACCTGTTTCTTCACAAAATTGATGACCTCAGTAATTGAATGCCACACTGCTATTTTTTTGAACAAACCCTTTTCAACTAATTCAACTTATTGCCCAATTGCACAGCCTTAAGAGCGTGCATATCATGAATGCTGGGTCTCATTTGTTTTCTGAGAATCTACTGAACCTACTGGTAACTTGTTTGCCACGTAGCAATAAAAAATATACTAAAAACCTTGATTATTCTGGTTAGTCACATTGTACTGCTATTATTTTGAACAAGACTGTATATAATAATATCCTTATTATATATATATATATATATATATATATATATATATATATATATATGCTTAACATATTAATAATAAGTATGAATAAGTAATAATTTTGACCACTTAATAGATCTTGTATCAATTAAGTAACTTTAAATTTGATTAAAAGGGCAGTTCTTTTAAAATAACTATTTACATCAACAAAAACAAACTTGTTACAAATTTTTTTTTATTCTATCTGAAATTCTGTTTTTCTTAAGAATTATTCTCATGTCTGTTAATATAGTATAACGTTACAGATTTTTGGCCAAAACATTGGCTGTTGGTGTGGGGCCAAGGTGGGCCAAGCCTTTGATTGGGTGGGCCAGGCAATACATTCAGCCGAACACAGTTGCAGTTACGTTAAACAATACCCTAGCTCTTTTCAGCATTATAATGGTATTGGATAGTGCCCAATTATATTAAAGCTTTAAAAAGCATATTTAGCAATCAAAAAATACTCCATAAAGTTATAAAATATGTCTTCTCATGTGAAGCAAAGTAGAAGAAAGATGAGAGTGATTAAAATGTGGGTTATTTTTTAATTTAGGGGTGAACCATTCCTGTAAGATTTTCTGATAAGAGAGACATTTGTTAATTAATTTTAATACATTTTTTGAATTTAAATTTTTAATTTTAAATGAGCATAAATGACCATCAAATCCACACAGAGGACAAAACAACACATTCTAATAATCTGTGCTTTAATTCACTTGTATAATTAATACAAAAACAGCTGAGAAGGAAAAGGTGATTCATCTTTTACATTCATTAACTCTACTTCCAGTTCACTGGCTTGTAACTAGATCACATGAGACCGAGGTGTTGCACAGCAGGTTACCGATCTGTCCATAATCAAACATGAATACAGAAACCAGACTGTAGTGCACAATAGTAAAAAGCTTAAGGGTGTTGTCTGACTGATCTATTCTGTACATTTAAAAAAAGACCTCTAAACACACATTGAAGAAATCAAAACGGTAAAAACTGTTTTGCAGAACAAATCTTAGTAAAGCTGTTTTCAGGGTGTGCTTGAATCAACTACAGAGATAATACTTGCCAGCAATAACTGACACAGTCCTTCATTTTAAGAGGGATGTTTTAGGTGACGTACATATACTTTCTGTTGATCATGATCAAGTGTTCCCTACTTCCAGCATTTGCTTTCATGGGCCAAATATACACATGAGAAAATCCACACATATACACAAGCACACACACAACATGGTTGAATTCTCATTGAAAAAATAAATTTTGCATAAGAAAAATGTTTCTACACTGTGACGTTTTCAAATCAATCAAGCAGATCCTCCTAAATGCTCAATACTGTGATGCATTTAAAATTTAATAATGTAATTCTACCAAAATGGTGATTCTCATAACTGCCATTTTTACAGTGTTACAATAAAAACTACCAAAAATGCATTACTGAATTTAAGTTATCACAAATTACAGGCGGTACAACAAGTACTTCCTAGTTATTTTTATACAACAGTAAGAGATTTTTAAATATTGAGTATTTCAGAGAACAAACTTAATTGACATTTTCATAATGCAAAAAATCATTCATGAGTTTTCTTGTGATTGACCTTAACATAGGGTATTAACCATTTATATTAAAAGCATAATACACAAGCTCCTTGTCAGTATTGAGGGCCTATAAAACACACAAAATCTTCAAATGCAATTAATCAAGGGAAAATGACTTGATCCAAGAAAACATAAAACAACTTAAAGACGTGCAGAAACGTAGACTTCGGCTTTGTTGACGCTCAGATTGTGAACCTGACTGTATTGCTGTCAAACACTGTTTACAATACTGGTTACACTTTTGAGTGTTGGAAGTGCGTGTGAATACTGAGATAGACAGCAAAGACCTTACAGACTTTCCACAAACATTTAACCTGAAGTTTACTACCAAACTCCGTCAGTGCTCGTTGCCACTTTCAGGCAGCGCCACAAGGGTAAAGAAGGAAGAGGCATACGGTTCAGTCACTTAAACATTTATCCAGTTTAGTGTCTTGGAAGCTTGGTATCTGATATATCCACATAACTTTGTACATTAGAAATTAAAGGCGATTAAGCAGAGAACAATAATGAATCTCCTATCACAAAAAAAAAAATTCTGTCATTTACTCACCCTCGTGTTTTTACAAACCTGTATAAATGTATTTGTTCTGATGAACACCATTCACTTCCATAGTATTCGTTTTCCTACTATGGAAGTGTATGGTGCTTCTGATTGGTTGTGTTACAAACATTCCTCAAAATATCTCTTTCTTTGAGTTCATCAAAACAAAGATATTTATACAAAGACATAAGAGTGAGAAAATGATGAATTTTCATTTTTGGGTGAACTCTCCCTTTAAATGTCTGGATGTTTGGATTTTGGTGGAGGGCCCATGATGTCCACACATATCCCTCAGCTGGATTTTTACAACAGTGGCTTCTTTCTCAATCACAATTCAAACCCTTCTCCACATGTCCATGTACGTTTTAAAAAATACATACAGAATATATTTACAATCATAAATAGTTATCAAAAGCAGTACAGAAGCCCTAATTCTACTGCTGCACCAAGTGCTGCTAACTCTCTCACAGGTCTCTGGAATGTGGGTGAGTGGAATCAATAACACACCATGATCAAACGATTTATGACATAAAAACTATCATTGCCCCAGCCTGGTGACAGCATAGTGCAGACAGACACTTCTGTCAGGGTCTGAGGTGGCGTAGTGTCCTTATCTAGTTGAATTTTGTAGTGTAAATACATGAAGTCAATGACTGGATGAAAGATTTCTTCATTTACACCTGTCTGTAGATGGGTCTCACTAGTCTGGGAAGGATTTATTTCAACGCAGCCAGGTTGAGGGGACCCACTGGGGTTCAGTGTCTAGTTTATCGATGAGGCGAATCAGCTCCTGATACGACTTTTCCAGGTCAGTGTTCACGATGGCGGCGTCAAACAGATGTCCGTAGTTCTGCTCCATCTCGCGAGCCTTTTCGATGATGTCTCTCAGCTCCTCGGGCTGACATAAGAGAGAAGAATGTGGGTGTAAGTTTTTTTCTGCCTTCAAGTTCTCTTCATTTAAATTTTTCTTAATGTACAATTGATGCATTAAAGGTGTTGTGTGTAGATTTTAGAGATTGTGAATGGCAACCTCCCTTTCGAAACGCATAAAGAAGCTACGTTAGCCGCCACAGGACAAACACATCATCATCTGAGACAACGTTACGTGAAACATTCCATGTAAGGCAGGAGTGGGCATTTCTGGTCCTAGAGGGAGCCTGTCCTGCAAAGTTTAGCTCAATTGTTTGTGTGTGTTAAGGGATGGAGCTAAACTTTGCAGGACAGTGGCCCTCCAGGATCAGGAATGCCCACCCATGATGAAAGGGAGTTAGAAGGTTGGGTGTGTAAGATACCAAAACCAAAGTTATGTCATATTAATCAGTGTCTTGTTGACTAAAACATAGCATCGTTTTGAAATATGTCTGCAGCTCTTAGCAACTTTTTTGGTGGGCTTGAAAATATTTTCACCCAGCGGGGTTAATTGTAAGGCACTTATGATATGAAAACCGCTAATGTTAGCGTAATTCTTGCTGTTGTTGTAAATAGGCTACACACAAATGATTGCTGGCTGCCATCAAAATAAATGTGCCTGTCTTATCAAAAATCGTGTGTCAAATGTATTTTTGTTCATATCTTTAATATTGATTGAATAAGGTCACGTCAAAGATTGAAATCATAATGAAATGAATGGCTAAAATCAGACTTTGATGCTCATTATGTCAGAATTTGATTTTGAAACTGTAGTTTGGTTATTACAGATTGGGTCACATATAAAAAATGTTTTGTCATAATTGTGCTGCTTTTTCTACCATATTAAGACATTTGTATCCATTTATAATTGAACTATTGTTAGAAAAGGGCTGGATGAATGAATACAGTGTGGATACCTGTCTATTATAGACAGATATATAAACAATATCCAATTCAAGTATATAGACAAAATAGTATTGAAATATTTGCCTGCAAACTTAATTTTTAGCTAGTGTTACAACTAACCCCCTGCCTGTTACAATGAACCCCACCTATGGGGTAAGTTGTAACGTTTGCACTTCTGTCACGTTTTGTGTAATTGTCCAATAATGGTAAGTACTAGAAACAAACTTCAAAAAGCGTTAGGTTGTGCCCGCTCTCCTCTATACAAAAAATTGTACAGTACAATATTAATTTGCTTCTAAAATAGTTTAATATTGACACCCCAAAAATTCTCCCACGGTAAATACAATATTGTTGTGGCATTCATGTGCTCTCAAATTATACGTACGATTACTTCAATGTGACCTGAAGGTATGTTAGAGCTAAAAGTTGATGTTTACCTTTGGATTTTTGTTGTCTTTAGCTAGGAGTGCCCTCAGTCGTTCTTGCGATGGAGGAGCGATGAAGATAATGTAAGGCTTAAGGTCCGAGCTGCGCAAAACCTTTAAAGACTGAAACGTGAGAAAGATTAATGAGTATTTTCTTTTTTACATCAAGTTTTACCAAGTTTCTGTTTACATCATGTGTGTGTGTATTATGTATAATAATCATGTATATAAATACATGATTAGTTGTTATGCAGCCCTTTTAAAGGGCACATATTATGTCCACTTTTACAAAATGTAACATAAGTCTCAGGTCTGCCTAGAATGTGTCTGAAATTTCAGCTCAAAATACCCCACAGATAATATACTAGTCAACATTTGAAGTGGATCAAAAAAGTTTATCAAAGTTGTCCAGAGACAAGAATGGGTATTAGGGATTGGTTTTGTGTCAACTTTTTTGAATGGTTTTGATCCACTTCGAATGTTGACTAGTGTATATTAAAGCATGTCCACAATGCCCCTATTTGGGTGGAAGCAAAAAAGCTCTGTTTTTATGTGTGTACCTTTAAAGGCAAACTAGCAACAGCTCCTCACTACCTTCTTACCAACAGACAGTGAGTGCTTTTGGTTAAAAAAAATATAATTCTGTTAATACAGTCTGAGAAAATAGTATTAGTATTAGCATAAGCACTACAATGTGCTTACAAACACATTTAAAAGCGTTTGGGTAAAAGTGGCCGTGGCTGGGGCTTTGTTTGTGTGATGTCTAATGGGAATGCAAACACACATTTATGTCCAAATTTATGTTTTGCATAATATGCACCTTTTAAACTACACTCCGTCCGCACTCACCTGAGTGTGCACACACAAGAGGCAGATCTTGCCTGTGTTAATAACTTGTCGGACCGAGTCCGTGCTAGTGCCATAAAGGTTCTTCTCAAACTCTCCAGACTCGATGAACTTCCCCGCCGCAGAGTCCGTCTCAAAGGCCTGACGGGATACAAAGTGGTAGTCACGGCCGCTCACCTCAATATCTCTACGGTTTCTTGTGGTGTCTGTGAGAAAGAGAGGCTCTTTTATAGATCATGACAGAAGACAACATGCTGACAAAACTCAATGTAAGATGAGCAGATGGAGTACGAATCACCAAATAACGAAAAGTTTCAGGTACGTACGAGGGACAGCGCCAGCAAACCTGTCTGGCTCACTAGAAAGAAGTCTCTGTCTGAGCTCATTCTGCCCGCAGTTTGGCGGGCCGATCATGGCGATGGGGCGCTTACGATTGGCTGGCTGGTGGTACAGTGCCATCTCTTCATATGTGAGAACCTCCTCATTATCAAAATCTTCAGGTAGAAGAAGGAAAAGGAAAACATTTTTAGGAGCACCTAAAATACTTTATCTCAACATACAGTCACATATGCAGGAAGTGCTAATGACTGTTTGAGGCTCAGGTTGTTCTGAAGAGCATGAACACTTATTTGACTTACCATCATTTTTGTTGGCATTGTATTGCATCTTCTTTCGCTTTTTCTTGTTCTTTTTAGCACACCAAAGTTTTCCTGATGAAACAAAAGGCAATATGTGGTTTTGAAGGATGGATTACTACTACTCTAACAAGAAAGTTACTTATCCAATATCTGAAAATTCAAATCGTTTTTTTTTTACTTTAAACAGTGCACTATGTCTTTTGAGTAACAAGTTTTGCTTTTATGAGATTAGGGTGTTTGTTGTGTGTCCCTCACCTGATTTCTCAGGCTCTTTATCCTCCTCTATGGTTTGCTTCATTGCCTCTCTCTGCTGCTGGAAGCTTTTACCTGGATCATCAGATATAAATCAAAGTGTTAGCTGCTAATATGCATTTCAAATGGCTTAAAACACAGTTTGCAAAGATAACCTGAGAAATACAACACATGAAAAATCACTACGTTTCAGTACCAGGGACCAAGCCGGCGAGAGGCTGGTTGTCTTCGTCTCCATCTCTGTAGGCCTGCCACCAGTTAGGGTCATCTTGGCTGATGATGTGGAGGATGTCGCCCTTTTGAAAACAAAGGCCAAGCTCTCGACAGGGCACGTAGGGGTCATCTGAAGGGTCGTAGTCAAAATGTGCTTTCACGTGCACCTGTGTGGAGAGATACAATGTGACTGTATTGCATGACGGTAGCAATATGTGTTTGATTCCTTCATTTCGGATCTGAGTTTAGACTGACGGCCTCACCACTGTCTCTTTAATGGGAGGTGGTTTGATCTGTGGGCTGGGGATCAGAACGAAGGTCAGGACGCCATGCATGTCCGCCTGTTAACGAAGGGAAAAACAAATAGTACAGTCAAGGATGTATTGTTTTTATTAGATTTTTTGTAATGCTCATACCATTTTATATAAATTTATTTATTTTCTCTCACTTTATACTTAAAGGGACACTGCACTTTTTTTGAAAATATACTCATTTTAAGTATTTTTACTGTTTTGGAATCCATTCAGCTGATCTCCGGGTCTGGTGCTCCCACTTTTAGCATAGCTTAGCATAAACCATTGAATCTGATTAGACAATTAGCATTGCGCTTAAAAATAACCAAAGAGTTTCTGTATTTTTCCTATTTAAAACTTGACTCTTCTGTAGTTACATTGTGTACTAAGACCGACAGAAAATGTAAAGATGAGATTTTCCAGGCTGATATGGCTAGAAACTATACTCTCATTTTGGCGTAATAATCAAGGACTTTGCTGCTGTTACATGGCTGCAGGAGGCACAATGATGTAATGCAGTGGCCGAAAAAGTCTCCTTAGTAACTTCCAATGGCAGGAGATTATTTTCGGCTGCTGAGTAATATCATTGCACCTTCTGCAGCCATGGTTATTTGTTAGCGCAATGCTAATGGTCTAATCAGATTCAATGGATTATGCTAAGCTATGCTAAAAGTGGTACCGCCAGACCCGAAGATCGGCTGAATGGATTCCAAAAAGGTAAAAATCAAATGTTTAACCCTAGGGGAGCTAGAAAAAAAGTGGAGCGTCCCTTTAATACTCCACATTTTAAACACTGCTGTATTTCTCTCTTTTCTTACCAGGATGTCAAAGACCTCATTGACATCTTTGCCACGAATCTCCACACCATTTATTTCTAGGATCTCATCTCCTTCATGCAGCAGGCCACTGTGTTCTGCTGCGCCCCCCTTCACAATTCGGCTGATGATTACGCTGTCCATGTCGTTTCTTACGGTTGCTCCCTATGCAAACACAAATGCTGTGTTTTTAAAATGTGTAATCATTTACATGCATTTCTGGGTGAACCATTTCTTTAAAGGAATAGTCAATGTTCTTAAAAGAGGAATCCTTTTTTTACTCACCACCATGTCATCCAAAATTTTCATGTCTTTCTTTGTTCAGTCGAGAAGAAATTATGTTTTTTGAGGAAAACATTGCAGGATTTTTCTCATTTTAAATGGACTTTAATGGACACCAACACTTAACACGTAACAGTTTTTTTTCAACGGAGTTTCAAAGGACTATAAACGATCCCAAACGAGGCATAAGGGTCTTATCTAGCAAAACGATTTTCATTTTTGACAAGAAAAATAACAAATATACACTTTTAAACCACAACTTCTCATCTAGATCCCGTTCTGAAAGCGTCTGCGTGACCTCACGCAATACGTCATGACGTCAAGAGGTCACAGAGGACGAACGCGAAACTCCGCCCCAGTGTTTACAAGTGTGTTGAAAGAGGACCGTTCCGACGTTGTTGTATGTGGAATGATACTAATTAATGTCTTTGTGTCAGTTTATCGTTTACAATGGTCCGCAAATGTGTGTTTTATATATGTAACACGTGACCTCCCTACGTCACTACGCATTTACGTTAGGTCGCGCTGGACCGGATCTAGACGAGAAATTGTGGTTTAAAAGTGTATATTTGTTATTTTTCTTGTCAAAAATGAAAATCGTTTCGCTAGATAAGACCCTTATGCCTCGTTTGGGATCGTTTATAGTCCTTTGAAACTTCATTGAAAAAAAACTGTTACGTGTTGAGTTAAGTGTTAAGTGTTGGTGTCCATTAAAGTCCATTAAAATGAGAAAAATCCTGCAATGTTTTTCTCAAAAAACATAATTTCTTCTCGACTGAACAAAGAAAGACATCAACATTTTTGATGACATGGTGGTGAGTAAATTATCTGGATTTTTCTTTTAAGAAAATTGACTATTCCTTTAAGCTAAAATTACAAATAAATGCATCGCACAATGAAAAGAGGCATTGAATATTTGTCCTCACCAATGGGATGTCCTTAGCTTTCTCAATCCGCACAATCTTGACAGTCTCTCCTCCCCACTGGGTGAAAGTTTCGCTTGAACTGAAGGAAGGAGCGAGCGGCTCCAGCTGCATCTCTTGTTCAGCCACACTGTCGTGGGCCACCATAAGAGCCTGGAAGATTCATACAGAGCGAAGAGATGAAGAGCAGCTACATTCAGGATGAAAGCCACTGAACCTTTTCACTGGCAGGCCATTTCAGAACTCAGAGTAGCCATGAGCTTGACCTTGATATCTAGTTAGATCAAAGAGCTCTCAGCCATTTAAAGAGGGAATATGATCACAGCTGTGGGCAATAGCACAACAGTGTACAGGAGACATGGATAGAATGTGTAGGACTGACTAAAAATGCAATTGTGTACAATAAGTTTTAAGGTTTTTAAAGGGATAGTTTGGCCAAAAATTATATTAAACCCACGGTTTACTCACCCCAAAGCTGTCCGAGATGCATATGTACATCATTTTTCAGACAAACACATTTCAGTTATTTTAGAAAATAAATAAAATAAAGTTTTAAATGTGGATATTTCTACAATAAAACTGCACAGATTACCCTCAGAATGCCTTGTTTTATCATCGTGGAGCCGTTTGGATGTATTTTGTGAAGGATAGATGCACATTTTTTGGACTTGAAGGACGTGGACCCCCTAACTTTACATTTGATTAACTGAGAGATCGAAAAATTTTCAAAAATAACTGAAAATGTGTTTGTCTTAAAAATTATGGACATATGCATTTCGGACAGCTTGGGGGTGAGTAAATCATGGGTTTAATATCATTTTTGGCCGGATTATCCCTTTAAGATTATTAATTGGCAACCTATTTGCACCTCATGCACCTTGTGCGTGTGATGGAAACAGACCTGCATGTGAGGAGTTGTAAGCAAGCTGTTTAGCTCCAGTCCCTCCTTCTGTGAACTGTTGTGTAGCATGGCCTGGACCTGTGAGGACAGTGAATCATCCCAAATCAGATCAACATACCAATACTGCACCACCAATGCTACGATACCCCTACTGTAGTGGTTCTCAAAATTGGGGGCGTGAGATGGTGCCAGGGGTCCCCAGTTTTATAAAATACATTTATTTATCATAAATTCTGTTTAATAAAACCTCAGAAATATGGCTACTAACCAACAGCAATGCTTTGTATAATTTTAAATGTTTTGTTTAATTAAAATTTTAAGTTTTAGAATGTTTTATGTCATGCTTTTTCTTTGGGGGGCGGGAAGAGATAGACCCGTGCACATAAGGTGGGCCGAAAGTTTGAGAACCACTGCCCTAGTGTAATCAACTTTTAAAAAATCTTAAATGTGCTCAAGTAAACAACCAACTGTGTTGAGGACAAATATTGAACTGAAGTAGTAATTTTACAAATAATTAACATAACAGGATATCAAAATGAACTACATTAATTTGCTTGATAAATGTTCCTGATTGATGCATTATTGATAAACCCGCATTCATTTAGCAAACATTTTTTATCAGTACAGGAAATGTAACTCATGATTTTGGCATTACTAGCACCATGCCCTACAAAAATTCAGTTTTTCAGTCAACCTTATATTTTCAGCGCGGCTGGAAACATTATAACCCCAATAAGGTTCCTCGCTTGAACCATGTGTCGTTTTATAGATGGAAGTCCCACAATAAATGTCCACATAGGCACATAGGCGTATGGTCCATTTTTATGATTTACATTATGCAATTTTGTCATTAAAAGAGTACAGTACGCACAGAGCAGGATTTGACAGTACACCAGATTAACATTGGTTGTGTAGGTTGTGCATACACCTACAAGAGAATGTAGTATATTATGGAAGCATATGGGTAGCATAATTCAATTTAGAATGTAATATGCAATATGACAATGCAATATGTAAAATGGCAATGCATTTCTGTATTTAAGTTTACATTTTCCATGCTTTGTATGTGCAATGCTTGGTGCAAAATAAAAATGAAAATGTAATACTTTAATTTACATTTTCCATTTTCTACAGCCCTGTTTTAAATACATATTTTAATGCTTTAGAAGTTGCAAAATTAAAATGGAAATGTATTACCCGAACTGATATAATGTGTTTCACATGGTCAAGCAAAAACTGTAGCAAAATTATAATTTAAATGTAATTCTCCCTAAATGCATTTACATTTACAGGTGGGAAACTTGGGATTGCATTTTCATTTACATAGAGCGCAACGGATGTAGCAAAATTAAATTGGAAATGTATTAGCTGGATTGATTAGATGTGCTTTACATGGTCAAGCAAAAACTGTAGCAAAATGATCATTTAAATGTAATTTTCCCTGAATGCATTTACATTTACGGGTGGGAAACTTGGGATTGCATTTTCATTTACATAGAGCGCAACGGATGTAGCAAAATTCAATTGAAAATGCATTCCGTGTTGACCACGCCCCCGCCCCGTGAATCACTAGCCGTTTCTCAATGTCAAGGATACTTCCTTGGCAGGACTAGTCCTTACAAGTCACTTCCTTCAGAGGCTAGGCGAGGATCCTTTTAAGCATTCGGAGAACACGTTAAATGGAACAGGCTAGCAAGTGCACGTCATTACGTCATTGCGTGATTGAAAGGTGTGCTTTCGGTGCTGCGCGCATAGGATTGTGGGTGATTTCAGCGCGTGAAGAGCGCGAAGGATACAAATTTGCATCCTTTCCTGTATATGGGATATTTCTCGAACGAAGGACTCAGTCCTTGGCTGAAATTTCAAGGATCCTCGACATTGGAACAGTCCTTCGACGGACGTCGATGACGTAGCATCCTCGAAATTCTAGCTTCCGAGGATCCTTCCTTGACATTGAGAAACGGCTACTGCGTCAAGGCGGGCCAACAACTCCCATTGCCTGGCCTCTCACGTGGGAAACATTTCGGCAGCAGGGCTGATTGAGAGTGTTATATTCGCTGACCGATTAAGTGAAGCATAAACAGAGAAATATTAGTGTTTATGAAGATTATTACGTGTCTGCTTTCACACTCTGTTTGCAGTTCGCTGCAGCTGCTGACCGCTGCTTTTGCCTATAAAATGATCGCGTGATTGACACCCCCTGCGGAAAAGCGCAAAAACATTATAACAGATCATCCTTTTTTTCACAAAACAATATACTTTAGATATTATTTGATAGACTAGTAAGTGTGGATTAATGATGTTTAAAATCTCTAGCCTGGTGGTCAGGACATGAATGGACGAAATCAACAGATTAGCAAAGGTTTATTTATCTCCACATATATCATAAATAAAAATTAGCAGTGTAACTTTGCGATATACTTCTTTATATTTCCTACTATGTAAATATGATTTCCATATTATAGACGAGAGTATTCAACGGCAATAAACATCTCATATGGCAATAAATATAATAAACATAATAAATATTTTTGGCAGATTGATTACGGTTTGTATTACCCTAGGTTTTTTTTTTTTGACCATCACAGTTCAAATAAACCCTAACTGTTACATATGTAGTGTATGTATTTTTACGTTGAAAACATTGTTCAAATCTTTTTTTATAATTTTAAAATACAGAAAACAGCACGGAGTGAAAAAAGGTAGACAGACTGAACTTCTTTTGACATGAAAAGTGAAACGTTTGACATGTTTTGTGAAGAAGAAGAACCATTATCTGTTCTGGTAAAATTCTGTTCTTTCACAATAATGCAATAATGGATCATCATTTAACAAGAATAACCATTTTACTACATTAAGGCTTAACTATGGTTTCAGAAAATCTGTAGTAAACAAGTTTTGTTGTTGTTGTTGCTTTAAGGTAAAACTTTAAGGTTCATTTTCGTAAGGGTCTAAGACAGAGTCATTGTTTTACTGTTTGCCGTTAAACGACCATCTCCACCAGCAATCCGGTTCTAACCAGAACACCGCATGTAAAAATTGTCGATCTCCATTTCGTTTCATATTCTCCATGTCTGTCTCTTGTATCAGTAAAACTTCAGTATAATTTAACTAATCTGTCATGATGCGAGCGAGGCATGTCTAAGGTCTAAACAATCAGAGGGAAATCACAGATTATTTACGCTACCAGATTGTTTTTAACATGGATCCTGATGGATGTCTGTTTTATATATTTATGTTTGAGTAGGCTATTGTTGTGTTTAAATATTGTTGTAATATTTGTTTAAATTTAATTAGCTTATTGCGAAATACAGAATAGGCCATTTTAAACGTAATTTTTCTTCATACGTTTTGTTTGCTTCTTTAAAACGAATTTCATTTTAATCTATGTTTTGTTAATAACTTTTGTGGATATAAATAAATGGAACATTAAAAGTAGTGAATAAGATAAGCGGACCCTAGCCACAGGTCAGTATAGCCTTCCATTCATTACGCTTCTGCTAGGATGAAAGTGTATAAAAGTACAGAAAGTTAAATGTACGTTTGGTCTGATCGGGTCAATATGCTAATGTCCGGGTGTGCAAGACTAGTCGATCTGCAATACTTATTCGAAAAGAAAAAAATCTATTCAAAATTTTTTTAACGTGTCACTGCAGGGTTAAGGTATTGTAATATAGAATGGTCATTTAATGCGCTATCACTTCATTTGTTTTATTTTATGTAAAGAAGTAGTATACCTGAAAATTATTTTGTATGTATTTCTGATTGTTTTGGCCATTCAGGTCGCAGTAACCTATTTCGAGATTTAACACCGCTGCTAGGTTTTCTGATTTCACTTGCTCGCGTGTTATTTAGACGTGCGCATCATGAGAAATTAGCCTCTTTTTACCGATAAAACAGAAGAGCTAACCGAGACTGAGAATGAAACGAAACTTAGATTATTATATGCGGTGCTCTGGTTATGAACCGAATTGCTGGAGATGCAAACAGTAAAACAAGCAATGACGCCGTCTTAGACCCTTTCGAAAATTTATCATAGTTTGACTATAGTTAAAGCCAAAATCATGGTTACAACAAGATGGTTTTGAAAACCAACCACACAAGAGCTTTAAAAAAACTTAAACCTTACTGTAGTAAAACCATGGTTATCTTGTTAGATAATAATCTATTATTGCATAATTGTTAAAGACTTTCATCGGAACAGGTAATGTTTATTCTTCTTCACAATAACATGTCAAACTAAATAAAGAAGTAGTCTGTTATAGCTTATAAACCTTTTATCATTCGCACCGTGTGAGGTTTTAACGCCATTATCTTTATTTTAAAATCATTTTAAAAAATGTACAATGTTTTCAACGTAAAAATACATTCATATATATGTAACAGTCAGTGTTTATTTGAACTGTGATGAAATGTTCGCGGTAGAAACATCCGTAGGCTACTTGCATGCAAAGACAGCCACAGGACAGTGCGGGGTGAACTAGCGTCTGATAATGCAGACAATTCGGTGAGAGGATCAAACAACGCTGTTGTTCTGTCACCTACAGACAGTAATAATCTCCATAAACACTAATATCTCTCTGTTTATGCTTCACTTAATCGGTCAGCGAATATAACACTCTCAATCAGCCCTGCGGCCGCCATGTTTCCCACGTGAGAGGCCAGGCAATGGGACGGGAGTTGTTGGCCCGCCTTGACGCAGTGATTCACGGGTGCGGGGGCGTGGTCAACTCGGAATGCATTTTCAATTGAATTTTGCTACATCCGTTGCGCTCTATGTAAATGAAAATGCAATCCCAAGTTTCCCACCTGTAAATGTAAATGCATTCAGGGAAAATTACATTTAAATGGTCATTTTGCTACAGTTTTTGCTTGACCATGTAAAGCACATCTAATCAATCCAGCTAATACATTTCCAATTTAATTTTGCTACATCCGTTGCGCTCTATGTAAATGAAAATGCAATCCCAAGTTTCCCACCTGTAAATGTAAATGCATTCAGGGAAAATTACATTTAAATGGTCATTTTGCTACAGTTTTTGCTTGACCATGTAAAGCACATCTAATCAATCCAGCTAATACATTTCCAATTTAATTTTGCTACATCCGTTGCGCTCTATGTAAATGAAAATGCAATCCCAAGTTTCCCACCTGTAAATGTAAATGCATTCAGGGAAAATTACATTTAAATGGTCATTTTGCTACAGTTTTTGCTTGACCATGTAAAGCACATCTAATCAATCCAGCTAATACATTTCCAATTTAATTTTGCTACATCCGTTGCGCTCTATGTAAATGAAAATGCAATCCCAAGTTTCCCACCTGTAAATGTAAATGCATTTAGGGAGAATTACATTTAAATTATAATTTTGCTACAGTTTTTGCTTGACCATGTGAAACACATTATATCAGTTGGGGTAATACATTTCCATTTTAATTTTGCAACTTCTAAAGCATTAAAATATGTATTTAAAACAGGGCTGTAGAAAATGGAAAATGTAAATTAAAGTATTACATTTTCATTTTTATTTTGCACCAAGCGTTGCACATACAAGCATGGAAAATGTAAACTTAAATACAGAAATGCATTGCCATTTTACATATTGCATTGTCATATTGCATATTACATTCTAAATTGAATTATGCTACCCATATGCTTCCATAGTATATAGCCCAGGAGATGCATTGCATTTTGTCTCAATGCACATGCGTGGAACGTCTGTCTACACGTACGAGTCAAATAAATTATACTATGCCAGGCTGTGCATTCAACCGTGCATGTATACGCTGTACACCGGGTTTTACTGTGTGGGCAGAATACAGGTCAGCGGATCTTGGTTTTAATGAACACAGAAGACAGAGCGGCTCACTGTTTGTTATTGTCCAGCACTTGAAGAAACTCAATACAACAACAACAACGAGTTTATTAACCATGAGCTTCTCATTAGCATTGCACACAACAATGAGTCGATCTAAAAGCCGTTTCACTAAATATCAGATTCATTAGTGGAAATACTTACACCCTTCATTCATTTCACCAGCTTTGAGGGTTTTTTTAGATTCACATCCAATATTTAGTTACAAAATTACTTAACATATTAAAATGCTAACTAATGCTGGGATGGGTTGTGCTTAGAATAATGCATCAAAAGTTTTTTTTAGGGCTTGCAGTGTAATCGCAGCCCTTGTTAAAGGTATGTACCCAAGTTGAGTGTTGACTGATTCATGCAAACAATTCACATTTTGT
Organism: Paramisgurnus dabryanus; assembly: GCF_030506205.2. Lineage (NCBI taxonomy): Eukaryota > Metazoa > Chordata > Actinopteri > Cypriniformes > Cobitidae > Paramisgurnus > Paramisgurnus dabryanus. The sequence goes on from NC_133353.1 coordinate 27,489,524, forward strand.
TTTTATTGTGTCACTACACATCTTTTGTGATCTTAAAGCCACTTAGCAAACGGTAACTTGCCAGCAGCCAAAATGTTGTTGATCACCGGATAATACAGGATTTCATTGTTATTGATTCAATATATATAGTAACATCAAAAATGAATAACTGAAACATTTGATAAAGTTTGTCATTTTATCTCTCACATTGTACCTGTTGCTAAAAGAAGAAATATATTTAATCTGATCATATAAATAGGGCAGGTGAAACTTGACTTTCATATGGCAGAATGGCTCCATGAACCTATTACAAGGAGAATCCCTTTGGAGTCCCCTGGAGATAAGATCCTTGCTCAAGGGCACAATAATGATGGCTCATTAGACTATATACGCTGAAACTAAGGGGGAGTGCACACCAAAGCTTTTACGCCAGCGGCCGGTGTACGTTTTCAATTGCTTCTAATGGCAGCGTGGCGTTTTTCAAAAAAGCCAGCACCTGCCGGTTTTTTCACATTGAAAGCCGCTTGGCGTTTTTTCCGTGCTCAGCTTTGAGCAATATAAAAATATTCAACTTGGGGTGAAAAGCTCAGCTCGTCATGTCACTTCTCACCCGGCTGTCCAATCACAGTGGAGGAGGGGCGGGACAAATATCACAACCACCAACCGGCGTATCATACAACGACTGATTAACATAACAGAACTATCACAGCAACCATAGCGGTCACCTTTGGTGCTTTGGTGTCCTCAAAAATAGACTTTTGTAATAAAATGACATGTAAAAATGTCACTATTACCTGAACAATTAAAGAGAAATAGGTGGCCTGAAATATCACACCAAAAAATAAAATGTATTAATTTGGTCAATCCAAACCCTTTTTGAACCATTTCTCGATGGTAGGTCAATCTCCAATGATGACCTCCAGTTTTAAAGCATCTTTATTTCAACAAAAAAAAAAAAAACACTCCATGAGGTACAGACTAACAGTTGAAAATGAAGCAAAGGTGTCAAGGCATCTAATGGCGCTTTTCCATTGCATAGTACCCCACGGTTTAGTTTAGTTTGGGTCGGGTCAGCTCACCTCACTTTGGCGTGGTTAGCTTTTCCATCGAGTTTAGTATCACTTCGGAGTGGGAGGGATTATAGGCGTGTCGTTATATTTACGCTGCCTACTGCTGTGACATCATACACGTGAGAGCGTTGTTGTACATTCCCATACATTCATTTATTTCTCAGTCTGCCACAAAATTAAAATTGTCCACCACAAATAGATGTTTGCACATCGCGTTTATCACTACCTCTGTCTCACATGACAGTTTCTGTTCAAACACCCGACCCGTGGCGTCAGTCGACGGCGCTCCGCTGAGCCTCATTCAAGTTGCATTTAAGCATATATAATGCGGATGTGCACGTCGCGAATGTGCCGCCACAAACTGCAAGTCTCGAAAAAACTGTTATGATGTCCCGGATTCTCAACATGCGGATGTTTTTCATCACTAAAAAGGTGTTTGGAAACTTATAGCAGAACACAGATAACAACATGTTTGCTTGAGACAGCGCAAGCTAGCAGTAAGCTAAAGCTAATATTTACATTATAGCGATGACGTGACGATTCTCTCAGACCAATCAGTGATCTACAGTGTTTTCGCGTCACGTTTGGTATCAGCTCGGGTCGCTTGGAACCCCAACCGAGGTGGTACGAAAAAAAGTATCGGGTACTACGTACTGCACCCAATGGAAAAGCTCCCAAAAGTAAGCTGACCCGACCCAAACTAAACTAAACCGTGGGGTCCTATGCAATGGAAAAGCGCCACAAGTTACAATTAAGCACTTGTTGCCATGCAACCCTGGAGCAGCAAACAGGACGTTCTCACACCTGTTATATGCATGAGGTCCTTGACATCAACTAGTTCACAAAACACTTCAGGGGCTTCTTCTTTTCAGGCTATTTGCACATATGCTGACATTATGTCTCTGGAATGCTGCATCCAGCCATGAGTAGATTGAGGAATTCAGAAGAAAATGCAAATAAGCCTTGTCAGAGCTCTTTTGTTTGTTTCTCAAGAACCTAGTCTTGTCACCATTTAAAAAGAAAAACACTCTATCTTCATTAGTTTGCATGTTTAGTTTGTACTAGTCTGATCAAATGCGTGACAATGCATTGATATAAAACCTCGGCCTCTGTCACAAATCTGGACCTATTACAGGCTGACACTGTGTCAATTTCCTATTTTTCATATTATACATGCACAAATTTACACCTTAAAACACATAATATTCTGAAGTGCTCGACCTTCTGAATCTATTCATGCAAGTAACAAAGAGGCTGTTTACACTTGGCATTAACATGCGTTTTCGTCGATCGGATCACAAGTGGACGACTTTAATGCCAGGTGTAAACGGTGTTCAAAACGTTTTGAGCTCGTCCACTTTCGACCACTTTCAACCACATTCAGAGGTAGTCGAAACCACTTTCGATCGGATCGCTTTGGAGTTGTGGAACGCATATGTGGTTGAATGTGTTCGAACAGCCACACACGACCGCCTTCTCTCCGCCCATTTATCTAATCTGAGGTATTAAACACAAGTTTTACGTCTTTTTTTGACTTCTGGCGTGAACATACGGTGAACAGCGCTATTTTTAGCCTTTCATTGATAAAACTAAAGCGGAGGATCTCCGTAGTTTCGTTTTGAAAGCGTGTGAAAGTTGCGCGATCCTATTTCATCAATTGCGCTGGAAATTCAGAGAAAGCTCTGACATACACATGTACAAAACACTGTGCACCATGTTTACTTGCTAAACAAGCAGTGGACTCCGACATAATATTAGTTTGCGTCCATATAAACTCATAATTACTCCCGCTCGGGTTTGAATGACAGCAGAAAGACTTGCCCACCGTCTCACAGACCACCCCCTCACAGTATTCAGGACAGATGCGGTCGAAAGTGAACAAAAGAGACGGATTTAAATACCAGGTGTAAACGTAATGTGTCTCTCTTGTCCACTTGTGATCCGATCGATGAAAACACATCTTAATACCAAGTGTAAACAGCCCCAAACTCAGCTCACCTCTTGCGTGAGGGTCTGCGCATGGTCCATCAAGGGGAAGGGAGGGCTGGGCCGGTTCATATAGTGGGCCACAGCGTTGTGGATGTTGAAGGCTTTCTGGAAGTCAGGCTTCTGGACCAGTTGGAGAACCAGCTCCACGTCCTCCTGACTCTGAGAGTCATTCAAACAATGCTGCACCTGCTTCAAGGACATCAACAGCTCCTCCAGGTCTGAAACAAGACAAATTAACACAATTCATATGCATGCTTGTCAAAGCTCTGAAAATCCTACATCAAAAAAGAACAATAACTTAAAAGAAACAACGGTACATACCTCCAAATCACTCACCTGGAAAACTGATGACGTTGCCACAGGCAAAAAACACTCCCCCATTAAACTTTTTACTATACTTTTTCCAGACTGCATGTGGCTATTCTACCACTTTTCTTAAGGAATGAACTACAGCTATGCTGTAAATCTTCTCTCTAGTGTCTAAGTTCACAATGAGGAAACGTTGAGACATAATGGCAGTGAGACATGGGGGTGTGTTTTCCTTTGCAAGATGTGTAATACCTAAGTGGGTGGCTAATCAGAGTTATTCGTGGGCAAATCAAATATCCTTAATGTTCCCTCTGCGTTGACCTTAATACATGTTTTTCAAGCATGCTTGTTGACGCAAAGGTTCAAATCCACGTAAATGTTTGGGAAGTCCAACTTAGTTCAGAGCGATAAACAGGCTAACAAAATGCAAAAGAAACAAAGAAAAGAAAAAAAATCAGCTTGCGCTGCATTCTGGGTCAGAATGTTTCATAAAAGGCTTTTTAATTAACCTCCCCCTCCGAGGGTCCTCTCCTCCCTCCCTGAGGAATTTCACTAACACGCATCCCTCGGCCATGACTTTGAGGAGCCATGCAGAGTGCCTCTCTCATCCGCACAGTAACTATGCTTTGCACGCTGGACTTCCCCTAATGTGAGGTCCATTCAAAATCAAGAATTCACTTTAGGGACTGAATGCGTGTGTGTGTGTCTATCCAAACCTCATGGATCAAACTCAAGAATAAGGTTTCATGCAGAGAGGAACCAAAGAAAAGTGGAAACGACATCAGAAAGCAGAAACAGTTGAGCTGCAAAACTGAAAGAAATCGGTCCAAACTAGATATGAAATAATGGGGCATTTAAGTGGAATTTGGTGCTCATTTATTTTCAAGACCTATCTGTCTCTGGCTCTTGAACGCTCTTAGTCATCAGTTACATGGCCTTGAGCAGTCTTGCTTTGCATTCTCTAAGAATGGCTTCACTCATGCACGCTGATTTTAGCAGTCAAGTGCCCTTCAGTTCCAATGCATCATCTTCAAGCCCATGTCATTTGACCTTTAAGTAGTGGTTGACTGATATGGGTTTCTTAATGGCTGATGCGGCGGGCAAAAAGTATTTGCAACAACAATTCACTAAAAGTACATAAAAACTGCTAAAAGACACAAATGCATCTGTTAAGAGGTGCAGAGACAACGTTAAGTTAACAGGAAAGTCACCCACATGATCACTACAGGTCAATGCGTTGTGCACTAATCATTAGGCCGTAACTCTGGCTAATCCACTGCAGGCTGCTTTTCAGTAAACAGATGTTAGGGGAGGGACAAATTTATCACCCCAATCTTCCGAAACAATGCTAATTAGCAGTTTATGACACCCACCTAGTAGAGCAGGTGGTGCGGTGAGGCTCTGCAGGCCTCCCATGGAGCCTCCGGAGCCCTCCATTTGCTCAAAGGTGGGGTTATCGATTCCCACTTTTGGATTCTGGGAGAGCTTTTTGATGCGGATGGACGAGTTGAGGTCGAGCTCCTTGCGTCCCTCCTCCTCCCGTCTCCTGCGGTCCTCATGCTGCTGGCGAATTCTCTCCAGCTGAGCGCTGCGTCTGACGGGCAGGGTGCGGGCACCCAGGTCTCCAGGGCAGTCCACTGCCATCTCCCTGTGCTTCAGCACCACTTCCTCCTGGGCATCCATAGCCCCGCCGCTACCTCCCCCACTGTCTGATTCAGTCACGTAACCGTTCATGTAGGAGGTGGTCATCATGGCTGTGTGTGTGAGTGGTGGTGTGTGGTGAATGCGTGGGTACGTGTGCGTGTGGGGGTTGATGGTTAGCAGGGATGCTTTCTGCATTGTGTGAGGGCTGGTGCCATGACAGCGTGGCTGAGGTCAGTAGCGGCTCCAGAAAGGGAGCCACACCTGGAAGAGAAGAGAACAGAGGTTAGAGGAGGATAGCTGAGCCTTGACCACAAATCGACCAAAATCGATTCCGCTCATTGATTGTGATTTCTAAAGTTTCTTGGTTTCGATTCCATAGAGATTAAATAACAAACAATAACAGTCAAATCAAGCCTTTAAGTATCAAAAATATTTATTTTTTGGAATAACATTTGTACATATAAAAATTTTTTAGGAGCTAAAAAAACTTTTAAACAAACATGGATAGGCTACCTCAAAATTATTTAACATTTTCCCTTGTAACGTAATCCCTACCTAAAGGATGGGGACTCAACAACAGAAAATGCATGCAGCCCTTTTACTATAAATGTTGTGATTGATCTATCACAATTCTCAGTTTTTACTGTGTGAACCTTCCTTTTGAAGCGAGGGTGAAAGGGGTCTCACGTGTGGGATGTGCCGGTTAGTGGTGCAACGGATCGCAGTTGATCCGTGATCCGTACGGATCACGACCCACGGTTCGGCTCGCATGTGATTCGCGGATTAATACGCAAATTTAAATAGGGAAAGTTTATAATTTGTAAGTGTTATAAAGGTTTGCAAATGTTAACATTCAAGTGATTTTAAACAGTTTAACTGCAAAACGGCGCTAAAGTGATCAGTTTACTTTACGCACAAACGCACGCGTGCGGTTAAATGCGTCCGGTCCAGCTCGAGTCAGACGTAATCATCCTTCAAAGATCAGAACTCTTGATGTTTAAATTTCAGAGGGTTGCGCTACTCTCTCTCATACTGTAGTGTATTAAAATACATTTGGCTAATAGAGCAATGAAAAACAACGTAACGTTTTTATGTGGGACGACTGTAATGCTGCGCCGTCTGTAATTCACCCTTTGTCTGTGTCTGTGCGCTCGTTTAAGGGGACTCGGTAGTGCACAAACAGAGAGATGCAGTCTGTGCACATTTGGTCTTAAAGAGACAGTAAGCTCAATTGACCTACTTAAGTCTGTGTCATTAATGTTAATCAAACAACCCAAGACAAAGAGAAAATCACTTCTGAAGCTTTAAAAAAATAATAATTACATTTAATTAATACAATAAATGCAGTGTTATTATTCATTTGATTTCTGTAACTAATGATTTTAGACCTTACTTAATGTGCAACCTTGTTCTTTTTATAAATGTTTGTAATTTCTTGATTTGTTATTAGAATTTTCCCATACTTTTTTTTTTTTGCTGATCCGAAAAATGATCCGATCCGTGCCTCAAAATCCGTAATGTGATCCGAACCGTGAGTTTTGTGACCCGTTGCACCCCTAGTGCCGGTGCTACTGCCGCACTATAGTCGGCGGCGACTAATGATGAGCACTTAGCAGAGTCGGCACTCGGGATGTGCATTGCATCAAACAGGGTGCATTCTTTTAATCCGACACGATGAACCAACCGCAGATGCTTAGCCGATATTGCTGGTGACAATGTTTTGTCTGATTTTGCAAAATGCAGCCACACTTTAATGCGCCTTCCACCATGGTCTATCGTGCAAACTTTAAGTATTTGTGCAGAAGGTCCTGCGCACTGTGTGCAGATGGCAATAGATCAGGTGACCCAGGTCTGGCAGAGGACGTGAAAATTATGTGACGGTGCAGTCCGGAATCGTTACGTGAAAGCGAAATTGTAACCTTCTATAACAAAGATCCGATTCCCTTCTCATGTATCTGATTTCAAAATCAGGTTTTGTGGTCCAGGGTCATATAACATAACTACAAATCAACTTACATCTCAAAACTGTATTATAATGGCTATATAGAAATAAAATCTATGCAATACATATTGCACACTAATTTATTATTTGAATTTATTGAAACGCCTTTTTTCCAAAACTTTAATAAATTAAACAGATACTCCAACCATATATCAAATTACCCCATAATTTATTTAAGTATCCGAGATACATGTGTCCATTATCTTTCAGACACTTGCTGTTGCACAATTTTTTGAACCGCCAGGGGGCGACACGAGCAATCAAGTTAAAAAACAAACACAAAGATACGATAGAAGAAGTCGTCCGCTGGAACATCCATGGTGCTAACATCAGAGCTTGATAAATAAATATGAGAACTTGAATAAAATATGTCTTTATTAAACATTATTATTTCATTAACATTTTACTAAACAAAAAATAAAGACATATTATGATTTGTATTTTATTCCTCGTCCAGTGGTTCATTCAATACAAATATAAACCAAACATTATGAATCATATGTAAAAGAATTCGTGTTTTAAATCGCAAAGTTTCCATGCTTTACTTCCAGAGTGTCAGATAAATAGTATATGCATTGTTCTGCATGGATTGAGCAAAAAGGAAAAGTCACAGGCTTGCCTGCTCAAACAGAATCGCCTCGAGTTACGTCACTTACGGATTCGGGGCGTGCTCGTTTACAAAAATTGCCGTACACACCTCCACGAGAAATGGGGTCTCGCGCACCCACGTGCACGAATGCCCACTCTGTTAACATAATTTTTGCCGCGGGCACGTTGGTGCGCGTCAAGTATAAACATAGCTTTATGGTAGAAAAGAGAGATCAGGGAACAACTTCTGACTTTAAACCCTAAAAAAGTGCATCCATCCTTCACAATAATTCACACGGCTCCAATGGTTAATAAAGGTCTTCTGTAGGTAATTAATGCGATTTTGTAAGAAAAAAATTCATATTTCAAACTTTATAAACTGTAATAACTAGCTTACGGTAACGACAACATCTTGGACTCGCGCGATTCAGAGTTTTAGCATAGTGAGTGTTGGTTGCCATAGGTACACTGCGCAATGATTCTTGAGTCCAAGATGGCATAGTTACCGGAAGCCATAGATATATACACTAGATGTCGCCTTGGGGTTCTAAGCATGCGTCAAAACCGCCGCCATTTTAGAAACGGGGTCTTGTCATAGGAAGTAGCTAGGTGACCCCTATCTCCGCCTGAACTTCGAATTCATGGACAATGCTGGGCTTTTGTGCTGCGTATGGGTGTTAGGCCTAGTAGCACTATGCATTATAGTTAGAAAAAGTAAATTTTCATAATATCAAAACTTTAATTTTTTCCTGGACTCAATGCTAAATACATGTCTGACTGTTGAAATGAACCAAATGAAAACCAAGAAAATCGCATTCATGACGATTTATGGTGATTTAATTTTCACCGTTGCCTACAATGACGCTAATGCGGGGTTCCCCTGTTTTAAGATGGCGGCTCTAGTTGACGCATTCGGTCCAATGAACTGCCGTAGCCAAGGCGACATCTAGTGTACATATCTATGACCGGAAGCTAGTTATTACAACAAATTACATTACACAACCAGCCAAAGAATATGCAAAACACAAATACCTCAACATTATCAAAACAGGAAGTTATGTTCCTGCGGATCCCTCATACAACACTGTTGATTCATTCGGTTTATGACATTCAGCCCTGCATGAGTGTACAGTTATTTAAGGAACTGTTTCAGATGAAAAAAAATGACACATGCATTACTTTCCCTAAGTAAAGCTTAACAACCACCACAAGCACAGAGAACTACAAGCGCACACACACACACACACACACACTTCCCCACATTAAGGGCTTTGTGGTTGTGTGTCAGCTGCATGAGACAGGCCAGATTTTTCTGCTATCTGCCCCTTTATCATCCTTATTTCTGACACCTGACACTTTCGCAAAAACCCAAACCGCATTCTCACCCTCACCCAAGAGCCTGCAGATGACCCTTAACCCTGCAAGCTTTCCCTTACATCCTCTCAGACGGATTTCAGTCACAAACAGCCCTGAGTCACGTCTCTGTCACTCGGTAAGATGTGATGGGGAGTGCATTGGAGGGGAGATGCTATGCTCATGTAATGAGAGTATTCATGGAGTAGTGAGTTAAGATTTAAGTGTGCTTAAATGCTCTACCACTGAATTATGCATGAGACACCACATTACGTGGGTGTCTTCTTCCAGGAAAAGGATCTCATAGGATAATGGAAAGACATGGGATCACACGGTGAGGATAACGGATGGGACCTTTGTCCCTCTATTGACCCTTCCTCCATTTTGCTGTTAGGTCCTCATGTCTCTGACTAATTTTGTGGAGGAAACAAAGTAAGATCCTGTCCACACTTTACCCTAAAACACATAATAACATGGCCTTTTGTCAGGCAGAAGGAAATTGCATTAAAGTTGTAACAGTTCAATTGGTGAGTGAAATTAAATAACTGGATTTCCTTGTAAACTTTTGACTCGTTTATCCATTCGATCTGACCTTAGCAGAGCATTATATATGATACCAGACTTTCAAACAGAACCGCCATCCTTCACTTTCTTATCTTTAACACTATCATTCATTTAGTCTACTTTCCCTCCTTGCTAATGGATTGCTTCTTTTACTTCTACCATGTCCTCCCTAAGCTCCCCTCCTCCCCTTAGCCTGCTCCGAGATTACTGTGCCGCACGACTGCCTAACCCATTGCCATGACAACAGCTTTGTCAGTGGTTGGGAGGTCCGAAGGCCTAAGAACCAAAGAAGAAAAGCACAAAGCCCCATACAAACACACAGGGGGGAGAAGCTATGGGGATCCTCACCTGTGTTTGCCAGTCAGTCTGGGATAAATCCTCCAGATTGAGAGAGATTCCTTACCCGTCTGCCTCCTTGTTTCCTCTAGGTGATAAAAGCTTGTCTCCCTTGACACCACCTGCAAAAAAAAAGAAATTGTAAGTGCCGGGCAGATTTCAGGGAACAGTGACGTGTGTGCAAGAAGGTATCTGCTTTATAGACAATCTAGAAAGGCTTATCAGATAAGAAAAGAATTTACTGACTGTGTTTACATGCACATGAACATTAATTTACTAATTAGAGTTGGGTAATATGTGAATTCCAGAATAAAGTCTCATAGGCAATTCCAGCATTATGGATTGTATATTTTTTTTGTCAAAACTTGTTATATAATTTCTCAGAAAATGCTTTTATTACCCATATACTGAACCATCTGTTTATATTTTCATAAACCACTGATGAAAGAGTTCAAAACATCAGTAAATATCAGTCTACACTCATGTTTTCTATTTTAGATGAGAAAAACATGCAGGCATTATTGATGTAACAAAAAACACATACTTTGTAGGAATTCTGTTAATTAAAATGCACAAACCAGAAGCAATCATACCCAACAAATGGCGAAGGGGTGGCTCTTTAACATTTAATATTAAGTATTGTATGCGCATTTATAAGGAAGAAACTGCATATGAATGTGACATTTCTCCGTTATGGACAAGACAATTCAAAAATATCCACTAACTTAACTATGGAAAATGATAAAAAATGCTTTGAAAACTTTAATCAAGGCTTTGCATAGGTATTTAAAACACCAAATATTTACATCTGAGATATCAGTTTGGTTAAAACTTTGTGTTGACATTTGCATGAAATTGCCCTATAACCTAATTATTTTTAGTTTAGGATCATCAAAGTTTTATTTTACTTCTTTGACATGGCCATAATTAAAGATTATATTTTCGCAGAATGTTCTTTATATTACAAAGACCGAATTTATTTCGGCCGAATTTTATGTTTACGTCATATGTTCCAAAAATCTATGTGTCATGTACAGACAGTATTCACATTGTTCTTTGGGTGGTATTGTTAATGACACAAATGAGAATACATTGTTATGAGTGCAGAATTACCAAAGAGGAGTGAGCATCTTTAGTACTCGAAGCACAAAACAGCAGAAAAAACAATCATCATTGCTTATTCAGAATATTATCATGTACAGAGGAATAAAGTAAAACTAACTTATAATAGAAAGTACCTGGTACTCAAAATGTGCCAAAAAGTTTAGCTAACTATTATTTTTGAGTTCATTCAACATCTATCACAGATTTAAGTTAACAGTAAGTTTTTACAACTACACCAAAGGTAAAGAGTTTAGGGAACTTGAAAAGTAGATTCAACCATAATTAAATATTTTAAGTCAAAAGCCCTCTAGTGGCGGTTTTTACCAAAAAGTGACGTCATCATTGAAAGGGCACTCAGATGTGTTTTAAACGGATGAATTTGCTCTTGGATGCAAATAATTACAAACTTTTGGTGGTTGTGATGAGTTCAATGTGCCAGGTAAGCTAAGAAAGAGTCTGTCACTGCAAATTTACTTCATTTTAAAGTTAAATCAACACCATTGGTTGAGGAGGTTCAGTTCCCAGCATGCTTTGCATGAGCCCGCAATCGCTTGGGAGTTGCGGAATGCAAATGTGGTTGGATGTGTTTGAACAGCCACACGAGACCGCCTTCTCTCCACCCATTTATCTAATCTGAGGTATTAAACACAAGTTTTACGTCTTTTTTTGACTTCTGGCGTGAACATACAGTGAACAGCGCAACTTTTAGCCTTTCATTGATAAAACTACTGCGGGTGTTCTCCGTAGTTTCGTTTTGAAAGCGTGAAAGTTGCGCGATCCTATTTCATCAATTGCGCTGAAAAATCAGAGAAAGCTCTTACATACACACATACAAAACTCTGTGCAGCACGTTTACTTGTTAAACAAGCAGTGGACTCCGAAATAATAGTAGTTTGCGTCCATATAAACTCATAGTTACTCCCGCTCGGGTTTGAATGACAGCAGAGAGACTTGCCCACCGTCTCACAGACCACCCCCTCACAGTATTCAGGACAGATGCGGTCGAAAGTGGACTAAAGAGACAGATTTAAATACCAGGTGTAAACGTAATGTGTCTCTCTCGTCCACTTGTGATCCGATCCATGAAAACACATCTTAATACCAAGTGTAAACAGCCCCAATAATGTGTTGCTTTATCATATAAATTAGGGATGTTAACAATTAATCGATCTTCGATTAATTGTCGATAAGAATTAAATTGATAAAACTTTTAAATAAACGATTGTCGAAAGAGCAAGCACGTGTAAACTAGCCATGATCACAATGATGCTCGATCCCAAACACTCGATTTTAACCTCATTCGAGACGAGGCTGGCTGCTAACGCAACGAAATGGCATCCGCAGTGGATCTGAGAGGGTCCGATGCCGAAAATCTAAACACAGTTAGGATACTGACAGCAAAGACCCTCTTCAGGGAAGCCTGCAAGATTAGCATAGCAACGCTGCTATACACAGGAAAGGAGACTAGAAGCCGTTTTTAATGAACAGATTAAAATGTAATCTTAAATTCTGGCAAGAAACTGTTAAATGTAAACTGTAACTGACTGTTGTTACACTCTGAACGCCCGCAACATATATCATTGATCATCATTATTGCCACACGCTAAACACTGTTGCGGGTTTTCTTCATAATATAAGCATCTTTGCTGAAAGTACGCCGCAGGTCTGAGCTGAGGTGACAACGGGAAAAGTGCTCTTCGTGTGCTTCTTTGATATAATTACAACAAGCTGTGTATCAATGACTCGGAAAGCAAGGTGAACAACTAGAAAAATAACACTTGATGATAATGAAACTTTTATTTTGTCATGGACGCACGGACTTTCATCCGACTGTGCGGAGTGCCCATTTGAGGCGGAGTTATACTGTGTCTATTAGTCATTATATTTCATTACGAGATTCAATTGATGATTTTTATCAAAACACCAACTACATTGACTCATTTCACAATCCCACTAGCATGTTATTTAGACAAAATAAAATCTTTTAATTCGCGTGAGGAAACTGGCATTTTTACGCACACATTTATGTCATTGGCTATATGCCACAGCTGTAAAGGCTTATTGCACTATTACTGTTAACGATTATTCGATTGATTGATCGTTAATTTAAATGATCATCGAATATGACAAATTGCATAATTTGACATCCCTAATATAAATAATACCTATGTGAAAGTCAGGACTGAGCTCAGTCTCAACACACTTTCACTGGTATCAAATTTTCATGAGTCACATTATATGTTTCTGTGATTTGTGAACAAAATTAAATGGTAGTTAGTTTGCTTGAATATTTTGAGTACTCTGAACTTGTCGGGTTTTACAGTGTTCTGTTAAGTTGTAAAATGTAGATATTTGAGTACAGGAAACTTAAGAAAAACAAGGCAATCAGTTGCCACAAAATATTTAAGTAAAACTACTTCTACAATTTAAGTTACATAAACTATATAATTTAATTTATATAAGACTGTATCTAAGTTTAGATATATACATTTTTTTTATTTGAATTGAAGTTGTCAGTACTCAAAACATTTAAGTTGGCAAACTTAGAAAAATAGCGCCAATCAGTTGCCTCAATTTTTTTGAGTTAGTAGAACTTATCTGGGTTTACAGTGTTATTGTGCACACAGTAATATTACAATACTTAACGATCTTATAAGTCCTTTTTGGCTTCAGAAAAGTCGTTTTATCAAATCTAGTGACTTAGATCAGCTCTCTAACACTTTAGATACTCGAAACAAGAGCGTACACATTTGTTTACATTCCCCTTGAATGTTTCTATTTTAATACCTATAACAGTCTATGATATCATTGTTCTGCAGTGACGGAGCAACAATCCCATAATGCACAAGGCAGGAATGCAAAACAGCCTGGGAACAGCATTCTTCTACAGACCAGAAGAGAATAAGGGGACTATTGTGAGTATATGTGTGCATGGTTTCAAGGTCACATTAAGAAAACAAGTAATGGAAACAGATACAAAGTGTGATATTACATAAAGCTAGGGGTGACCCCGAATAGTCGAAGATTCGATGCATCGATAGGATAAGCCTGATTCGACTACCAATCTCACAGTCGAATCGTCGCAGATGTGTTACGAAATGAGGATCATTCAATTTTGGCCGTGGGTGCACACATGATCTGATCTCACATATAACATCTTTCTCACAATATATTAATATACTGCATATTATGATAATGCTGCAAATAATATGTGAAGTAGCAGCTTTCAATAAATATTTTTAAAATGCTTTAATAAATCCAACAACCCCTGTGACTGGGCTACACGTCCATAAGAGGTTTATATGTTAATAAACCATTGCCTCTTTGTTTCTACATTTAAAAGAAAAAGCTGGCAAATTATATTATGCCTTTCGTTCTTTTAATAATTTCTATATTTTATTTTATTTATAACTCACTTTGGGTTATCTGATTTAACTATTTGGCTTGTGTTTTGTTTCCGTGCACTTGAGGCATTTTGCATATTTTTTCTGCACTTTGTTACTTTTGACCTTATTTTATTAACAAAATTGTATTTATTATAAACGTAAATTCTGATCTAATTTAAGTCTGTAAATTTTGGATAGCTTTTCGTTGTATCGATGTTGCGCTATTGCGTGCTGGCCATGCTTGCGCATGCAATTTAGCCGAACAGGCTAGGTGCTCTGCGTCTCATATTTAGGAGTTCATCAAACTAAACATTAAAAAACGGATGTTTTTCGACGAGTATAAGTTTTTAAAATGTATTGAAAACAGAGTGGTTATCTTCAAAAGTCAAAAGTTAAACTACAAAACAGGTAAGCCGTTTTTTTTTCGGTGATGAAACGGAAACTAGTATCTGCACCGAACCTATTTCTGCCTGACACAAATGTCTTTCTTGTGATTTAATATTATTGTCGGTCGGTGTTCACTTTCAAATGATAGCAAAGAGATTCCTGAAATAAATTATATCATCCGGTCTTTCTGTATCTAAAGTTAATACAGAGATGATCAAAGTCAAAGCAAGCAAGCAGGTATTTCTGTGCTAAATAATAACGCGTAGTGTCTATAAAATCATTAATTTCAGTGTTTTTCTTGTTATAAATTAACGTTTTGTATATATGGTTATATACAACGAATTGTATATAAAGATTAGTTTTTATCATTTACAGTCACAATCACAAATTATTTGTCATTTCTCATTTGTCGGGTTTTTTTGGGTCATGACTGCTTTGACGCGCTAAATCTCCAAATTAAATAAAAACACTTAATTGTAGCCGGAGTTTCCAAAGCAGGAACACCTTTGTTATTTTTTTAGGTTTATTTATCAAAATGTATTTTTGTGTGATGGTCTGTAGATCGTGGCTTTAAAATGTTATGAGGAATAATTAAACAAATGTTGCCTTACATTTTACCTTAAAAAAAAAAAAATATATATATATATATATATATATATATATATATATATATATAAATGCATCGTCAGTTTTGTCTTCTTTTATTACTTGAAAGACAGTTTTGGTCACTTTATCAGAAAGTTGTTTATGTGTGCTGCTTGTGAAAGAAAATAAAAGTTACCTGGCCCCTTCCCAACCCATGCACACAAACATAGATGATTCGACTATCGGTCGACTATGGAAAGATTCGACAATTCTGATTCGAATATGTAAATCCTTAGTCGAGGACACCCCTACATAAAGCCCTCTAAGCCACTGTTGTTTGTTTGGATGTGATGGTAATATCGACAAACGAAAATCCAATTAGTCTTGAATAAAAAGGTAAGCAGATTGCAGCTCTACAGCTCCACACAGACCCTTCCTGAGAATAGCCAACTTCCATGTGAGCACAACACACTCCCTGCATTATTCAGGTACTCATGGTGATGTCATTGTTAAAAGTGGTTTTCCATTCTGTTGGCTACAGATAAGAACAATCCCAAGGCTGTCCGCTACACTAAATCAGAGTCAATGAGTGATACTGAGCCAAATCAAACAATACTTCTACTGACAATGCCAAACGGCGGGAACATTTATATAATCCCTATGTTCATGAGAGCAGCTTAGATGGAGGAGTGAGGTATAGTGCTGTCCAGGGTCCAAAATTAACCTTCAAGTACCAAAAGAGAGTAATTTTACTAGCTTGTAAGCCACCTTTTAAGGAACAGAAACATAATACATGGTTTAAATAGCAATGCAAGAACGTCTGATCCATGCTACTTGAACTGTGAACTCTTTACCACAGATAAACAGATTTGCAGACTGTTGTGCATTTTTCAACAACTACCTACCTCAGTTATTAAATGATTATAATAAGGCTGTTCACCTATTTAATTCACATATAGGCTGTTTTCACCTGGGAATAGTTCACGCCAAAATTAAACTCTGTTATCATTTGCTCACTCTCATGTTGTTACAAACCTGAATGAATTTCTATGTTCTGATGAACACGAAGAAAGATTTTTTTGAGGAATGTTTGTAACCAAACCGGTCATGAGCTCCATTTACTTACATGGTAGGATAAAAGAATACTATGGAAGTGAATGGGGCTCATGGAATTTGGTTAAAAAGTTCTTCCTTAGTGTTCATAAGAACAAAGAAATTTAAACAGGTTTGTAACAGCATAAGAGGAGGTAAATGATGAGAATACATTATTTTTGGGTGAACTAATCATTTAAGTGTTTTTCATAAACGCATTTGACCGGATTGGTTTTGTGGGTTAGACGGCGTGTTTGTGGTCGTATGTGTTTGAGCAGGCAAAAAGACCACCTACTCTCTGCCTATTGGACAATGTTTTAACACTAGACCGGACGTCTAGCAGGGGTGCAAATCGGACAGATCAAGGGATGTCAAACTTTGCAATTTCCCATATTCGATGATCATTTAAATTAACGATCAATCAATCGAATAATCGTTAACAGTAATAGTGCAATAAGCCTTTGCAGCAGTGGCATATAGCCATGACACAATGACATAAAAGTGTGCGTAAAAATGCCAGCTTCCTCACCCAAATTAAAAGATTTGATTTTGTCTAAATAACATGCTAGTGGGATGTAAAATGAGTCAATGTAGTTTGTGTTTTGATAAAAATAATCAATTTAATCTCGTAATGAAATAGATAATGATAATAGATACAGTAAACTCCGCCTCACAACGGGCACTCCGCACCTGCTCTGCACAGTCGGATGAAAGTCCGTGCGTCCGTGACAAAATAAAAGTTTCATTATCATCAAGTGTTATTTTTCTAGTTATTCACCTCGCTTTCTGAGTCGTTGATACAGCACTTGTTGTAATTATATCCAAGAAGCACACAAAGGGCACTTTAACCGTCGTCACCTCAGCTTTAGACCTGCAGCATACTTTCAGCAAAGATGCTTATATTATGAAGATTTCAACCTGCCATTACAAACCCCCAACAGTGTTTAGCGTGTAGCGCCTCAGCCAGTCAATAATGATGATCAATGATATATGTTGCGGGCATTCAGAGTGTAACTACAGTCAGTTACAGTTTACATTTAAAAGTTACTTGCCAGAATTGAAGTTTTAATCTGTTTATTAAAAATGGCTTCTGGTCTCCTTTCCTGTGTTTAGCAGCATTGCTATGCTAATCTTGTAGGCTTCTCTGAAGAGGGTCTTTGCTTTCAGTAACCGTGTTTGCATTTTCGGCTTCGGATGCCATTTTGTTGCGTTAGCAGCCAGCCTCGTCTCGAATGAGGTTAAAAAGCCCAGGTGTGTGTTTGGCATCGAATATTGTTGTGATCATGGCTAGTTTAACTTCTTCGCGCTTGTTTAATTTTTTCACCAGCTGTGTATGTGCTTTGTGCAGGCGCCACACACACGTGCTTGCTTTTTCAACAATCGTTAAGTTTTATCATCAATTTAATTATTATCGACAATTAATCGATTAATTGTTAACGTCCCTAGACAGTTCATTTTCTCTGTCAGCATTGCAGTTTTCACCGGTACATTAACCACTGCTTGGATGCGGTTACGATTCGTTTCTATTAATTTATCGATATTTTATATTCATGCCTAGTTAAGCAGCTACAATTTACTTACAAATGCAACCAAAATATATAACAAACATTTATTGAATTCTTTGAATGGCTCAATTTCTTGAACATTAACAACAACGAACTTACAAAAAACAACACTTTTTTTAAATAAAGAAAAATTAATATGTCCCATAAAATCAAGCTTATGATGGCAACAGTCAAAGTCTTTCCGTATTTTGTGACAAAATGTACAATAGTGATAATCACTGAGGTTGTTGTGAATTGAAAAATAAATTAATATAAAGAATAAAGCTGTTAAACTTAAGCATTTGATCTGTTGCACAACAGTCAAAGAAGTGCTGCAGTGGTCTTTTGAGAGAAAAAAAAAAAAAAATCAACTGATCATCATTTCTGGAGAGAGGACACTGCGTTTTGCATTGAAAATATCACGTGGTCTTCTGTCTCTTTCGCTGCTACAACCGCTTTGTTGCTGCATCGCATTAACTTGCTGGCGCTAGCAGATGAAAATAAACTTAAATGGGCGCTTTGGCGGAAATGCGTAGATGGATGTTATGTCAAGGAATTAGGAGGTGAAGAGTGTCAAAGTAAAGGTTCCTTAATTCGATTTTTTACATGTGGCATCGATGCATCGGTTCGTTAGAAATAAAAATTGATATCTATCCATATCCATGTATTGTGTATTGTTACACCCCTAATGTCCAGCGTGAATCCTAAACAGGCTTTCATTGATTAAATTACATAATGTTATGCATCATGTTTACTTACAACACAAGCAGTGGACTCGGACATAATATTAGTGTGCATCAATTTAAACCCGTTATTTCTCCTGCTTGTGTTTAAACGAAAGCAGAGGGAGTCGCTCACAGACCATCTCCTTTAAGTAATCAGGACAGCAGCAGTCGAAAGTGGACAAAAAAATTACCAGGTGTAAACATGAATGCGTCTCTCTCGTCCACTTGTTATCCAATCCACCAAACGCATCTTAATACCGGGTATAAACAGTCCCATAAACATGCACATCAAAATGGGACATGTCTCTACAATGTTTCACCCTCCTTTTATGACACAGCATGCAGTCGAGAACCTCAAGATTGAAAAACATATAAATAAAGCCTCTAGCCATCTGCTGCTCAAGAGCTTAAGTAGCCTACTTCAAACCCTCCTGCTCCATTCAGTAGCAGTCTGGCCGGGGTTCAGCACACTAAGCTTCTGGCCTCTTATACAGGCAATTCGGACATCTGGGCTTTTACTGGTAGAATGTTCTTAGCTCTTCCAACCCGAATGTTTGGAAAATGTTTCCAGGTTGATGCCTGACAAATGCAAAAAGGAGAGCAAATGTTTTCTACTACAGATAAATAGGGATGTGTTTGGGCAGATTAGAAAGAGCAGGTTCAATGCAGGTGCTTCCAGACCGAGCAGGTGTAGCATGACTGGCTACAAGGCTGTGGGTGTGGCCCTCTCACGTCAGCCAATGGGACACAAGCATGAGTAGGCACAGAGTCAACAACCCCGTTGTTTGTCATTCCACCTGAGAAACTGTCTTCACAGATACTGCGGCTGTGAACACGAACTACATAACAGATATGACATGCTCTCGCCAGCCGCATTCCTGGCAAGCTTTTGTAACTGAGTAGTTTTAGTAAAGTAAACGAAAAAGAAAGTCAACAGTGTTAAAAATGTCATCAGATATAACTTTCACAATCGGCCTGTTCAGTTCTTAATAATATCACACAGCTCAAGTGATATGATATTCTTAGTCAGAAAAATAATCAAATAAAACAGGGTCTGTTAGGTAAAGCAAAGTAAATTACTTCACCTTAAGAACAAAATAATGTTATTTATATGCAAGAAGGTTTGGCCTTGTGGCCCCAGTCCTGCACAGGATGAACCAGTTTTACTGACTGACATGAAACAGCTCGCCTCGAGGAGTGGCAGTATGGAAGACAACAGCAACTAAAATATTGGAAAGGGAAGTCCCTATGCATCAGCACCTGGGCTTCCTTATTTCCCTTCATCATCCAGCTCATAAATCTTTACATTTACAGTTACATAGTGTTAACCAATAAATTATAATATATCAAATACCTACAGAGCACTAATTGACACCTCACAGACACAGTATCAATCTCTGACAGATATGGATAATGAAAAACTGAAGAAATCTGGTAAGACACTAGACAGGCTGACACTTCCATGGGTGTCACTATAGAGAAGAAACAGACCAGGATTGTTATCTACCCCAAAGCTCCAGCTCAACATTCCAACACCCAATACTAACGTACCAAAAAAATCCAGATTCCAAGCTACTAAGAATCGAGCACGTACCACTGAGTACCAGGAGGAAGACAAATGCCAAAAAAAGAGGAAAAGAGAAACACAGAAGGAAAACTCAGGCATCAAAGCGAAATATGAAGCTACAGAGGTTTGTAGTCATGCCAAAGAGCATAGTAGAAACCCACCTATTAGCAAAAAGATTGAATTTATAACACTTGGCAACTGCAGTGCAGGCAAGATTTAATAGGAAAAGCTCTGAATTTGGAAACCGAGAACAGAATTAGTGCATGACCTTCATCTTGATGCGTGTTGTCAAAGCTGTTAATGAGTAAACCATTACACTTGCCAGTTAAAATCTTACATGGGAGACAAAAGTTGAGCGTGCAACTATGCATTAAGAATAAAATATTCAAGTAGGTGTGAAACCTAAACCGCTTAACTCAAACTTTCAAACCATCAACCTCTCCTAGGTCCTAAACTGACAAGTCAGTTAGTGAGGTTTAGTTATAATTTTGTGCAAGAAGGTTGTTGTGCTTCATTTTAAGTTGTTTATGACATTTACAGCAAAAAAAAAAACATTGGTGTGGTAAGGTGTGTTGACGTTGTAATTTATAGCACCCATCAGATGCAGTGAGTGTGATCTGAGGCTCTTCCACACTGGATGGATTTCTTAACCTGGACCAGCCAGGAATCCCTTAAAGGAGATCCTTAAAGGAATCAAGTGATTTACAAGGATTTCCTCACTGCCAGCATTATCTGATACGAGCAGTCATAATTTTACATGAATCAGTTATCAGGTCCAGTCATATGAAAGATAAAAGCTTTCTAATGATTGGTTTGAACACATTTAGGGGACATCATGCTTTTGTGCACCTTTACAGGTCCCCTGAAAACAAGCAGTAAAATCCAGGTCTAGACAGCAGGCCCCAGGCTGGTTGGTAAGGCTCTCAAAGAGAATCCATCAGGACAGCAGTGCTTTTGCATATTGAGAATTCCAAAGGGGACACAGACAGGTCAAAAAGAGCACAGGGGTTCTGTATAATCTTGGCACAGGTCCCTTCCCACTGCCAATGTAATAAGAAAACCTGTCTACACATTTATACCTCTACTAGCTGGCCTATGCTTCATACATGTCTGGGAATAAAGCTGGTACACTTGAGACTATCAGCCTAATTGTAAATTCCTTACACATCTACAGAATGTTTGCTGACAAGATTTGATCCTGGTATTTGTCATAACAAAGATATGAATGAGTGGCTGATGAATTCAGGTGTTTAAAGCTGCAATCCTCAACTTTAGCCTCTCTATCGATATCTTATTTTTGGAGTTATTGTCTTTATGTGGGTGGTGCTTCGGCATTGTGCATAGACAAAAAAAGTAAGAAATACTTTCTAGAAGTCATATCCAAAAACATTTCTTTTGAAAAATTATATATCTGTCACTTTTGTTGTACCAAACTAAAATATAAACTCATGTTACTGATTAGGGCTGCATGATAAATGACATGTGCATCTCTTCAGTAATGCCGGTTCCTCGATTAGCAGTAAACGCAAATAATTTTTTATACTGGCCTGGCTGGGCCAGTGGTTCAAGGCTGTTTAAGGCACTTCTGAAGGCACCACTGCTTTGACAAGGGTAGCCTTCTGCAACAACACTAATGCATTCAATTGAGTAAAGTGTGTGTGTGTGTGTATAAATGCATGTTTTTACAGTCATTAAGTAATCGTGTTATCCAGTTTTCCCCAATTTCGAGCAGCCCTACTGCAAACAGGGAATGTGAAAAAGTGTTATCTTAATAAATTTAAGGCAATTCCTATTGTATGTGTGTCCAATTTTTATGACTAAAATAACAGTAAAGGGTAAAATAAATAATTGCCAAAAATTAAAACGAAATTTGCATAAAACAAAATTTGGGAAAAAATTAAACGGATTTTATAGGGCCCTATCACCATCACCTGCTTTCAAATGGAGCGGCATTTAATACACAAAGCCGCAGTTCACTGACAATTGGGGCAATTTCGCATTAATAATCGCTGACATGTGATATGTATGCAATATGGCCAACTTTTCATTGAACTACAGCTCTGTGTAGTAAATGCTGCTCCATCTGAAAGCAGATGATTTACTACTAATCAAGGAACCGGCATTACTGAAGAGATGCACATAATATCACATGCGATTTATCACGCAGCCCTATTACTGATGCCTTATCCGTTCCAAAAAAACAATCTCTGCACCCATTCACTTTAAATGGGTGACGTCATGCGTTGCCAAACTGAATTGTGGATCCGTCGGCGTTGTGGATCTGTGTCAGTGCCGTTGCTCGCGGTAGAAGTTGAACATTTCTCAACTTTTTAAGCAGCTTTCTTTAAAACACTTGAATTGATAAAAGCACAGTGCGAATATGCGCTTTTGGGGGAGTTGGGCCCTAGTGTGAGTGAGCCCGAAGTTATGTTTTAATGGGGGGCAAGCACTTTTTCACACAGAGCCATGTGGGCTTTAATTTTGTTTTTCATTCATTTAAAAACTGCATGTTGTGTTTACTTGTGTTTAGTGATCGACCGATATATCGGCCGGCCGATACATCGGGCCGATTTTAGCAGGTTTTAGGTGTATCGGCATCGGCCGATTCGCGGCTTGCGTTCGCCGATAGTTTTTCCCCGGCATTAATTACAGACAGGCGCCCACAGGCAGCCCGTGCATTGCCCCTCCCCCCACTAGCAGAGCGGAGCGCTCAAAGACTGCTCTGGTAAGTTTTAAACTTCAAAGCATCTTTTAACTGTTAGACTGAAATATTGCCATATACTTTGAAAGTGTAAACACGTTGCTCTATATGTGCGTGCAACCATAGCTAAGAAAGTTTGGTGGTCCTAATGGAAAACGCGAATGCCTATAAAACTGCTTGCCATTGTATTTAGGGAGCTTCAAATAGCTTTTAGGCTAACCGTATGCATACGGCAGCTGTTACGAACACTGGTCATAGGATTATATAATGCTGACGTTGTTCCGTGATTTCGTGGTATTTATAGGAGTTTTATTCAGCGACCACCAGTCTGACGTTTGGACACGACGCGTGCTCATAATGCCGCAAGCGAACGCAGGTCATGTGATCAGCCGAACAGCTGATCATAGCTGGACAGGGTGGGTTTTTAATTCTCATCTCCATAAATATATGTAGTAGTAAAAGGCTAAAAATCTATATCCATTGCTGATAGTTTCTCGTCATTGTGGAGAGCGCAGTTCATGGTTGCATACGTTTATGGTTGTTAACGCGGAGTTTCGCGGAATTTTCGTCAGCGAAAATAAGAAATTCGACCCAAAGCACTTAGTTCCAAACAGTTCACACATGACTTTTATGTGACCGGAGAAGTGTTTTTTTGTAAGTTTTGTCAACATTTCCGTTCACTGGGAGCGCAAAGATACATGCACTCTCTCATCCATGTCTCTCTCACTGCACCTCTCCCACGTGCACGCGCTCTATTATCTGACCGAAGTCCGTACACAAATCCTCATGTATTTTGTTCAGTTTTATGCGTTTTAAGCGAGCTGAGGCAAACTAACTATCCCTCGCATTTATTATAGGGCACTAGGGTGTGTGAGGTACAGAAGTGGGGCAATTGGCATGTTATTCAGAATTCTTAAGTTGTTTTTTGATCAGTATTGCTGTTTACATTTTCCTTGTCTTCTTATTAAAGACATTTGCTCTACAAGAGATTAAGTTAAGTGCACTAAAACTTAGACCTAAGCATTAAATAGGTTGTAAATAGTTGGTTACTTTCATGGATAAAGTAAAGTGTTCCCCTTGTTATGCTGCTTGGTTGCTGCTATTGTGTGCAATGGTGTAATTATTTTATTTATGTATTTTAAGCAGCACTGAATTTTCTTACTTGTTCTACCTCACCTTTTCTTACTATTTGTTAAATATAGTTCAGTAAATGTTCCTTTTTTAAATTAAGAGTTGTAACATTTGGTTTTATCATTGTGTCATTTTTATGATATAAACTGAATGAGAAAAAGCAGTATCGGCTCCAAATATCGGCTAAAGAAAATCGGCAGCCTGTATCGGTCATCGGCTAAGGCTGATGGGAAAAAATCGGTATCGGCATCGGCACAAAAAAATCCATATCGGTCGATCCCTACTTGTGTTATCTTTGAATAATATTAATAACATTTAAAAATTGTTTTACGATCAGAAACAAACCACTGTATGTCCTACAACATATTCTATACAGGGCTCGCAAAATCGCTAGCCCGACATCCGGGGGCTATATTGTGCCTTGCAGTAGGGCTACCAAAATGCATCTCCACCCTACCTATTGGGGTATCTCGACTTATAGGGAGGAAAAATATATTTAAATGCTTATGGATGGGTAATTGGTGTATGTAATTCAGGAATCGGGTATTAAAATCGTGTTTGAACGTGTGCTTTCACGATTGCGTGAAGCCGCAAACTGCACAGGAAGCAAGCAGTACTGATTTGTCATTGACGATCTGGACATGTTGCACAAAATTTCCTCCGATGTCATTCTGTCAGTCATTAATATCTTCACATAAAAAATTAAATCTCCTGCAGCAAGCTTAAATGTGATATAGATTGCATGTCCAGTGAGCAAAATTACAAAACAGGCTACAGCATGTGCCTCCGTGCAGAACTCGCTCTTAAAGTGACAGTAGCCCCTATTTTTCTGATTGGAAAAATTATCCAATTTGTAACTGGAGAAACATAATATGATCCAAATTGTGAGTTTTTTGACCCATTGAACCACTATTAAATGGTGAGTATTTCCAGTGTGGAACTGTGCAGAAACAGCTGGTTACATGGAAATCCAGATTTATGGTTTGTTAAAAAAACAACGACATCAAAAACAACAAGAATAGAAGAGCAAACATTGTGGTCAGTGGCCCAATTGGCTTTGAATTTGCTAAATTTGGCCTGAGGTGAAAATTAATTGAGGAACCCTCAATCAGGAACTAACTGAGGAACCCACATCAGGAAACTTCAGTTACTATTTCATATTCAGAATCTGAAGTTTATAGATATTTCAGTTCAGTTAGAAGCAAATATTTGTATTGATTATTTTAATATGATTATTTTATGTGTTATTTGTGTTTTGCTAGATGTTTTTTTCTCAATATTCTACATTAAAAGTAATGTCTTTTTTAATCTGGCTACTTACATTTATTTTTGGCTACCAAAAGCTTGAGAGTGCCTGCCCGAAGGGCTACCAGGGATTTTGAAATTTTGCGAGCTCTGCTATAGCATCCCATGGTAGTAACAAAACTACATCTTGTACATGCTGACATCATAGAGCCAATGAAGGAACGTCTAGAATCCTGATGAGTAATCTGATTCTTGCGTATGTTGGAATTAGCACCCTCTCTCACTACACTGAAAAACAACACCATGTCCCCATGAAAGACAGCTTGATCAACTGAAACAGATCCAAAATCCAGTATCATCTGTTATGTGTGTATATATGTAGTAAGCCAATACATTTTCCATTACAGCATTTTATTTTTATAACCTCTATGGGAATGCAATGACGGGGAAAACAAGATTATAAAAGTAACTATGTAACAATAAATGTTTTGCTAATATAATCAATACACCAAAATCAATAAATACAACAAATGACCTATTTTGAGTTAAATCATTTCAGTCCATGTATTAAGAGCAGAAAGGTTATCTCCCAGCTGATACATGTTAGATAGACCTGCCTCTGAGCTGAATTATATCCCAGCATGCAGTAAAGAGTTATCTTTAAACAACACAGAGCTGCCAGCTAAATCACAGCTTGTCATTTGAGGAAATGATAAGACTGTAAATTGTGCACCTAATAATGGAATAGTGAAAGCAAGTCTGTGGTGGGATGGGATTTCACTTTTGGTGACTTGGTAACGTTTGAGAAATAAAATAAATGTTTACAATACTAATAATTCAAAGAAATAAATGCGTAGAGACAGTAATGTCATTACAAAAAAGTATGTGTGTCAAATGTTCTATTTGTATGCTTTTGCGAAATAAGATTCAGTTTAACCTGTAATTGACGAGACCGACACCAACCAATAACTAAATGAGGGGATTTAATTGTATAAAAGTTATGTGAAATTTGTTTTGGGACAATGCAATATTAAACATGCAAAGTGCACACCTCTCATTCAGTATGGTGAGTGAACTTCTGCAGTTAGAAAACATATACACAATAAGAGATCATCGCTGAATTTATCTCCTTCTCCTTTACTAGCACATTAAACTGTCAGATCCTTTTGCACGTGCCAAAAAGTGGGTTGATGAAATAAAGTTGACCACTTAGCACATTAGGTTTTATATGCAAATAAACACTGTGTAAATGCCTTGTAAACACGCATACCAGTGAGTTAAGACACTGACACGTTCCTCATTCATGATACAGGATCCTCAATTCATTAATAAAACAAGAAAGATAAAAGTGTAACTTTAAAGACCTGTCTGGGCTGTGGGATACGCTTCCATTTACTTCACCTCCCAAGTAATTCACAGTCATAAAGTAAACTGATAACGCCCTTTCCATGTCAGCTTTGATCCCTAGTTTCCTACTAATCATTCCTGTGAGAATATCACATTTCTGCATTAAACCAACGACCATTCTCAAATGGGATCGGGAAACAATGCCAGATTTGTGTCCAAATGGCTGTAATGAATTAAATGAACAATAGTAGCCACATTTGTCGATTAAACAAACTTCCACACTATTTCAACAGGTTGTTTACGGTGCTGGATGAATCGCTCGCTTTGTCAAATATCCGGTAGCTTCGATTCACAGTGACTTAATCCACAACGACAAGGTGTTTGTCTCGAAACCTAACGTTAGTGAACTGCCAGCGTAGAACACAATTTGGGGTATTTAACGCGCCAACGATGCTCACAAACGCAGGCTAGATAGCCAGCTTAATATGTTATAGGGGGCATCTGTTGAACAAGCTTGATATGTACTTTTAGAAAGAAATAGTGAAACAAAATATGTTACACTTTTACAAGCCGTCTATTGGACGTTTAAAAAGCTTTATTTGATATATTTAATAGTGTGTTTTGCCGTTATTTGCATAGCTAACACTGCTAGCTCGTCACTTCCCGAAGTGCAGCGCTGCTTTTCTTTTCCAGGCAACCTGTTGCAAACACCTCCCCAGTATTTTAACAACCAGAAACAACTTTAAACAAGCACGTAACTTACCTCTTTAGTCAGTTTTGCGAACCCTTTAGTCCAATATGTGTATAAATACTTCCTAACTCGCTGTTTTGTTCACAGATACGCTGTTTTCATGTTGTGTGACGGGTCACTGCTGCTTGAGTCTCGGGACTGCGTGCGACTGACTGACGAGAGTGGCTCGACAGCGCCTCTGGCAACCGAATAAGACGACGCTTCTGATTGGACAGATCTGCCATGCTTAAACTCGACTGTCCAATCAGGCGTGGCTTTTCTTAGGACGGAGAATGGGATGAAGCTTCAGTTTCGATTATGAATCTCATCTAAATATTCGGATTATTAATGAATAGGCTTCATAAACTAACAGAACTGATCTAGGTTCATGTTAATTTATACAGTTCAGTTCACACCAAATTTCATAAGGATAAAGATGTAATAACTAATAAAAAGTATAATTTATTGTTATTTAACATCAATTATAATAATTTACTGTAAAAGGAGAACACAAGCTGTAAAAACATCAAAAACATTTATTAAAGGAATGCTCCACTTTTTTTGAAAATATAGTCATTTTCCAGCTCACCTAGAGTTAAATATTTGATTGTTACAGTTTCTGGTGGTACCACTTTTAGCATAGCTTAGCATAATCCATTGAATCTAATTAGACCATTTAGCATCACACTCAAAAATAAGCAAAGAGTTTTAATATTTTTTCTATTTAAAACTTGACTCTTCTGAAGTTACATTGTGTACTTAGACTGACAGAAAATGAAAAGTTGCGATTATTTTAGGCAGATATGGCCAGGAACTATACTCTCATTCCGGCGTAATAATCAAGGACTTTGCTGTTGTAACATGGCTGCAGGAGGCGCAATGATATATTACGCAGCAGCCGAAAATAGGAGATGGTTCTCACTGCGGAACACAACATCCAGGGGGCGGGGTTGGATCTAGATCCAACTCCTCCCACTTTATATACTTTGTTCCGCCAAATGAACCAGTATATTTGCGTTGTTGCAGTCCGCAATTAGTTGCAACCTGTGGTCGCCAACGTTTGCTCTTATCAATTTAATTGTACGTTTGATTAACTATAGTTGAGAAAGATTCATAATTTAGAAAGTATCACAGTTAGGTGTAAGGAGAGGTACGGACACGTTCCCCGACAGTTTGATATCACTGAAGGGATTTATTTGTACATTATCCCACTTATAACACAGCTATTCCTATACGAGTAAATATAAAAACAAATTTATTTGATATCTTTTATTAGCAAATAAAAAAGTAAACCATCTATGAGGGAAACCTATTTCCTAATGGCTGTAAGCAAAGACGCGTTAAAACAAGTTCAAAGTCCATACAAGATAAACATTCAATATATTAATTTCTAAATAACATGCCATAGCCTATATATTTTAATAATTATGCATATTCTGCATATTACTCATAGTAGGCTTACCCGAAATGTTTTACTCCAAAACATTATAGCAAAAAACTTACATTTCACCCTAAAGGCACTACTTTTATTGTAGTCATAAGTAAAGTTAGTTTTTATGTCAAAATAATAACTTAATTTAGTTACGACTTAATGCGGAACTGGTAACGCAGCAACACGTGTATGACGTGTCTTGTGGTAAAACTGCCGACCAATGGGATCTCTGGATCGGGATCCAGCTCCGCCCCTGGATCTAAAGGCAGCTCCGCCCCTGGATCTAAAGCCAACCCCGCCCCCTGGATGTCGCGTTCTGCAGTGAGGCGCTACTGGAAAATAGTCCCCTTAGTAACTTTCAATAGCTAAAAGTGTTAGCCCCAGATCTGGAGATCGACTGAATGGATTCCAAAACATCAAAATGTTTAATTCTATGGGAGCTGGAAAATGAGTATATTTTCAAAAAATTGGAGTGTCCCTTTAACAATAATGGCACATCCATATTATTTATATGTTTGAAAATAAATGACAGATGAAAAGAACTAAAACTTGAATCAGCTTTGTGTTTATTTAAAAAAAGAAACTGAACCACGTTCTTTACATAATGATCAAGAATTTTAATTCTCGCATTTGATCAGTATTACAGAAAATGATATTATAGTACAGAGTTTTTCAATATCTTTTCAATACCTTAGTATATGCCTCAGTAGTGCTGGTCACTTATCTGTACAATGTCACTCTTGCATTTTTTTGACTGTACATTTTATGTAATTCGTTTAAAAAGGCTGTCAGCACTTAAATAAGCTGTGTCTTCATCTTAAAGAAATAAAAGTTTCCAGGAAGCTCAGCCTCTAGGAGTGGGCCGGGCGTGTTTAAATGTAAGGGTAGTGGGTAAAATAGAGAGAGAGTAATAAGGGCAGTGCTATGAGGGCGAGTTTATGATGAAGTCTGCTCCAGGCCAAGGTAGTATACGGGTGCGTTTAAATAGCACAGAATTTACACAGACCCGTCAGAAGAAGTTTACTGACTGGTCATCGACTGCAAAAATGGTGTTTCAAAATAAAGGATCTGTACAAAATCTGCATTACCCAGTAGCACCCACTGCCTTTCCACCGCCAAGCACTCACCCCCAAAGCCCTGGCTTTTGGCACTGCGCACATAAACACGACTCACAATTTAAACGACAAGCAAAGCGGTTTTGTAAACCCTTTATAAAGCATTATGAAGTCTTATGGAGCATATAATACTAAAGGGAAAGATAGCTGGGTCACCTTGGTGCACTTTGAGGAGAGATGAAAAGATCCACGCTTTTGTCATGGAACCAAAGGGGTCTCTGTTGTAGTTTTAAGATTTTTTCATCCCTCAGTGACACATTTTCTACCGATGAGAAAATAAGCTTTCTGATGGATGTGTGAGAGGCGCCAACAGCTGTCTATTAAAATGCTACCGCTATCTATAAGTTCTAGCATTGAACACACAAAGCAATTGCAATGAAAGAGAACAAAGTTGCTTAATATGATAATATTCATTATTATATTAATAATTATAATAATTATAACAATATATTACAGAATAAATCTCTTATAGTTCATATATATATATTTTTCACTTTAAAAGGTATAATATTTTCTCTCTTTGAAATACTATGATGTCTTTGAAGTCATATTTTCATAAATTCACGTATTCGTCTTCATTTGAAACGTTGATTATACTGGATCAACTTTTTCCAAATCAATAAAAACTAGCTGTGCCGTTGCATATTACAGAATAGTAATGATATGTGGACATGCACCACTTTCTTGCACTTCGCTTGGTCTGTCCCTTAAAGATGACATCATAGTCGTCCTATGACCATGACGTCCACAACTTCGCCCTTGTGCAGCTCCACGTATTGCTCTGTTTTCGGAGGCAACATCAGAAGGCCGTTGGCACTGCGCATGCTCATTAGCCGACTACTCATTTGGTTTCCTGCAAAACATGGAGAAACATGGTGTTAATATACTTATATTTACTATAGTAATATACTTGCCATTCAGCAGATATTTTTAAAGGGACACTTCACTTTTTTTGAAACTACTAATTTTTCAGCTTCCCTAGTTAAACTTTAGATTTTTACCGTTTTGGGATCCATTCAGCTGATCTCCGGGTCTGGCGCTAACCACTTAGCTTAGCATAATCCATTGAATCTGATTAGACCATTAGCATCACGCTCAAAAATAACCAAAGAGTTTTGATATTTTTCCTATTTAAAACTTGACTCTTCTGTAGTTACATCGTGAACTTAGACCGACAGAAAATCAAATATTGCGATTTTCTAGGCAGATTTGGAACTATACTCTCATTCTGGCATAATAAATAAGGACTTTGCTGCGGTAACATGGCTGCAGCAGCCACAATGATATTATGCAGTGCCCGAAAATAGCCCCCTGCTATTGAAAGTTACTAAGGGGACTATTTTTGGCTGCTGCGTAATATCATTGCGCCACCTGCAGCCATGTTACAGCAACAAAGTCCTTGATTATTACTCCAAAAGGAGAGTACTGTATAGTTCCTAACGATATCTGCCTAGAAAATCGCAACTTTTAATTTTCTGTTGGTCTTAGTACATGATGTAACTACAGAAGAGTCCAGTTTTAAATAGGAAAAATATCAAAACTCTGGTTATTTTTGAGTGAGATGCTAATGGTCTAATCAGATTCAATGGATTGTGCTAAGCTATGCTAAAAGAGGTACAGCCAGACCCGGAGATGACCTGAATGGATTCCAAAACAGTAAAAATCAAATGTTTAACTCTAGATCTGGGAGCTAAATGAGCATATTTTCAAAATAAGTGTAGTGTCCCTTTAATTGTAAAACTATTTATGAAATTTCTGCTTGATCAACATGGGTCAAAAGTTTTGAGGATATAATGTTGATATTGATTTGGATTGCGATTTTTCACCCCTTTTCCACCAACTGGGTTCCAAGTTTACGTGCTGGAGCCAAAGTCGGTTGGTCAATCCATATATACACATTTCAATCAAAGAAAAATACTTTTCACCATTAGCATTTTATCAACCACATTTGTATACCTGTGCTCTGTGCCCAGGGCAGTGGTTCCTGGTGATGCCACGTCAGTATACAGCGATGATACTCCGGACGTGGATCCAACTTTACATCACAGGACAGCTGCAGAGAAATGGGAGCAATACTGATGAGATCCCAGCACAACGGGTGCGCAGTGTATGGGACACTAAGATGGGAAGTTTGCTTACCCTGGCTTTTATGATGGTGGGTCTTGGATCCAAAATCCCCTGCATCTTTCTTAATGCAGGGATGACAAAAAGATTACAGGTTACAACAGCTGACACTGGGTTACCTGAGAGAGACAACAAAAATGACTGTTGAGGTGACTGTGTAGGTACAGAGTTTAAGGCTTTGGAATGGAGATCTGGGGCAGAATGTCTGTACAAAAGATCAAAACAGTTGTGGATCATCGAATGGAAATGTAGGTGCATGTGTGAATGTATTTGCTAAAAATGGGGATATGGGGTTATGGCTATCCTAACTGTATGACTTCAGGAGTTTACAAAATTAAGATCAAGGTTTTCTTTTGAAATAAATGTGGTTTTCTTTTCAATAGCATGTAATTTAAAATCATTTCCCCTCCGGTTTCACAGACAAGACTTGAGGCTAGTCCTAGACTAAAGCACATATTTGAGCTGTCTCAACTGAAAATAATCGTAAGATATGCCAACGATTTGTCCCAAGATACACACCAGTAATGTCTTTTTTAAGGCATGTTCATAAAAGATGAAGAAAACATATTAATTTAACTAAAGGGCTCATTATACTTCTGCGTATAGCCTACGCCTGGTCGTAGGCTACGAGTCAGTTTTTATTAATACTTCTGCATTGTTGTTCGTGTCAACATGCAATTACACATGCAGACCGCTAGTAGGCAGTATCTACGTGTGTAACCCACAATAGCAGGGGAACAGTCGAAGAAGCAGCTCAGTAAACCCAAAAATGAAGAAGCTTGTGTGTTATTTGAGAAGATCAGCAGTAAATAGAGGTAAATAGAAAGTGAATATTGTTGCAGGTTGAGATAAATTAAAAATTTTAACTTGGCCCATCTTTGTTTTTACTGTCGTAAGCGGAAATCCGTATGAGGATATATGCGACGCAGATCTTATTGACCTGGGTTCTAGCGGACCAATCACATTGGCACGCTGTTACATTTTGGGAGCAAGGCATGGCAGGCTACGCCGTAGGCTACTGCCTACATTCGCGTCTCTGCGTAAGATATGCTGTTCAATCGACGCAGAAGTATGAAGCCGCTTAAGTCCTAGTCCTGGTTTTAGCTAAGGCTTGTCTGTGAAAAAAAAATACATTTACGCATATGGCAGACACTTATTGCAAGCGACTAACAGTACAGTGCATTCAAGCTGTACATTTAATCAGTGTGTGTGTTTCTTGTGATTGAATCCATGAACTTTTGCACTGCTAACGCAATGCTCAGTAAAGTTACAAGACAAGGCAATGTGAAGCACCCCTTAAAGGAATATTCAATTTTCTTAAAAGAAAAATACAGATTATTTACTCACCACCATGTCATCCAAAATGTTGATGTCTTTCTTTGTTCAGTTGAGAAGAAATTATGTTTTTTGAGGAAAACATTGCAGGATTTTTCTCATTTTAATGGACTTTAGTAGAGCCCAACATTTAATACTTAACTCAACACCTAACAGTTTTTTTCAACGGAGTTTCAAAGAACTTTAAACGATCCCAAACGAGGCATAAGAGTCTTATCTAGCGAAACGATTGTCATTTTTGACAAAAAAATAAAAAATATGCACTTTTAAACCACAACTTCTCGTCTAGATCCGGTCGTGATGCGCCAGCGTGACCCCACGCAGTACGTCATGACGTCAAGAGGTCACAGAGGACGAACGCGAAACTCCGCCCCAGTGTTTACAAGTGTTGAGAACGAGGACCGTTCCTACGTTGTTGTATGTCAACTGATACTAATTAATGTCTTTGTGTCAGTTTATTGTTACCAATGGTCCGCAAATGTGTGTTTTATATATGTAACACGTGACTTCCCTACGTCACTACGCATTTACGTTAGGTCACGCTGGACCAGACCTAGACGAAAAGTTGTGGTTTAAAAGATCATATTTTTTATTTTTTTTGTCAAAAATGACAATCGTTTCGCTAGATAAGACCCTTATGCCTTGTTTGGGATCGTTTATAGTCCTTTGAAACTCCGTTGAAAAAAACTGTTAAGTGTTGAGTTAAGTATTAAATGTTGGGCTCTATTAAAGTCCAGTAAAATGAGAAAAATCCTGCAAGTTTTCCTCAAAAAACATAATTTCTTCTCCACTGAACAAAGAAAGACATCAACATTTTGGATGACATGGTGGTGAGTAAATTATCTGGATTTTTCTTTTAAGAAAATTGACTATTCCTTTAAGCTCTGTTCTATTTAGTTGTGCTATATCTAGCTGTCTTTGAACACATAAACGTATTTTGTGTGAACGGACGCCCTACAAGTCTCCTCTTTATACACTACAGAAATTAGACATGGTACAACAGTGTGCCCTTCATCACATCAACAGGAAGGAAAGACTGAAAGCAAAAGGAGGACATGAGGAGAAATAAGGTAGGAATTTCTGACAAACAGCAGTTTCAAGAAACTAAGCCACATCACAGTACACAAACAGCAGGCTTGGGGTCACCACAGAACTAGCAGCTACAAGTAGAGCCATAAACTCGAAATAAATAAAAAGCACAAAGCTTTTCTCTCAGAAAACAGAACAGAAAGCGTCACAGTTGATGATCAAAAATTTGTTTTTGCTGATGAGTTCCATTCTATTGTGTATGAGATGTTGTTAGATTAGTCAAGGTTTTCATGATTTGGGATCTCAAGTCTGCCATGATTTTAAAACGCAAAAACTAAGAGATTTTCTGTTCAATATTGTTCTGGTTCAGAAAACCAGTTAATAAGGGTTTGGTGTCCATTTCCGTTTTCTGAGCTCAGGCTGAAGACAGGGCTTATTTTCTTGAATTAAAAGCACCTACTTCCACGTGTGGGAGGGGGCGCGGGAAGTCTGCTGGCCTCGATGTCACTCAAGGGCACAGCGTCCAGTAGAGTCGCCCCTGTGTCTCTGTAGGTGAAATTACCTTTGAAGGGGAATATAAAAATTGCCACTGTCACCTCTGCCTCTACTACCTGGGCTCTGAAGCTACAAGGTGGGAGCACAGTGGGCCTGGGGGCAAGCTTGGGAGACGGAAGACATGGACCAAAAGTGTGGGGCTCAGGTATACAGGTATTGAAAACTGCGGGCTGATACAGTGAAATTTCATGGGATGGGGACCATTTAAACATCTGGCCTGAAGGTGGGACTTCATAGTCAGAAATAGTAATGTATAATAATATATTAATGCGAGGAAACCTGTTTTTTGTGTGTGATCAGTGTTTCAGTTTCAGGTAAGAAAGACACTTTCTGCCAGTCAAAACAAAACTGTGCCATTCATTCATATACACAGACACACAGACTGGAGTACAAAATACAGCACAAAATACCTGGAAGGGCAAAGATCAGTTTTCTGGCACCGTCAATGTCTAAGGTGGCAAATGTGGTAGGCAAACTGCAAATAAAAGAGAAGAGAGCACATCAATGTTTATTTTTTATCAGCAGATCTTTCTCATTCTAGATCATTCTTATCTCAGACTACACATTCAAAGATGAATCATTGAGAGTCTTATGCACACTACAACAATGAGCGATTGTTATGCCGCTATTATACAGGCCTCTGCATGTATGGGCATGAACTGGATATGATGTCACATAAAGTTTTGCTTTTTATTTACACACCATGGATTCAGATCAAGCCGCTACCTTTCAGTCTCACGGAAGTGACTTAAACTGCAATTCATTGAATTCCCAACTTTAAAGCTGAAAAAATATGTTTACAGACTGGTATATATATATATATATATCTATTTATGTGAATTTTTTTAAGTGATTTTCTTTAACTCATCCGTCTGAATTACATTAAGCCTTATATTTCTGCATTATTAAGGGCATGGCCACTTGAGTGACAGGTGGATTGCCTCTGCTATCACTACTGTCGAACTAGGCAGGCATGGTTTCATTAATTAAGCACCTCAACCCACCCACATTTCGCCTCTTTGCCTATTTTTGGTTATCTGGGAGTGACACGCTGTGACTCGCTGCCATGATGGCGATGCCAGCTCCGCCCACTTTGGGCTTAAAAAATGCTTCTCAGAAACCTATGGGTGATTTCACAGACACTACCAAAGATATTTCATATTAACAAGATGTGGCATTGGTATTGATATGAATTGGGGAGATTGCACGGTCAATTTGGGCGCTCTAGCCCCACCTTACAGCAAAGAGAGCCAATCGTCAACCATTAACAGAATTACATCCTATGGGGGAGGGACATGGCATTTTCCAGAAACTTCTTCAATCTACACTGTAAAAATTACTTGTTGCACTTAAAATTGTAAGTTTAATAAATTTGAAATTAAAATTCATTTCAACTTTCTTGCTTAGTAAGGAGTTGCTATAAATTATAAAAGTAAAGTTAAATTAAACTTTATTTTTATCAATTATAGTAACTTCTCAATAGTCAAGAGAGTTGAAATTAATTGCAAATTAAACATTTACAGTGTAGAGCGAGCAACACAGTTGCGACAGAATCACAATATGTTTTTCCTATTCCATTTATACAGCAATATATAAACAAGTGGGCGTGTCTAACTGACATGAGACTTATCATGATGATAAAACAAGGAAAAAGATAAAAACACACTGATCAAGTCCAACCACAAATAAATCCCCAAGCAGGAAAAAGAGCTTATAATTAAAAGAGGTGCGACATATGTGGTCTGGACATGTTCGGGTTTCTATGTAGGCTATATTCTTTGTATATACTACATATTGTTACCAGGAAATAAAATTACTCAAATGGTCTATTCTAAGTGATGCACCGATGTATCGGCCGCCGATATTTATCGGACGATTTTTGATGAATTTGAAACCGTCGGCATATCGGCAGTAGCACGAGAAAAGCCGATACCGATTGTTTATTAATTAACTGCATAAAGAAATCCATTATATGTAAAAAATGAGTTAATGTTGTTAATAAAATAAATGCTGAATAGCAAAAACCACCTTTGAAGGTTGTCATGCTGTCTTATTATATTTTTTTAGCTTAATTTGTGCCTCTCTTATTATGTTGGTAAGTTGAATGTTAATGAGATCCAATCCATGTTCAGTAAAAATAATTGATGCAGAAATAAACTAGCTTATAAACCAACTGTATAGTTTTGTATACAAGTGTTTAATATCGGTATCGGCCAGAAGTTGTCTGTTTAAATCGGTATCGGCCTAAAAATATCCTATCGGTGCATCCCTAGTCTATTCCACTAACATAATCAATTTAAGATTAACCAGCTATTAAATGTTCAGTAATTGTTCACTTCACAACGTGTAACCATGTGGTTCTTACTAAAATAAGCAACACTACCGATCAAAAGTTTTGGAACACTCGCTCGCTCGCTCGTTCTTTATTTATATAGTTTTTCCACATTACAGAATAATAATAAACCCGTTCAAATTATGGCATAACACAAATGTGACTGGATTTAAGTTGGTTACTAAAAGTATTCAAATCAAAACTTTGTTATATTTTATCATCTGTAGTGCAGTCACCCTTTGCCTAGAAATTGCAAAACCGTACTCGTGTCATTTTATCAAGAAGCTTCTTGAAGTTTCACTTGAGGATGAATTTTAAAGAATATTGAGTTCAGATTTAATCTGGGCTCTTATTGGCTACTTTTTCTTCAGTATTCAGTTTAAGTTATCTATTCTGAAAATAATATTTTTAAATAAAATATTAGTTTTCTAATAACCGAAATTAATCTGTTTGGAACAGCTATATTTTTGTCTAAGAAAGTAATTTCAAGCATTTAACCATACACCTTCAGATGAAAAGATTTTGAAGATCATAGTTAACATTTCAGTGAAGTGTTTTTAAACATTCTGACAGATAGTGAATATTAGGGATGCACTGAATACATTCTTGGCCAAAGCCGAATAAAATGAAACACTCAGCCGTAGGCCGAATAGCGAACAACCGAACATGTTTTTTTTTCAGAATTATTTTGCCAAAATGCTTTGACGTTTTATTTCTCATTTAATATACGTGTTTTTATCATTGTAGGAAATCCTTAGTCTGAATATTTTTGGGGGGCAGACACGTTGATGAAAACATTGTTGAAACTAACTAGTAATGGATCTACCATTGCCATTAGCACCTGACAGGCTCAAACTACAGATTATGATGGGCTATTTGAAACACCAATATAAAGGTTACTCACTAAAATATGGCGCAAACTAAAAACATTTTTTTTTTAAACTTTTTTTTCATCTTTTACTATATGCCACAAAGTAAACCATGATGAGACTGAAAAAATTCAGCCACTTTGTGCATTTAAAGGTAAATACATCAATGTGGTGCACCTAAAAATAAGTGACAAAGATTTTGAGGGAATTTTATGTTCTGAAAAATCTTTGGTTACATGCATGGTAATAATAGGGCACAAAAATGAGATTCACCACTGGTCAAAACATGTTTAATGTTTAATAATTAGTGGTGGCATTTAATACAGATTTATTACTGAACACCAAACAACCTTTGCAACCTAAATTTGAAGTGGATACTGCAACATTAAAGTTACATAATTCAACTGATGTTGACTTTGCCTTTTCAGACACATCATGTGCATTTGTCTTTTGCATTGTTCTTTTAGTCAAAAGCTACACGTTTCACACACACATGCAGGCAAACCAGATATACGAATGTGTGTGTGTGTGTGTGTGTGTGTGTGTGTGTGTGTGTGTGTGTGTGTGTGTGTGTGTGTGTTTGTCATTATATTATCCTCATTCTGTAATCGCGTGCGTTAACGCACACACGCAAACCTGATTCATGAACCATCAGCGAATGCATGTGTTCGTCAGGATGAAGTCGGACCTGGTTCACGTGTATGCGTTAACGCATGCGATTACATAATATTATAATGCAAGCAAAACGTTTTGACACAAACGCAACTTTATACTGGTCTCCGTTCAGCATTTGGCTGCAGCTGGATCTCAACCACACTTTAAAGATCCGCCCCATTCTACTTCTGATTGGCTAGTTTGTTAGTTTGGTTGAGAGTTCCTCTCATACTATTTGTAGGCGAATGCATGAACTCGAACTGATATTAATATAATTATATAAAAAATTTTTATTTAGCAGTCAACGCCGCACGCCGGAAATCCGGCACGGTGTCAGGAAAACTTTAAGCCCTGTTACTGGTTGTAGGAAGTTTTTATTACATACTGCTGACGCTCTTCGTTGTTTCTCTTCTCATCTATAAGGAGTCTCTCGCTCTCCCTGCTTGTGCTTTGTCTTTTCACTTTGCTGAATAATTTTGGCTGCCGAACATTCGGTGCATCCCACGTATATTGTAGGCTTCATGCAAATACGGCTCTGTAAGACTAAGATTGTATTGATTCGACTTACCCTGGTTTCATAAACACTCGGCCAAAGTGGATCTGAGCATGGAGGTCTATATCCAGTACTTGCTTCAGATAGTCCTGCAGGGAAAAAGAGACTGTAGTGGTGAGTGTGTGTATTTGTGTTTCTCCTCTCATGCGGGACAACACATCTATCTACTCCAGCCTGTCCAACAGCACTATGCGATGAAGTCATTCAAAATCTCTAATAAATAGGGCAGAAAAATCCAGCGCAGCAGAGGTATGAAGCAATGCTGGGCAAAAACCCAAAACAAAAGGTCAAGTTAACAAGTGATGCTTAGTAGTAAGAAACAACACTGGAGAGAAACACAAGATGGCAGTACAACATACAGTGACGTCCGGCTGGAGTTCACTCAAAAATGAAAGTTCAGTCATAATTTCATCATTAAACCTGTATGAGTTTCATTCTTTTGCTAAATACAAAAGAAGATATTTTGATAAATGATGGTAATTGCTTACCATTATTCTTCAAAATATATTTTTTGTATGTAACAGAAGAAACGTCTAGACAAAGCAGATTTCATTCCTCTATTAAAGGGGCCATGGCATGAAAATTAGACTTTTTCCATATTTAAGTGCTATAATTGGGTCCCCTGTGATTCTATAAACCTAGAAAATGTGAAAAAGATCAACCTAGTAACTTAGTTTTGGTAAACCATTCTCTACAAGCACATAAAAAATAGGTCGTTGAAATTTGGCCCTCTTTATGATGTCATAAGGAGCTCTTATAAGAATAATTACTGCCATTTAGTGCAGAGAAAAAGAGAGAAAAAAATAATTCACAGCACAATTGAGTTTCAATTGCAACAAACCACCATCATTGTGATCAGTATTTGCACTTCATCAGCTCATTTGCATTTTAAAGGACACACCTAAAACGGCCAATTTTTGCCTACACCAACAAAGTTTCAATTTTAACATGTTATAATAAATGATCTATATGGTATTTTGAGCTAAAACTTCACATATGTGCTCTGGGGACACCAAAAATTTATTTGACATCTTAAAAAAGTCTTGTGCCATGGCCCCTTTAAGGAGCTGTAAGACTGAGCTGGTGACTTTTCATACATGATAGTTCTTCATAAACTATAGCCATTCCTATCAACTTACCTTCTCACCCATGGACACGCCCCCTGATGTGATGATGACATCGGCACGACTGATACCTTCATTGAGGGCATTCAGTAGGTCGTCTGGGCTAAAATTGGCAATTACACACAAAATACTGGCATATTGGTAAAGTAACCCAAATAGGTGGCCTACAGTACGTACTGTATGATTATCGCCAGAGTAAATTTAAAAGGGTAGTCATACAAGATCAAAAATGTTGACATTTTTAATGATTTAGGCATGGGCAGTGTTGACTCTGTGGTATGTGTGTGTGGTAAGGGTGTGATGCTGACTTGTCTCCGACGATGCCGAGGTTGATAGTGGGGTAGCCATGCTCCTGGATGGTGGCCAACAGTGTGGATCGGTTACTGTCCCTGATTTTTCCTGGGTGTAGGTCATCTTCCGGATTTAACAACTGCAAGTGTAAACACACCCGTACACATTCAAACAAGCATTGTGACGAGTAAGAGAAATGGTAAAGCCACACAGGACAAAAAAGACAAAGACAAAAACACACTGTTGTACCTCATTGCCGGTAGACATGACTGCTACAACTGGGAATTTCTGCACCTCCACCTCTGTGACTCCTACGGTGGCCAGTAGCCCAATCTCAGATGGACCCATGTGAGTGCCCTTAGCCAATACGCACTCTCCTCTTTTTATATCATGCCCTATAGGCCTGTGTGTGCCAGACAGAAGAGCAGAAATGAAACACATGGAATAGATAAAACATGGATTGAAGGAAATCTTTTACAACAAATAACAAAAATGTGGCAACATGTTAAAAAAATAGTTTTGGTGCAAATAAAAGTGCATGGATGAGTTTTGTTTGTGTTGCAATGGACAGCAATGGCTTAAGATGAAAGAATAAAAGAAAAGCATACATTTCCATATGACTATTATCACCATATTATATCTATGTTTGTTTTTCACAGAATTTGAAGGATTAATACTATCAAATGGTTAAAAAAATTGGTAACACTTTACAATAAGGTTGTTTAAGTAAACATTAGTAAATGCACTAACTAACATGAACAAACAAAAAACAATATAGTTTGATTAATTTTGTCAATGTCATTACAGTTATTCATGCTACTAATGTTAACACTTAAAATGCTTGACTTTATAAATGTAATATTAAATGCTGAAATTAACTAATATGAATAAATTCTGTAGAAGTACTGTTTATTGTTAGATCATGTTAGCTAATGCATTAACTAAGTTTTAACAAATACAACCTTATTGTAAAGTGTTACAAAGTAATTTTTTAAAGGTGCCAAAGAATGCATTGATACATTTGGCCCTATTTTAATGATCTAAGCGCATGGTCTTAAGCACACGGCGTACAGTCTAAAAGTGCGTGTTTTAATGCACTTTTGCTAATTTAAGGACAAAAATATGGTTTGTCCGCCTAGCACAGAGTCTAAAATGGTTGTTACTATTCTTGTAATGAGTAACGAGTGTGCTTTAAGCATAACGTGCAATAAACCAATGAGAACCTCATCTCCCATCCCCTTTTTAAACCCAGCTGTGCTTGCGCCAGGCTTTGTAAACTTTGTAAAACTTCGCGGAAGAAGATCACCACTATTTTAAGATTGATGTAAAAAAAAATGTTTTTTTAAATTGTTCTTTTTTGTTTTAAAACCTCTTTAAAAGTCATTTTCTTTCAGTCATGGAAGTAAAAATAGCAGACTTTTAATTGCTGTAAATGTATGGATAGCCTACATGACCAGTGTAATCTCAAAGAATAATTAGCAAATATGCAAGAAAAGATTTGCACTACAAAAAAACAGAAGATAAATAATTTTCAAGAAATGTTTCAGCACTCGTACAGCGCCGTGAGATAGTTTTTAAAGCATTACTGAAAAAAGGTTCTCATCTTCCATATCCAGAGGTACAAAGTTATCATATACAAAAATCCGTGGGGCATTAAAAAAGACATTTAAAAATAGCTGCAATATTTGCATTTGTTTAAAGCAACACTATGTAGTTTCCATGTAAAAGTGACTTACAGCTCCCCCATGTGGTTGAAAAGCGCAACAGTGCCTGGTATCAGACACTCTTCTGCAGGTAGGGGGAGGGGCGGGGCTGTGTGCTCTACCCTCCACCGCCACTTTCAGAGTGTGCTTGTAGCAGCTAGGAGGCTGCTCAGGTTGCAGCAACAGTACAATTTGTCCAGTTAAAAGTTGTTCTATTACTGAAATAATTTTAGAGACATTATTTAAAGGTAAAAAAACTACATAGTGTTGCTTTAAAGCAAAACATTCAATTACTTATCAGGCTACTGATGAAGCAGCTCTTTACGCCTTCTAACGTCTTATAATCGGCCCTTTTTCATGTCCAGGAGACTCAATAATAATCTTTTACATTTTAATTCTTTAAATTTTATTTTTAAAAACGTTTGTGTGCTGTCCATGTATGTAATAAGCAAACGCGCGTTGTCGTCCCATTTATAGGCGCATTTTACTAACGCGCTCTTTAATTAACAAAAACAACATTGCGCCATTAATTTTAGACTTTAGACTAGGTTTTAGTTTTTAGGTTTTAGGTTTTAGCAACAAGCCAACAATGCGCCTGAACACACCTGGTTTTCAGACCAGTATGTCCATGGGCACAAATGTATTTGCTATTTAAACAACGTGACGCTGGATGTGAAAATGATAACTGCGCACCGTTACATCGTTCTCTGATTTTTCGTAGAAGGTGTGTGGCTTTATTAATTGCAAAAATTGTTAATAGACGTTTCAGTAAGTCTGTGTGCCAAGTTTGTGTTTTTTGTCAGTATCGACCTCCAAAACGTAATTGTAATGTCAATAGAATAACTTTGCAGCCTAAACGCTAGCATATAGCATTAACTAGCATATAACGCTAACTCAGCAGTCACAACTTTGTTTTTAGCATTGTAACAATATTGTAATTAATTTAATCATTGTAATTTAATGTTGGGGCATACTTCACGCCTGTAACGTCACAGCTGGTGTTATGTAGAGATTAGCCTGTTTTCCAGCGTCTTGCATGCACAAGGTTAACATAAGAAAGAGGGGTAACACTTTAGTATAAGGACCAATTCTCACTTTTAACTAGTGTCTTATTAGCTTACATATTAGCGGTTTATTAGTGCTTATA
This sequence comes from Paramisgurnus dabryanus, assembly GCF_030506205.2. Taxonomy (NCBI): domain Eukaryota; kingdom Metazoa; phylum Chordata; class Actinopteri; order Cypriniformes; family Cobitidae; genus Paramisgurnus; species Paramisgurnus dabryanus. The sequence goes on from NC_133353.1 coordinate 27,533,165, forward strand.
AAGGACATATTAATGCCTTGTTCTGCATGACCATATTTTACATCCCTTAACCCAATCCAATACCTAAACCTAACGTCTACAACAACTACCTTATTAGCTATTAATTAGCAGTAAATTGGGAGTTTACTAAAGCAAAACTCATAATTAAAAATCAATAAGTGTTCCCCATACTAAAGTGTTCTGAAAGAGGAAACAATCACGTTTGAGGCTCACAATATGTCATTTCCATGTACAGAACCCTTATTATTCATCTATGATTCATCTTTACAGTTTTACATTCTATGGCACTTTTAAATATTTTTTCAAGCTATTTTAAAAATGATTGCTGCTTGGTTTAGAAAAATCCACACATACAGTATCAAGCAGAATAGCATTCTTGAGAGGAAAAAAGTCACAATTTGTTATTATAAAAGGCTATTTTAGTTTTCCTCACTTAACAATGAAAAAAGTAGCTTAATTTAGTAATAGATTTATAGTACAGCTACTTGGCAACAGTGCAAAATTGTGAAATGAAATAAACTTGAATTAAACTGAATTCATGATTTCTGGCAAACAGATCATAAAAAATGTCTCCAACCTGATGTCTTGTCCTGGACGTGCCTGAACCAAGATCCTCACCTCCAGCTCCTCTGTACCCTATAATTCATATGTGTATACAAATTAAAAAGTGTTAGGTGCACATGACATCTTCTTTATTTGATATCTAGGTAAATGAATAAAGTGGGCTATTGTAGCTACAGTATAGTCTGGTGACAAAATGGCAAGAGAGATTGTTGCAAAAAAGTCTGATAAACGTACATCTTCAGACTCTCGTAGCAGTTCTGTGTCTTCTACTTGCACGACGGCATCTGCACCACATGGGATAGGAGCACCTGTTGTTACCCTCATCACCTGCCCTGGCATGACTGTGAGACTGGGCTACAAACACAAAAACACAAGATTAGTTATCCCAGAACTTTACACCTATATATATACAGTCTTGTTCAAAATAATAGCAGTACAATGTGACTAACCAGAATAATCAAGGTTTTTAGTATATTTTTTATTGCTACGTGGCAAACAAGTTACCAGTAGGTTCAGTAGATTCTCAGAAAACAAACAAGACCCAGCATTCATGATATGCACGCTCTTAAGGCTGTGCAATTGGGCAATTAGTTGAAAGGGGTGTGTTCAAAAAAATAGCAGTGTCTACCTTTGACTGTACAAACTCAAAACTATTTTGTACAAACATTTTTTTTTTCTGGGATTTAGCAATCCTGTGAATCACTAAACTAATATTTAGTTGTATGACCACAGTTTTCCACTCCATGATTCTTTAACAATTCATTCACATTTCTTGGTTTTGCTTCAGAAACAGCATTTTTGATATCACCCCACAAGTTCTCAATTGGATTAAGGTCTGGAGATTGGGCTGGCCACTCCATAACATTAATTTTGTTTGTTTGGAACCAAGACTTTGCCCGTTTACTAGTGTGTTTTGGGTCATTGTCTTGTTGAAACAACCATTTCAAGGGCATGTCCTCTTCAGCATAGGGCAACATGACCTCTTCAAGTATTTTAACATATGCAAACTGATCCATGATCCCTGGTATGCGATAAATAGGCCCAACACCATAGTAGGAGAAACATGCCCATATCATGATGCTTGCACCTCCATGCTTCACTGTCTTCACTGTGTACTGTGGCTTGAATTCAGAGTTTGGGGGTCGTCTCACAAACTGCCTGTGGCCCTTGGACCCAAAAAGAACAATTTTACTCTCATCAGTCCACAAAATGTTCCTCCATTTCTCTTTAGGCCAGTTGATGTGTTCTTTGGCAAATTGTAACCTCTTCTGCACATGCCTTTTTTTTTAACAGAGGGACTTTGCGGGGGATTCTTGAAAATAGATTAGCTTCACACAGATGTCTTCTAACTGTCACAGTACTTACAGGTAACTCCAGACTGTCTTTGATCATCCTGGAGGTGATCATTGGCTGAGCCTTTGCCATTCTGGTTATTCTTCTATCCATTTTGATGGTTGTCTTCCGTTTTCTTCCACGTCTCTCTGGTTTTGCTCTCCATTTTAAGGCATTGGAGATCATTTTAGCTGAACAGCCTATCATTTTTTGCACCTCTTTATAGGTTTTCCCCTCTCCAATCAACTTTTTAATCAAAGTACGCTGTTCTTCTGAACAATGTCTTGAACGACCCATTTTCCTCAGCTTTCAAATGCATGTTCAACAAGTGTTGGCTTCATCCTTAAATAGGGGCCACCTGATTCACACCTGTTTCTTCACAAAATTGATGACCTCAGTTATTGAATGCCACACTGCTATTTTTTTGAACACACCCCTTTCAACTACTTGCCCAATTGCACAGCCTTAAGAGCATGCATATCATGAATGCTGGGTCTCATTTGTTTTCTGAGAATCTACTGAACCTACTGGTAACTTGTTTGCCACGTAGCAATAAAAAAATATACTAAAAACCTTGATTATTCTGGTTAGTCACATTGTACTGCTATTATTTTGAACAAGACTGTATATATATATATATACACACACAAAATGATATTATCAGGTGAAAAAAAAACAGTATGACATCCATGCAAACATGCACAGGTTTATTAGATGAACATTATTATTTTTCAAGTTAAATATGCTATGAAACACCTAACATGGCCTCACCAGTGTGTATTTTTCATGTTCACTGTATTTGGGAGTTCATTTACATAAATTGCCTTTACAAGTAATGCCAAAGCACACTGCAGTGCAGAGGTATTTCCAGTGTGTTTGTGTGTGCATGTGGGAATTAACATCAGGTTTTAGGGCACATGAGAGTGGATGAACATGAACTAATGTGTGTTAGAAAAAGCATTGACATATTTTAGTTAAGCTCACCTGCTCCCCAGCCTGAGACTCCCCGATGATAAAACGATCCCCAGGGCCATCGGCAGCTGAGAGACAGGAAAAACAATCAACCCTCTTAGATATACTAAAATGTAACTTTCAACGTAAAGATTACCATCTTTGTGATGGTAATAAGGTAAAATTATTGCCACTGCATTTAATTCTTAAGAAAATTATGATAAACCAATAATAATAAGTTAAAATGTCCATCATTTCAAATGCCACTGGTGGAAGTGCACATGCACATGAATTCAGCAGTACATAAAACTGTAAGTGTATGATGTAACATGCATTATATAGTATTTCATGCTGTAACACTCTTTTTTCTGTTTAATTTATAAAAGATTTAATCTACATTTCATTAAAAAAATCTAAATGTTAACTAATTGCAATTTTTAAATAACTACCATTACATCAATACAAAGCCATCATGACAGTTTTGTGTGCAGGTTTTGTAGTAAAATGGTCGGTTACATCATTGTTCTGCTCTTAAGTCTCAGAAAAAGCAGAACAACACTAAAAAGAAAATCCCTATCCAAAAACCTGCTTCAACACCTGCACCATTTCAGTCCAAAAAAGGTAAATGAGACCTTATACCAGTGGTTCCCAGCTTTTTTCACTTCAGGGATCCCTAGTTGCCCACAACAATATTTGAAGGCCCCCACTCACTAAATTTCTTTCAACATAAAATGTTCACATTAAAACTTGGAATGACTAGACAGATGTATATTCGCTACTAAAATTGCCCAAAAAGTAAGAAAAAACTTGATCTTTGCTTGTTTTAGTTTATTTTAATGCTTGTATATTGTCCAATTTTGAATCATTTAAAAGTCATCTTAAGGCCCCCTTGGAAATCTCCTTAGGCCCCCCTGTGGGCCCCGACCCCCTGGTTGGGAAACACTGCCTTATACAATGCCATCTCACCTCGAACAGCGTAGCCATCTTTAACTGATGCTGGGAAAGGTGGCAGGTTGTCTTTGGCGTAGACGTCCTGAGCCAAAACGCGGCCCATTCCATCTACAAACACAAAAATGATAGAGATAAAGTTTTAATGGGATTGCAAATACAGCTCCAATACACAATCATGATTGTTTTTGGCACTTGGAGTGTATGAATCGGAGGCCGGCAAACGCTGCATGAGAAAGCAAACGTAGGCATGCGGCCATATGGATGTTGAGAGCAGGAATGGAGGCAAGTGGAGATGAACATGAGGAGATGATGCAGGCAGAAGGATCCCAATGAAAAGGTGGGTGCAAGGGTGCCATTTCCTCCGAGCACCAAACACACACAGTCACGTACATAGCCTGAGATCTCTGGAGCGAGTAACAAGCAGCCACCCACACATGAAAAGAAGAATAAAAACAGACAGAGAGAAAAGAGAAAGAAAAGATCTGGGAGAGCCAGAAGGAAAGAGAGAGAGACAGAGAGCAAAGGCGCTTGTGTAGAGATAAAGAATGGGAATAAGACAGGGCGAGCAAGCTGATGCTAATGAGGCCTTTGCTCTGTTGGAGACTGATTAGAAAAGACTTATTTCTCTAAAACAGCACATCTGACGAGGCTCTAAATATAGCGAGTGTCTGGAATGGGAGATCAAACAGATGGGTACGGTGTTATCTACACACAGCGATGAGTACACAACCTCGCATCACTGACAGTGCTTACAACCCAGCCTCGGTGAAACGGCAACGATTCCCTGCAGCTACAATACAGCAAGCCTATGTCTACTCAACACAACAGTGTTCACATTTAGTTCCTAGGACCACAGACAAAGTCCATAACAACTACTCAAAAATCTACAGATAGCCCAATGCAACAGTAATGGGTCGTTTACACAGAACAACAAATGGAGTGTAACAAAATGTAAAGTTTATTAAGTAACCTGGTGGAGTTAAGCTTTTTCCTTTTTACCGTTTTGGAATCCATTCAAGCTGATCTCCGGGTCTGGCGATACCACTTTTAGAATAGCTTAGCATAATCCATTGAATCTGATTAGATCATTAGCATTCGCGCAAAAAAATAACCAAAGAATTTCAATATTTTTCCTATTTAAAACTTGACTCTTCTGTAGTTACATCGTGTACTAAGACTGACGGAAAATTAAAAGTTGCGATTTCTAGGCAAATATGACTAGGAACTATACTCTTATTCTGGCGTAATAATCAAGGACTTTGCTGGCGTAACATGGCTGCAACAGGCGCAATGATATTGTATTAAAAGTAACCAAGGGGACTATTTTCAGGCAGTGCGTAATATCACTACGCCTGCTGCAGCCATGTTAAAGCAGCAAAGTCCTTGATTATTACGCCAGAATGAGTGTATAGTTCCTATCTGTGAATAAATTTGGAGGAAAATTATTAAATGTTAAAAATTATTATAAATATCATTATTTTAAATATTAACTACATTGTGGTCCTTTCGTGTCTAGCGATGTGTGTTTATATTAAAACTAAAACGTTTGTTGCAAATATAAAATTATAAAGTTTCATGAAATTAAAGGAATATTCCTTTTTCTTAAAAGAAAAATCCAGATAATTTACTCACCACCATGTCATCCAAAATGTTGATGTCTTTCTTTGTTCAGTCGAGAAGAAATTATGTTTTTTTGAGGAAAACATTGCAGGATTTTTATAATTTTAATAGACTTTAATAGAGCCCAACATTTAATACTTAACTCAACACTTAACAGTTTTTTTCAACGGAGTTTCAAAGGACTATAAACGATCCCAAACGAGGCATAAGGGTCTTATCTAGCAAAACGATTTTCATTTTTGACAAGAAAAATAACAAATATACACTTTTAAAGCACAACTTCTCGTTTCAATCCGGTCGTGATGCGCCAACGTGACCCCACGCAATACGTCATGACGTCAAAAGGGTCACAGAGGACGAACGCGAAACTACGCCCCAGTGTTTACAAGTGTTGAGAACGAGGACCGTTCCTACGTTGTTGTATGTCAACTCATACTAATTAATGTCTTTGTGTCAGTTTATTGTTTACAATGGTCCGCAAATGTGCGTTTTATATATGTAACACGTGACCTCCCTACGTCACTACGCATTTACGTTAGGTCGCGCTGGACCGGATTTAGACGAGAAGTTGTGCTTTAAAAGTGTATATTTGTTATTTTTATTGTCAAAAATGACAATCGTTTTGCTAGATAAGACCCTTATGCCTCGTTTGGGATCGTTTAGAGTCCTTTGAAACTCCGTTGAAAAAAACTGTTAAGTGTTGAGTTAAGTATTAAATGTTGGGCTCTATTAAAGTTCATTAAATTGAGAAAAATCTTGCAATGTTTTCCTCAAAAAGCATAATTTCTTCTCGACTGAACAAAGAAAAACATCAACATTTTGGATGACATGGTGGTGAGTAAATTATCTGGATTTTTCTTTTAAGAAAATGGAATATTCCTTTAATTGAGTTGGCTCGTACAATTTTCGGTTGGAGAGCTTTTGAAAAGGTCACGTGATTTCCAGTAAGGGAACATAGGGACCGTCATTGCTCACTGGTTTTTGCGTTGCATTGTGGGAATTTTTAAGGAACAAATGATTGATTTTGCGATTATGACAGCCCCTTTTTGAAAAAATTGAGAGATGAGGGAATAAACAGAAGTGTGACAGATGAGAAGCTACAGGCATGAAAGATGAAAACAACAGACTACTAAACAAAAGGAGCTGATTGGGACAAACCCTTGGGTTTTTTCGGAAAAAAATTATTTGGTCTTTTGACCGTTTTGAACAACAAAAATACTTGCGGTGCATCCCTAGATATCTCATCAGATTCCAGGCTGAGAGTTACATTAAACCCCAGGCACTTATTTAAAAAACAGGGGAAGAGCCCCTCAATACGCCCCACGCCAACTTTGTGTTTCAGTGGAAATACGCAGCAAGTTTGTGCCAGAGCAAAAGCATGACTGCCTTCTTTGTGACCGTCTTACTAACCAGTTGAGTGAGTGTACCTCCTTTCTACCCAATCGGTTCTGCTTTTGGTAATGGAAAATAAAATATAGATTCTTATGTTATTATTGGTACATAACTTTGACAAGCACATTTTATCTCACCATTTCTAATTGGTCTACAGGGCTCCAGACTAACTTTTTTCACTAGGAGCACAGGGGCCCCCAACTGAAAATTTTAGGGGCGCAACCCAAAAATTTAGGGGCACACACCGTAAATCAACATGCTAATCAAATAATGACACTTCTACAAATTTATACTGTATTAATAATAAATACTTTGATGATAGATGCAGAAAGTACAATGTGCTGTTTCAAATTCAGTGTCACATCACAAAAAAAGGTCAAATTTACTGGGGCGACTGGATGTAAAATTCAGTGGCACACTCTCAAATTTTGGTGACAAAATGGCAGTCTGGAGCCCTGGTCTATTATGCATATTTGCACACACAGCCTGTGTTCCTAAAAGATTTTCATATGTGCGCCTTGCTGCATGCACCGCATCAACTAAAATGACCCAAACGAGGTTTAAACTTGACACAAGCGCGCAGCCTTTTGTCTCTCAAAAGTGGTTAAATACTCGCGTTTGGTTCCACATTTAAAACACACCGAAATTCCATCTTACCGTTTTGCTAATTTCACTTGGATGAAATGAGATGACACATTCAATGCATTTTTAACTTTAAAAACAAACAAATCTATTCAAAACCGCAATATCGGGCAGAAAAATTGCAATTAGACATCACCAAAAATCGCACAGCCCTAGCACCACAAACAATAATACACTGCAAAAATAAGGATTGTTTTCAAACAAGTTTTGCAACCATTTCCCGTTTTCCACCGACTGGACAAAAAAAACACCATTGCCCTCGAAAAATAAACCACCGTCTAAAGCCAATGTTGCTGCCTCATTTTAGCAATGCTAAAATACATAATATACTATGAGATACACTACAGAAAACTAACACTTCAAAACAAGGTTGAATTTGTTAACATGCTATTGCATTAGCTAACATGAATTAAAATTTGCACTTCCCCAGCATTTTCTTTACATTTTTAAAAACAAAACGGTTAACATTAGTTAGGGCACAATAAACTAACATTAACTGTACTGGCACTAATCAACATGAACAAAAATTAACAAATGCTGAAAAACTATATCGCTTAGTGTTGTTTATATTATCTTATGTATTAAATAACATTATCATATACCATTATGTTATGAATAGTTATGAATATAAAATTCTGTACTAAAGAATACCAAGGATAAATCTTACAGATAAAGCACTAAATTAACACTAATGTTTTATTAAAAAAAACAAGCTTTCAATATTTTTATTTGGTATTAACTAGTATTAAGCAAAAATGTACTTATGGCCGCAAGAAATTGTACATTTAATAACGGCTGAGGACTACATTCTGCTGCTTCTATCAACATACAGAAGCCACGACTATTTTCACAATATAACACTCATCCGAACTTTACTATTTATGTACCGCAGATATACTACAGACATACTGAAGTATCTCTAAATATGCTGGTTATTGTTCATAACAAAAAAGTAATTATCAGCTATTGGTATCAGCTGAAAATTCAGGAGCATTTGCTTGCCACCGACATCCAACAGAACTGCTTATGCTAAATGGCCAATCTTCTCCAAGGCCGAGTCCATTTATAAATCTTTAAATTAATTTTATTAACCGTAGCGACAGAGAGACGTTTTAAAACACACACTCGCTCATAACTTACACCCATCTTGGTGCGTGAACAACGCCATTTCAAAAATTTATGAGTGACATTACTTGGCTTGGTAAGGATATTTCCTCTATTTACGCTGATCTGGACTTGGTCTCCATGTGCTCGAACTGAGCTGAATATCCATCACTTTTATCTGTCATGAAACTGTGAGGCTCTCCGCAGGGTTACTGATGGATCGAAACTTAGTTTAAGGCATTTGGTGGTTTTGTAAAATGAAGTGATGTATGAAAAGTGTGTCTATTGAATGTTTGGTTTAGGTTTGGGGTTTGAAGAGCATTTGTGTGTCTTTTTTTGGTTTACAATGCATTAAAAATACACATTTAGTGAGCCCAGCTACTTTAGCGAGATTATTTTTATATTGTTTACCTTTTTGTATTTTTGTGTCATGTCTTGTGTCATACGCATTGTGTTTTTCAAGATCCTCTGGCACTCAGGCTTTTTGGTCTGGTTAAACACAAGCATGCTATGTAAACACCCCTAAAAACATTCAATTTCATTATTACCAATTAGTCATGGCTTTTTTAAAGATAGACTATTAGTCACCTTTGACTGATGGATTTTTGCTGGTTTCCATAGCAGTAGTTGAGCAAAAATCTGAGATAGTTGCATTTTGTGAAGGACTTTTGATAGAGATCAGATTCAGAACGATCCTCAAAACATACACGGACATACAGCTGTTTGTCCTAGGGCGATACTTCCGGGTTTTATACAGTAAGTAGTAGAAGAGCCACCAGGTGGATAATAGTGGTATTGCGTAAAGCCGGAAATATTTGTCATTGGCAGGGAAGCGTTTTCTCTTAATTGACAAGTAAATTTGTCAAAGGCAGGAAAAGAGTTAAATCGAAAAAGGTTTTGATTTGAGGTAAGTGCGAATAATGGGAGATGGGAATGCAATTGCCAAAAAATTCTGACGTAGCGAACATTAAACCCATGGGACAGACTGTCAAGCTGTTTCCGCTGACATTGACTATACCATATATGGGGCTTGACGTCGTCTTAAAAGGCATAATTCGGGCATAAATTATATTAAACCCATTAAGATTAACTCACCCTCAAGCCTTCTTAGATGCATAAGTCCATCATGTTTTTATGCAAACACATTTTCACTTATTTTAGAAAGTGCTAGATCTTTCAGTTTATAAAATATAAAGATATGGAGTGCACCTCTTTCAAGTCCAAAAAATGTACATCCATCCTTCACAAAAGTAATCCAACCGGCTCCAGGGGGATAAACAAGGCCTGTTGAGGATAATCTGCATGGATTTGTTGTAGAAATACGCATATTCAAAACTTTATTAAGAAAATAACGCTGATACTCTCTCCTGAATGCGGACGCGACTAAGGTGGTGGCATTTCCGTGAGCAAGTTATTTTCGTTAAAATCACAGGAACAAGTAAAAAGTTGCACCACTATTACAAGCTGAATCCAACGTCACATACTGTCCAATATGGTATTGTCTCATCCCAGATTGTAGTACATTAAAAACAGTATGTCAAAGGTGATTAATGGCCATACTATTTCTAGTGCACAGTCAATGGATGGATTCATGCATGCCACGCAAGACATGCAACAATACACCGACACAGTACCATTATGCAATTTCAAAAAAATATTTTACATCTGCTGGTACAACATGCTTGGCTAATTTTTTCTATGAAAAGCCATGTTCACATCCATATTTTACAATAATACTGTTCAGTATGCAACATCTCGTTAGCAGTTACAAACTCTCTATCGCCCCTTGTTGGACTGGAGGTGAAATGAAGCTATTGCATGAATGATAGCCATCCCACAGCATAATTGGACCGCGATGAGCACTGGGCATGCTCAAAGTTGCGCGCTGGACATGAAGGTTCTCACTGACCTGTGCAATACTTGGGGGTATGGGCAGCCCTGGCCAAGGACCTCCTCTCTGCCTTTGCTTCAGGGCCAGAACAGAGAGGCATTTTCCTCCAACTGGAGCCAGTCTGGCGCCAGACGCCTTTTCGTGCCGGAGGGGCCATGTCACCTGGGTTGGGCCCTGCCAGACGCACGGCATATTTTTCACTACCACAATCCCCCACCACATGGACCGAAATTAATGTCCAACTCACTTGGTGGTATAACTGACATCCACATGCAGGGGTGACTGCTGTGTGTAAGTGATGGCCGTGGAAACCAAAGAAGATTGTATTTGTAAACCAAACAGAAAGTAGAAGAATAGCCCTCCGTGTGTCGACCATAAAGTAAATTTAAAGCAAAACTATGGGATGCAATCTGGCTTGCCGGATTGGTCAAATTCTGCATTTGTTGTGTCCGATTGAGCACTGTGAGCAATTGAAAACCTTCCAGAGCTTTTATACTGGGTTTGTGTCTTAGGCAGCCACATAGCTGTTGAAAACTGATCACAGGATAACCGCAAATGACATCAAAGCTTCGGAGGAGGTCAGCGAAACAACAGAGGACAAGAATAAAGCTGAAAGAATGAAGAGATGAGGGAATGGGAGAAAGAAAGAACATATGTATGACAGATGAGGAGCTACAGGCATGAAAGATGAAAACAACAGAGCAATGCTGAAAGCCTAAAAAGCATCGAGAGTATGGAAACTACAGTATGTGCCTTTAGCACTTACTGGCCTATATACACCACAGACCAACAACCAATGAAAGAACTAATTTTGGCTCATTTAAAAGCACAGTATTATTTCAAGGGACAGTTCATTACATTAATCATTTACTCGCGAATATGTGGTTCTAAACTCGTATGATTTTCTTCAACAAAAAAACAAAAGGAGCGGTTTCTAAAAATGTTCACTAGAGATGCACCAATATTAATCTTTTCCACCGATACCAATAGCTGATAAACGTATTTTATGGACTATAAGTACCACTTTGTTCATAGTTTGGCTAGTCCTGCGACTTCTAGTCTGGTGCGACTTATATTTCAAAGTTAATTCATATGAACCAAGAGAAACCATTACCGTCTACAGCCGCGAAACTCCGCTCTATGCTGCTCCTGTATTTATGTAATTTAATGGATTCAGTGATGTGCAATGACTTCGGGACCTTTTTGAACTTGATTTGGCTTGTCATGTTAATTTAGCCATGTTATGTTGGATATGCTTTTGTGTTCGGTGAATAAATGGTAATGTTACGTTAACATGTACGGACACCTTTTCAGCCTGCTGTTTTGTGTGCCATTGTTTAGTTGAATAACTTCCCTTTTTAGATTAAATGTCTGTTCTTGGGCTTGGATTTTGTGAAATCATTTTCTAAATATGAAGATTACATTTCTGAATGTTATTCATTCATATAATGACCATTAATATTGAAAATAAAGAGCCATTCACACTTTAACGATAACTATATTAGGTCCACATCACCGGATTCGCTCACATGTGCGCTAATTGCGCAAATCACTTACCTTCAATGGCATTAACTAATACCACGTATTTCCGGTAATTAAACTTTTGAAATTGTTTACATGTCACTGAATGTTTAAATATGCTGTTCTAGTTGTATTACACAGCGGCTATAACCAGCACACGTCCTCAACACGCTGCGTTTTGCACAATTCTAAACAGTTTGTGTAATTTAATATCTTACCTTTTAGGGCTGTAACGAATAATCGCGCAAATGCGCATTTTCTCAATTAATTAATTTCGGTGACATCTCGGCACATCCAAAAGCCAGATGGCGCTCTCGTGCAGAAACTCCAATTGTGCCACAGAAGAAGTAGCATTACAAACAATATTCCAGGAAATGCCTACAAGAATATTTATATCGGCGTTCTTCAGATTGTTTTTAGGTATTTTCATGATAATAAAGAATATTTTGAATGATTTTGTTTAACGAGTGTTGCTTTTTTTAAAACGCACGTTATAAACGACTCGGATTCCTAATAATTTTAGATTGATAATAACTTCTTACTGATAAAAACGCCATAGCACACACACAAGCTGCGAATGAAACATAGAATCGCAGCCTTGCGATTCAGAATCGATTTCAGACAGGTATTTTTAATGGGACACGTGATTTATTGTCACAGCCCTATTACCTTTTGGCGTAGTATAAAAAGCATTACTTAGTCAATTTCACAGCAGCTGCATCAGCGCTGGATACCTGAAGTCATTTTATGTTATAGACCTCAGCAATGAGCTTCTCCACCATGTTATCTGTAATTTCAAATGCGCGGGCATTTAAAGTTCAAATAGATTTGATTGGCTGTCAATGGTTTATCATTCATCGGCTGGAAAAAAATCACTCAGAAAGTGATCCCAACAATCCTGTTCACTGTATTGTTATCATTATAGTTGTGGGGTGATCTCCGCTATTCTCTTTAAGATAAAATAATTTTTAAATCTATATTTTTTATAGTTATAGTTATCGTAATAATGTGAACGGCCGTTTAAAATAGTGATGTTTCTTAAAATTTTCTATACACAGAGCTTAAATTCATTGCATTTTCCTGTTCTCTTTTGATTGACAGGATATATCTGGCTGTTTTTAAACTATCGGCTGTGAAAAATGGCTTTTATCGACTGATACTGATTATTGGCAAGAGTTTGGTTCCAAAACGCAATTAATCCATTTAGACTAATTCGGATAAAAATGTGTTTTCTACACCAAGAAAGTGACAAGAGGAAAACCACTATTTTTGGTTAAAAACCAAATTCACATAGCATCGTTAGGTTATAATAACATTAAAAATTAAAATCCCAAAATGTACTATTTTTTAGTAAATTTAGTAAATTAAGTTCTTTTTTTCAAAATGCTATCAATCTATTGAATCAATTTATAAATGTGCATTCATCTTCGCCATGTTATATTCATTTAGTTGACTAGTGGTATACACTGATAAAAATAAACATTAAGGTCATTAATCAAAACACTTTGTCATATTAAGAACACTGTCATGGCTGCTGTCATCCTTGGGACGTCGTCGCTGAACTTTTTCGACAGCGATCAGCTGTAAAATGTTTTGGTCCTGCTCGAATTTTGTTGACTTTGTGTAAAATAATGAAACGTTTTTCATAAAATCCCCAGGGGTCAATGTGTTAGCATGACAGAAGCTTCATGTTGTTGGGAGAACAAGCAACCGCCGGCATTTTTCTGTCTCCCGAGTGCCTCTCACGTAAATAATTCCATGTTTTTCGCCACAGAAAAACATCACAGGTTTATCAATGCCATCAAAATTACTATTTTGTTGTTGTTTGTTTATTTATTTATTCAGTCACAAAGTACAAAGTAGATGAGGAAAACTAGGATTCTGTATGTATTCAAAGTGCCGCCATTATTGTTTACAATGCGTGGAATGGTGCGCTGTGATTGGTTAAGCGGATTTAGTGCATTCTGCAGAGACGGAGGACTGGCGTTTGTCGCAGTTTGGGAATAAAGGGAGAAAAGATGACAGAATAACACGACAGATATTGGATTTTGCGTAAAATAAAGAACTGACTTTTTAATACTGACCTGATACAATACTGATTTTGGCGGCAACTATTTTTTTAAATGGCGTTTAACGTGTTTTGGAACCATACTCTTCATATATATTGATGCATCTCTAATGTTCACCCTGTTTCTTTTCTTTATAGTGAGCAGTAGCTGTAAAAGAAGCATAAATAATTTGTATACTGAAGGTTTCAAAAAATCAATCCATAATCAAGTCTGGCACATCAAGATGCATCGTGCCAGTTTTGATGTCAATCGTTCCAAAACAGCAAGTTTGAATATTCAACAATTATTACAATTAAACTACTTTTCTGGGATTTTGTACTTCATTTTTTTGTTATTGGACATACAGATAATGGTCTAGTTTTGTTGGCCTTTGGTCTATGTGGTATAGGCCAGTCTTACCTCTGTAATTGATGATTTCGGTTCCCAGGACAGGAGTCATCTCCAGCACAGTGATGAAGGCTTTGTCCATAGAAGTGAGTGGGAAAGGGGACATGCGGTGTCTCCGAGCTACCTTGGTGATGTCCACTGCGCTGTGACCTGAGACCAAAATCAAGAGTTTACACACGTTATCATACGCTTGCAGATGTATGCTTCACTAAAAATGCACAATCGGTCACCCACTTGCTCTTAGGATGTTCTCCTTGCTGCTGCATCGCGACTGGACCTACACATATAGAGAGACAGAGAATGAGAGGAAATGAGGAAGAGAGAGAGACGAGATTGGAAAAGGAAAGAAAGAGAGAGAGATGAAGAGGGTTAGAGCGCAAAAGGAGCTTCATCCTTTGTCCAGGAGTGTTTGCATTCCACTGACAGGATTCTTTCAGATCGAAATGATCATCTACACATTCAGACGAAACAACTAAATGAAACTAGCTACAGTTTGAAAAACAAAAACTGAAAACAACATTTTCAGTACTACTGCCATTATTATCATTATCTTCATGGTTTTGATATAGTGCACCATGGAGGGTTACATAGCATAATGTATCATTCTAGTACCCAAAACTACCCAGTTTAAGAAGAGTTTTAATTATAGCTAGGGCTGCAAAGCTTAGGAATTTTGGAAATATTTCAAGTTGGAAACTTAAGGAATTAAAGGAAATTATTTGTAAATTTTTGGTCATTTTATCAAACTGTATAAATACAAACATTAGCTTCCTCGATCCGACTCTTCTTCATTTGTTGTGCCACAACTCCCATTTACACTCACCTAAAGGATTATTAGGAACACCCGTTCAATTTCTCATTAATGCAATTATCTAATCAACCAATCACATGGCACTTGCTTCAATGCATTTAGGGGTGTAGTCCTGGTCAAGACAATCTCCTGAACTCCAAACTGAATGTCAGAATGGGAAAGAAAGGTGATTTAAGCAATTTTGAGCATGGCATGGTTGTTGGTGCCAGACGGGCCAGTCTGAGTATTTCACAATCTACTCAGTTTCTGGGATTTTCACGCACAACCATTTCTAGGGAGTCTACAAAGAATGGTGTGAAAAGGGAAAAACATCCAGTATGCGGCAGTCCTGTGGGCGAAAATGCCTTGATGCTAGAGCTCAGAGGAGAATGGGCCGACTGATTCAAGCTGATAGAAGAGCAACTTTGACTGAAATAACCACTCGTTACAACAGAGGTATGCAGCAAAGCATTTGTGAAGTCACAACACGCACAACCTTGAGGCGGATGGGATAAAACAGCAGAAGACCCCACCGGGTATCCACTCATCTCCACTAAAAATAGGAAAAAGAGGATACAATTTGCACGAGCTCACCAAAATTGGACAGTTGGAGACTAAAAAAATGTTGCCTGGTCTGATGAGTCTCGATTTCTGTTGAGACATTCAGATGGTAGAGTCAGAATTTGTCGTAAACAGAATGAGAACATGGATCCATCATGCCTTGTTACCACTGTTTATGATGGTGGTGTAACGGTGTAGGGGATGTTTTCTTGGCACACTTTAGGCCCCTTAGTGCCAATTGGGCATCGTTTAAATGCCACTGCCTACCTGAGCATTGTTTCTGACCATGTCCATCCCTTTATGACCACCATGTACACATCCTCTGATGGCTACTTCCAGCAGGATAATGCACCATGTCACAAAGCTTGAATCATTTCAAATTTGTTTTTTGAACATGACAATGAGTTCACTGTACTAAAATAGAGCAATAGAAATCTATAGAGCATCTTTTGGATGTTGTGGAACCGAAGCTTCGTGCCCTGGATGTGCATCCCACAAATCCATCAACTGCAAGATGCTATCCAATCAATAGGGGCCAACATTTCTAAAGAATGCTTTCAGTACCTTGTTGAATCAATGCCATGTAGAATTAAGGCAGTTCTGAAGGCAAAAGGGGGTCAAACACAGTATTAGTATGGGGTTCCTAATAATCCTTTAGGTGAATTCACATGTAATTTCCATGGAAAGTTTCCAAAATATTCCTGAAATTTTGCAACCCTTATTTTAGCCAACATTAAAGTCAACGTGAAACAGAAATCACATCCCATTTTACTTCAATAAACAAAGATTTTTGAAGTATTTAGAGCGCGACTTGTTTTACCCATTATGATTTGCTGGGATACCACAATGGAGCCATTTTGCATATTGACGTATCCCAGTGGTTGTTTCCTTGGAAAATCAAATTTTTTTGCTATTAATACCTTTGCGTAATAATGCCGTAACTAAAACGTTAATTTTAGATACGTGTATTAAGGAAGAAACGTGTAAATTTTGTTTTCACGTTGACTTCAAGACACTCACCAAGTGATCCATATACAAGACACTCCCTCCCATCATATTGACTTTTAACCACTTATATGCCTAATTTCTCACAAATTGACCCATGAATGTCTATGATAATAATAATAATAATAATAATAATAGCAAATTAATTATACATTTAGCTAATTGTAACTGTCAATCTACCAGTACAAAATATTATAAAGTATGGAATTTCCTTTAGGCCAAGAGTAATGGTACGAAAGGGCAATCATTTTCCATGCAAAACAAATACACAAAGACTTGAGGCTATAAAGGTTAATAAAAATGTGTTAAGTCTTTGGATTACTGCATGAAAGTTTTGAATAATGTGTCCTTTGTGATGAACGCAATGCCCCTGGCCTATAGGGGGAGACATACAAGCAAGTCCCAAATCCTTTCTACTCACGATCCAGTTACGACAGACTAGCACCAACACAACAAATCAATGATCGACACAGAGCACAGACAGAGAGAAAATCAGAGAGAGAATTAGAAAGAAATGAGGCGCAGCTGACACACAGCAGACGGTGAGAAAACACTGCGTCTAAATGGAGATCAAAACGTAAAAGTAACAGAAAACAGGAGAGAAACCATAACAAGATCTAAGAAACAAAACTCAAGGTCAACAAGAGACTCCAACACACCAAACGTCTAATAAAACAAAGAGCGTTAGATAGAGCAACGTCCACAGACAAGATCATGAGAGAGGGCAGGAAACAGACAAGGAAAAAAAGAGTGTGAAGCAAGGAGTTTGGACTCCTGACGCAAAGCAGAGTTTGCGGATGGAAGCAGCTCCTTTTTTTGACACGGGTGGGGAATAGTTACTCGCGAGTCGAAGGTCCTATGGTTCCTGCGATCATCTTTGAGCCCCTCCAGCCTAGAGTGGAGCTTCGGCAATGAACAGAAACAAAAGGATTTACAACAGACAGAGCAAAGGAAAAGCTTTGGGAGACCAAAGAAAGAAAATAGAGTTTCAAAGGCTTATAGAGACAGCAGTTGCTCAGTTTACACAGAACAAGCCGAGAGATGACAGGGAACGAGCACTGAGGAGGTGATCTGATTGGACGATAACTCGGCAGTGGGCTAATGTTTAAAAGGGAGGTGGGTTGTTATGCCAGCCAGCCAGGAAGTTAGCACAGGTTAGCGGGGAAAGGGCTGCGGTGAGGCACAATGTCACTCAGCACAGTTAGCGGAATCACACAGCACATACTGCACTTCTGGTCCAGTCAATTTTTTTGGTGGACACCAGGGAAAGACGTTAGACAGGCACTATAGTGTCATAGGTGTTGGGTGTATCTGTGCAGATGGCCGGGTCAGAATTTACATCAAATTGATTTCATTTTCTATATGAGGTCTGAAGGGTGTATGAATGTGCATGTGCAAGTGGGGAAATCACTGTCAGGAGGGTTATGGGTGGATAGATGGGTAGATGAACAACAACAAGACTGATTTTACATTTACGCATTTGACATCATACACACAAGTGCATTAAAGATATTTTTTTATTAATGTGTGTGTGTCCTAGGAATCAAACCCATGACTTTGCGCCAATTAAAGGTGCATTGTTTAACTTTTAGGAGGATCTCTTGACAGAAATGCAATATAATATATATAACTATAAGAAGAGTTTGGTTCCAAATCGCAATAAATCACTAATTTTGATAAAAATGTGTTTTCTATACAAAGAAAGTGACAAGATGAAAACCACTATTTTTGAAAGAAACTTTCACATAGCATCGTTAGGTTATAATAACATTAAAAATTAAAATCCATAATTTGATTTTCAAAGATTTATTATAAAAACTGATTATTTGTTTCTGCACAATGCATTAAATCCATAACAAGATTTTTTTTTCAAAATGCTATATATCTATTGAATCGATATATAAATGTGCATTCATCTTCGCCATGTTATATTCAGGTAGTTGACTAGTGATATACACTGATTAAAAAAAGAAACATTAATGATTAATCAAAGCATACTTTGTCATATTTAAAACATAGTCATATATGCTGTCATCCTTGGGACGTCGTCTCTGAACTTTTTTGACAGCGATTAGCTGTCAAATGTTTTGGTCCTGCTCGATTTTCATTGACTTTGAGTAAAATAATGGAAAGTTTTTCAGAAGATCCCCTGGGGTCAATGTGTTAGCATGACAGAAACTTGATGCTTTGTTGTATGAAAACAAGCGTTTATTGCGTTTTGGGAAAAAAGAGAGAAAAGATGACAGAAGAACACAGTTGATATCGGATTTTGCGTAAAATTAAGAATGTACTTTTTAATACCGACCAGATAAAATACTGATTTTGGCGGTACATAAAAAAAATGGCGTTTATCGCGTTTTGGAACCAAACTCTTCATATATACATAACTATATTATCCGTATTTTTATAAGACCTTACAAAATGACCTGCATTGTTTATTACCTTAAAATGAGCAGATTTTATCTACATATGCCGTGGGTCCCCTCACATGGAAGTCGCCATTTCTCGCTACTATGTTTCTACATTAGCCCTAAACGGACATCTATAAAACACATTATGTCACTGCAAGGGCTTTGAACCAGAATTTTTTCGCAATTGGTTCATTCCGAACAGAAACAGTATTTTAACGTTTCCGGTTTCGGTTCAACCCTAAAATTGACGTTCCTGAACCGGTTAGAACAAAAAAATTAAGTTCCCGAACCCATTAATAAGATTCCATGTCAGCTTTGGGACATACAAATAAGTAGGCTGATCATAAGGACATTAAACTTAAATTATTAGTCTACTTAATTTTCCTTAAAGGAATAATCTACCCTTTTGCCATATTAAACTATGTTATTACCTCAACGCAGACGAATTAATACATATCTATCTTTATTCAATGCATGCACTGAACAGCGCGTCGTGAATGTGTTAGCATTTAGCCTAGCCCCATTCATTCCTATGGTACCAAACAGGGAAGCCACCAAACACTTCCGTGTTTTCCCTATTTAAAGACTGTTACATGAGGAGTTATACCAGTAAGCCACAAAATAAAACTTTTTTTTGGTACCATAGGAATGAATGGGGCTAGGCTAAATGCTAACACATTCACAACGCGCTGTACAGTGAATGCATTGAAAAAAGATAGGTATGTATTAATTCGTCTAGGTTGAGGTAATAACAAAGTTTAATATTGCAAAAGGGTAGACTATTCCTTTAAGTCTCTATATAGTCATCAAACATTAAAAAAAGGCTACATTATGTAAGCGGCATAACTGTTATTCTGACATGCCTACATTTGTTGAGTGCACTTAAACACGCGCACACAGACAGACGTAGGACGAATTCCAAGCGGCGCATAAACAGTCGCTCCATATAAAGTGAAAATAACGTTGTTTTTCAGTGCTTTATTCACCAAATGTATTTTAATGGACTACAGTATGAGACACAGTAGCGCAACTCTCTCTAAAGTTTATACATCAAGAGTTCTTATCTTTGAAGGGCGGAGTTGGACCGGACACATTCAACCGCATGTGCGTACAGAAAATTGCTCACTTTAGCGTCTTTTAGCGGTTAAATTGTTTAAAATCACTTGAGTGTTAACATTTGCAAGCCTTTGAAACACGTGCAAATGATGAACTTTTACCATATTTAAATTTGCGTATTAATCCGCGAATCGCAAGCGAGCCGAACCGTGGGTCGTGATCAACTGCGATCCGTTACAACACTAATTAGTAAAAACAAACATCTTGTGGAACTTGGTAGCCTACAATATTTACCTCTTATGATTGAGCATTAGAGACTTGGGCTTGAGTAGGCTATTTGCTGGTGGCAAGCTTCTCATTTCTCAGATGAGTCAATGACGATCGGAAGTGAACTTCATCGAGTATTGCACAGAAATCTTGTCAAAGAACGAAAAAAATAACGTTATTGACCGGTTACCATTATTTTAAATAAACGTTTCTGTTCCGGAACATATGTTTTTTTTAAAGTTTCTGGTTTCGTTTCTGTTCCTTGCAAAACATCAAAAGTTTCTGGGGCTTTTTTTCGTTCCGTGAACCGGTTCAAAGCCTTACGTTGTCTCAGACGATGACATGTTTATTCTGTGGCAGCTACCGTAGCTTTTCTCTGCATTTTGAAAGGGAGGGGTGAGCTGTGGATTGAGCCATTGGTTGCAATTCACAATCTCACCACTAGATTCCGCTAGAAATCTACACAGTGGACCTTTAAAGGTATAGTTCACCCAAAAATGAAAATTTTGTCATCATTTACTCACCCTCATGTTTTTACAAACCCACATACATTTATTTGTTCTGATGAACACAAAGGAAGATATTTTGAGAAATGTTTAACAAAACCATTCGTGGACACCTTTCACTTCCAGGATAAAAGAATACTATGGAAGTGAATGGGGTCCACGAACGGTTTGCTAACAAACATTTCTCAAAATATCTTGTTTTGTGTTTATCAGAACAAAGACATGTATACAGGTTTGTAACAACATGAGAGTGAGTAAACGATTACAAAATTTTCATTTTTGGGTGAACTATTCCTTTAAAGGGATGGTTCATTCTTATGTTGTAAGAAACCTGTATATATTTCTTTGTTCTGATGAACACAAAGGAAAATATTTTGAGAAATGTTTGTAACCAGACCGTTCATGGACCCCATTCACTTACATAGTAGGAAAAAAATACTATAGTAGTAAATGGGCTCCACGAATGGTTTGGTTACAAACATTTCTTAAATATCTGACTTTGTGTTCATAATAACAACTAAATTTATAGAGGTTCGTAACAACATGAGAGTAAATGATGAAATAATTTTCATTTTTGGGTGACCTATCCCTTTAAATTTAGCAAAATTGATGTAACATACTACAAAATCCTTTGAGGTATTTGAGGATAAAACTGAATTAATACACTGTATTTAGTTCCAAGTATAAACAAGATAATCACAATTCTTTTCTAAAATGCACAACAAAAAATATATATTATATTAACCGATCAGCGTACTACGCATTCTTCACAAAACAGACAAACATACAAACACACACAGACACACACACACACAGATATCTAACAATATTATCCTATTAACAGACATGTACATTTTTATTAGCTTATTTTTATACTTCTTTTTACTCTTATTTGTACATCTAACCTCCATTCCTGAGAAATAAAGACAACATGAGCTTAAGGTGAAAGTGAGGTGACCAATGACCTCCAGATTGACTGAAGAAATGGACTGATGCAATGAAAGCAACACAGCGACATTAGATCTTTTTAAATCATGGCTGATTTAAAGCAGTGGTTCTTAACGTTATTCCTGGAGGCCCACTGCCCTGCACATTTTGTATGTCTCCCTTATTTAACACACCTGATTCAAATCATCAGCTCATTAGAAGAGATTTCAATGAACTGAACTGAGTCTGCCAGATAAAAGAGACATACAAAACATGCAGGGCAGTGGGCCTCCAGGAATAACGTTAAGAACCACTGATTTAAAGGATTCAGTGGAATGAAAGTACTGCTCACAAGCTGACCAGTCCTCATACAAAGGATGGAAAGTGATGCATCAGCATACAGGCAGATGAAAGCTGATCCCTGGTCAGTGAAATGAAAATGGAGTAATTGGGAAACAGCAGTGGGCAATGAATTCTTAAGTAAGTGTCAGGACCAGTATAAGGAACGTAACCAATCAGGAATGATTGATAGGAGAGTGTGTGAACTAAGAACTGCAATGCTAGCGAGTTGTTTTATAAGCTATGGGTCTAGGGTGGGACTCTGTTTAAAAACTAAGTAAGCTGTCTACCTAGACAACATGACTATAAGCATAATTTAAATGACTGCGCAAATATTAGACAGTAGCTACGTTTACATGCAACCAAATAATCCGTTTGTAATCGTATTGATGGCTCAATCGTAATGAAAAGCCTTCACGTAAATACCTTAAAGGGATAGTTCACCTTAAAATGAAAAATTCTGTCATTATTTACTCATCCTCATGTTGTTCTAAACCTGTATGAATTTCTTTTTTTCTGATGAACACAAAAGAAGATATTTTGAGAAATTATAAATACAGCAGATAGTGACCATTGACTTCCATAGTAGGAATAAAGAAATATGATGGAATTTAATGGGTACCGTCCACTGTGTGCTTACGGTCATTTATCACAATACTTTCAAAATATCATTTTTCTACTATGTAAGTCAATTGTTACTACCTGCTGTGTGTTTAACATCATTTCTCAAAATATCTTATTTTGTGTTCGGTAAATGATGACAGAATTTTCATTTTAAGGTGAACTTTCCCTTTAATCAATACGATTGAGGCCGATCGGATGCAAATTTCGATTGTATTGAAAGGGATGGTGTAGTGCAATCTATGATCCGATCATTAGGAGAAAAATGCACATGTAAACACGTGAAACGTAGTATTTTCTCAGTCGGATGCAAAAATACATTTACGTCTCACATGATTCTCGTCACAGAAACATGCAATAGCAAGACTATGGCAACACGCAATATTAAGGTAATGTGGTCAAGCGCTGTACATTTTGCAGCGCTCATGTGTACTTTCATAACATAAGGCTACACAAAGCAATAAAATAGCATTGTAACTTTCAAAAATCGTGTTGTCATTGCCTATATCTGAAAACGTCTTAAGAAAAACTTTCTCCAAATCAGCTTTGTACATTTATCTAGGGATGCTGTGCGCTGGGTGGCGTTGCCAAGTACTCTGCTTGTTTTTGATTTCAGATTTGGGCTACTGTTTAAACAGTCTTCGCAGGGTTTTTTCTACAGGTTATAGATGACAAGATTTTGTTCATTAGTTATTCCTATTAGGGCTTTGAATGGTCATTGGAGATGCTTTTGGGTTAGTTTTGAATGTACATTGGGATGGTTTTGATACAGAAAGCTCACAACCCTGGCTGTGCGTTTGTGCAGACGTTCGGTTCGGATTATATAGAATTTACTATTACTATCATTATATATTTTTCGATTAAAGGCTCTCTAAGCGAATCTGTGCGACGTCACTTGTTGTTGATATTTGAACTGTTTTCAAAGAAACGGAGCGTAGCTAACTCCTCCCCCTCCCTTCCGTGCTTTCATGAACGCGACCAAACCCCACCCCCAAATCCTTCTTGGCGTTTATTGGCTGTAACACTTTGTTTTGTTTCGTGGTGCAGGTTTGGCCACTGTGTGTATATTGAAGTTTGTAGAGCCTGGGATGTCTACAGAGATCACGTTTTTTTACAGTTTGATCAGCGGTCAGGTAGCAAGCAGATAGTGAGGAGATGTTTGCGGTATGTAACAAAAAATGTTTTTTGGTCTAAAACGCGTGAATTCGCTTAGAGCACCTTTAATCGTTTCTTTTAAGGCCACAAATCGATTTTTTTTTATGAAATTACCTGATCCTGTTTGATCAAGGAATGTGACTGTTTTTACTTTTTTAGCATACATTTTTCATCTTGCATTAAAATTGTATTGTATTTAACATAATTGTATGCATTTGAAAATGTTACTTATGTTTCTTTTTATTAATTACCCACTTGTAAACTTATGTTCACTGTTTTTTTTATAAAAGTATTTGTATTAAATCTATATTCACCGAGTTGAATTGAGAATCGAGTATAAAAATCGGTCCGAGAATCGGAATCGTACCGAGGACCAAATCGATAGCCTATTAATTGAAATCGAATTAATCCAGAACATCTGAATCAATACCCAGCCCTAGGATTTACATGTAGACGAACATTTTAATCAGATTGCAATGTTTAGGGTGCATGTTAACTGTATTTTCCTAACCTTCAACAGTATTAAACTCAGTCAGATTGTCAAAATTGTGTGCATGTAAACATATCCACTGTAGTTCTGTTAAATTACTGTGGTGTTGAGTATAGGAGATAATAGATATACATTTCTAACCACCACACCAAGTGTACTGCTGTATTCAAGTTAAGATCAGATTAAAAAAAAATATATGTTAAGAACTGCATTCACTTTCATTACATTCTACTATGATTAGCAAACACCACAATGTATCCTTGGAAGTTAGCACCATAAACAGGCTGTATCTAGAAAAGGCAGCTTACTAGTTTTTCAAACAGATCATGAGGAAAAAGTGCCCTGACACTTCAATTTTTTAGGATGTGGCCGCGAGCAACAATCAGAGAGGACGCTGGTGCACGCTGGCATGTGTGATTGACTGAGTGCTAATAAATGGGAAAGTTAGGGGAGAAAGGTAATATCCGTTTACCTGGTCCAAGGTAGAGTACCTTGACTTGAGTGTGATGACCTCATCCAGGTGAGCCCTGAACTCTCTCCGTGAGGCCTGAGGGAAGCCACAGGACAGTAACTCACCTGAGACAGCCATCCCCATTAACATACATACAAACACACATCACAGTAAACACAATCACACACACACACACACAAACGCACAATCTATCTACGGATCAGCTGACACTGGGATGAAAAATGTGAGGGGGAAGAAAATGAAAACTCAAAGCAAAAAATCCTTGCGGCTACTACATGACCAAACAAGAGGAAAGCAGGGGTAGTGTGTCTTTGTATGGGATGCTGATTTTTTAAAGAGGATTTCAAAGAAAAAGAAACCAATCAAAACTCAAATCTAAAGCTTGTTTCTGTAACCCCTTCATTTTTAAATGTTATGTTATTATGTAACAGAAAATAACGTTATTATGAGGTATACTATGTTGGTGTCTTGAGAGACAAGAGAGTATTTTAGATACAGTTGTTAAAGGACCAATATTATGTGCTATTTACAAGATGTAATATAAGTCTCAGCTGTGCCTGGAATGGGTATGTGAAGTTTCAGCTCAAAATACCCCACAGATCATTTGTTATAGCATGTCCAAAATGCCCCTTTTTGTGTGGGCTGTTTTCATGCGTGTACCTTTAAATTCAAATGAGCTACTGTCTTTGGTTTAAAATAGACTTGATTTCTGTGAATACAGTCTGGGAGTTAAGCATCTTTAGCCGCATTAGTGCAACAACGTGCTAACAAACACATTTAGAAAAGCTTTTAGGTAAAATTAACCAGTCAGTCAGTGGTTGTGGGCGTGGATGTGTTTGTGTGACATCACATTAACAAGAGAATCAAAGCAGCATTGTCTAATGAGACTGCTTTGGTTTAAAGGGAAATTAAAAAGAAGGAGAGGGTGGATTTTTTCATTGGATGGTTGTTGTGTTCACAAACTGCCAACACACATTTATGTCCAAACACATTGTAAAAGTGGATTTCCATAATATGGGCCCTTTAAAGGTCATGTGTTTAAATTCAGACTTCAAGAGTACTTAATGAGCTGGAGCCATCAACTGATGAATTACACACAGTCAAGCACACATACACGCACTAAAACTAGAAAATGTTTTGGAAAAAAATGGGCCGCGGATGAGACAGAGTTGTCAAATAGTGATGAGTGAGGTGTGTGAGCAATGATTGGCTGAGTCTTAGAGAGGGGCGTAGTTAGTCGCTGGGATATGAACAGTGCTGTGTAAAACATGCTGTACCTCTGTGACACTATAAGTGGATGAGCAGGAGGTGAGCCGGGCCTGGTGCAGGGAGAGAGGGAACAGGAGGGTTAACACTGCAGCCACAAGCAGGGAAAAAACACACAAACAGCATTCCCATTATTAGAAAGGAACATGGGCTGATGCTGGATCGTAACTCTACATAGACAGGTAACACCATAAAGACACCAAAATCCCAGTTTATTTTGTCTGAACTAGGGCTGCAACTAACGATTAATCTGATGATTATTTTTCTCGATTAATCGAATAAAAACTAATCTTTAGTATTTTTTACTTATTATAGCTAAATCTGGCACTCAATTAGGATACACACTACCACAGAGTTTTAGTAATATAATCTTTTTTTATTTCGATATTTTAAGCCTTAAATAAAAAAAACTTGTGCAGCTATTAAATTGTAAAACATCTTTAAATGTAAAAATATAAATAAACAAAAAGTATTGGGTTGTTTTCTTCATAGATGTGCTGGTGAGACAATTTTGACACAGATTATTAGACTGATTTTAATCTTCACCTTTAGACCTTGATGAGCATTAACATTATTCATTATTAACAAAATAAATAAGCCATATGACATGAAAGTAATACATATTGTTACAGTAATAAAAACTTGGATTTCTCATTACTATTTTTATGAAAAAGAACCCCAACAAAATATAAAATAACAAACTCACTTAAAAGGGCACGTTCTTCATGATCCCATTTTTCAAACTTTAGTTAGTTTTTAATGTTGCTATAATAGCATAAATAATACCTATAAAATGATAAAGCTCAATGTTCACTGCCAGGTGATATATTTTCTTTAACAAACTTCCCCTTTCAAAGCCTACAGCGAATGGCCCGTTTGGACTACAGCCCTCTTCTTCCTGCTTTAATAGGGGTGCAACGGATCACATAACGGATTTTGAGGCACGGATCGGATCATTTTTCGGATCAGCAAAAAAAAGTATGGGAAAATTCTAATAACAAATCAAGAAATTACAAACATGTATAAAAAAAGAACAAGGTTGCACATTAAGTAAGTAGGGGTGTGACGAGATCTCGTGCGACGAGATCTCGCGATATTCAATGTGTTTCTTGATATTCTGATATTCAAGAGATTTCTTGTGGAGGTGAAATGCTGGCCGTTTCTCAAATAAAAGACTGCATCCTTCGGAGGTCGCATTTTTAAACTGCATTTACTCCCATATGTTGATTAATCAACACTGGCCGCCACAAATAGATTTTTCATGATTCCCATTTACATTTTAATTTTACTATTTAAAACGGCTTAATTCATTGCAGCGAGTTCCCAGCGCGCCTCCATCCTCCCTCTCTCGTTGTGTGAAGCGCCTCAACAGCGCGCGCCGTCGGCCCCTCCCCTATGAAACGCGCCTCCAGTGAAAGGTATTTTAACTCCGTGTTCCTCCGTGTACTTTCTCTTTTTCGCGTAAACGTCAACAGTCACGGATGTTACTGACAGCTGATCTAGTTCATCATGGGTGACTTTACAAAAGGTTAGCAGTAGTGTTTCCCACACATACCCTTTCTGATGTGAGTCTGTGTCCGAGCTCTCTCCCTACCTATGATGTGGCATGCCCGTGCACGTGTTCTGGAGTAACAGCAACCGTGTATTCTCTCATATTTCTGAATTTGCAACAAATTGTCTGCGCTATATGCGATATACAATAAAACTACCACTCGTATTTAAATAAAAAAGCGCTCATAACACAACAACACTGATGAGAAGAGCAACACCAGTACAGCCTCAATGTAAATGTATGATGATTTTTTCAGACGATGTCGCGTTTTTAGCAGCAGTTAAAGAAAGAGCTGATTGGATTAAACAAAGAGTAACTGGGTCGTGGGTCCTTACTGGGTCCTGTTTAGTCACTATTGTATAGACAACAGAACAGAAACTATGTAAAAATAGCATTCAGTTGTGTTAGAAAGCAATATAATGTGACGGATGCAGGCATTTGTTATAATACATACATAATGGTTTTTATTTATAGACCACAAATGTAATGTGTTTGTAACTTGGTTTTAATACTTTATTTGAACCAATTATTATTGCATCTTCGTTATTATGTAATTTTAAATGCTACTGCTCACTTGGGTCTATTTTTATTACCCCAAAATAACAAATTACTTCATTATCAGTTAGCAAAATAATTGTTAGGACCAGTCCTTGATTAGTTAAAACATTTAATAAAAAAAAAAATGTGATTTCAGTTTCTTATTCATTTATTTTATCATTGTGGGTTTCTTAAAAAGTGTACAAATATCGTCTCGTCTCGTTCTCGTGAACCCAATCTCGTGTTTCGTCTCATCTCGTGGATTAAGTGTCTCGTCACACCCCTATAAGTAAGGTCTAAAATCATTAGTTATTGAAATCAAATGAATAATAACACTGCATTTATTGTATTAATTAAATGTAATTATTATTTTTTAAAGCTTCAGAAGTGATTTTCTCTTTTGTCTTGGGTTGTTTGATTAACATTAATGACACAGACTTAAATAGGTCAATTGATCTTACTGTCTCTTTAAGACCAAATATGCAAAGACTGCATATCTCTCCATTTGTGCACTACAGAGTCCCCTTAAAAGAGCGCACACACACAGACAGAGGGCGAATTACGGCGCAGCATAAACATAAAACATTACGTTGTGTTTCATTGCTCTATTAGCCAAATGTATGTTAATACACTACAGTATGAGAGAGAGTAGCGCACCTCTCTGAAGTTTAAACATCAAGAGTTCTGATCTTTGAAGGATGATACGTCTGACTCAATCTGGACTGGACGCATTCAACCGCACGTGCGTTTGTGCGTAAAGTAAACTGATCACTTTAGCGCCGTTTTGCAGTTAAACTGTTTAAAATCACTTGAACGTTAACATTTGCAAACATTTGAAACACTTACAAATGATAAACTTTACCTATTAAAATATACGTATTAATACGCGAATCACATGCGAGCCGAACCGTGGGTCAACTGCGATCCGTTACACCACTATGCTTTAATGAAGTAACTAAAACAGTTTTTTGACTAACCTCCGCCCACAGGAATACATCAGTTGCCAGCTAAGCTAACGGCAAGCTAAGCTGCTATCGAAACACAACACACTAAACAAACTACACAATCAGAACTCTTACTTATTTCTGAAAGAGGGACTTCATAGAACAAGGAAGACATCAGTCCGTGTTTAGGACAGTGAAAACAGCGCTATACAGATAAGAAAATTGGGTAAAAAATACCGCGTTTTTTTACACGTGAAACATGAACACTGTAAACACAATCAAACTTCAAAAACACAGAAAGAATGGGTGGACGAAATTAAACCTTTATTAACCAGCGTTTTGCTTCCGTCACTGTCCTGTCGGGTTGCCAGATCCTGGAACAAAACAAGCCCAATAGCCAAATGCATTTCAATGACTGTTCACAGAACAAATACCAACTAATGAACAAAATCCTTCCAACTCTAACCTGCAGAAAACATTAACATAGAGAAACAGTTTAAATGCAGCCCAATTCAGAACTCTGCCGAAAAGCAGAGGATCTGGCAACGCTGTCTTTCTTAACCAAGCTGGTCGTGCGGTGAAAAGAAGCACCTGATAAACGTGCAGCTTGTGCTGTATAAAGTAGCAGCTCCTTACTTTGATTACAAGCGCACAGCTCGCATTGTATGTCTGCTGTCCAAGCATGGTTGTCAGAGACCAACTAATCATTAAATTCGTTAAGAATGAATTCCATAATCGATTATTTTCGATTCATTATTGCAGCCAGTGGCGGTTCTACACGGAGGCCAAGGGTGGCCCATGCCTCTGTAGACATGTCCCTGGCCACCCCTGTGGCCACCCCGTGCTGACCAAATAAAAAAGTATATATTTATTTTGATTTTACACGCGAGCGCCAAAAGCGGAACTAAAGGGCGATTTATAGTCGTGCGTAGGTCCTACGGCGTAGCTACGGCGTAGGCTATCCGTAGCCTGTGCGTAGCTCTGCGTAGCCTGACGCGCACCTCCCAAAATTTCTAACAGCGCGTCGGCTCTACGCGGACCGTAAGCGCTGTGATTGGTTCACCAAAACCCCTCCCGTCAGGTAAAAAAAACTGCGTCATAGGTATTTCCGTTTGAGACGGTGAAAACAAAGATGAGCCAAGTTGAGGAGTGATTTAACTCAAACTGAAACATAAGTCGCTGTTTATTTACTTCCATCATTGCTGGTCTTCTAAAATTATACACAAGTTGCTATTTCTTCTTCGTTTGTGGGTTTACTTGCTTAGCTTCTTCTTCTGTGACGACTTCTGCTGCTACTGTGGTTACACGCGTGATTACTGCCAACCAGCGGTTTCGCGTGTGTTTGCACGTCGACGCGGATGGCGACGCACAAGTATAAATGAAAACCGACGCGGAACCTACGCCGTCGCTGCTACGCCGTAGGACCTACGCACGACTATAAATCGCCCTTAATGCGACGCAACGTTTTACACGGGTAAATTAGAGCGGCGCACCCAACCACTGTAGCCGCCTGTGGGTGCTGCTCGGCTAGTGTCTCAATTCGTTCCCAACCTCCCAATGTTGAGAATGTGTATGCAGGTTTGGGCACTGGTAAGGACTCTAGCTCACTTCACATTGGGACACTTTTCACTTGTTCTCCTGTGACGTGGCTGCATGTTGTGATCATTTACAGCTGTTACTCATCAACAACCGACAAAACCAACATCTCGCTAACTTTTTAAAGTTAACACATTGTAAAAAGCGCTGTAATTATGCTCTTACATATACGTGCATAAAATTTGAGGAATATAATTAAATGTTACATATAAAAAATTTTTACAATTTAAAATAAATATTATTTTAAATGTTGATTAGATTGTGGTCCCTAACTGTCTAGCAATGTGTGTTATATGTAAACTAAAACAAACGTTTGTCTTTATAAAAGTTTGCATTTCATAAAGTTTATTGAGTAGGCTCGCATGATTTTCGGTTGGGGGGCTTTAGAAAAGTGCCCAGCTCCCCTTTGCACCTGCACTTACTCTTGTATTAAATAAAAAAGTATATGATTGTAAAGTAAAATAAAGTTTACAGGGTAGTTTCCCAGGAAAGGGACTAGTCCTAGACTAAAATAAATGTAAGAGCTGTCCAAACTGAAAACAACTTGCAATGCCATATCTTAAAATACAGCTTTGTTTTGCTTCAAAATGCACACAAGTAATGTATGTTAAAACTAGCTTTATTTCCTAATTAAACTAAGGCCTAGTCCTATCTTAAACTAATTCCTGTAACCACCCTTATAATCTTTAAATATAACTTCTTGCCATTTTTTTTATGTGCCCCTCTGGTAAAACACTGGCCCCTCCTTGGCCCCCCTAGTGAAATGTGTCTAGAACCGCCACTGGTTGCAGCCCTAGTCTAAACTCAACTTACACAATCAGCAAGCCCCTCAACATAAAGGAAAAATCTATAGAGAAAGTTCATGCAGTCAAAACTGTGTTTCAGTTTCTAATGCTTCTGATAGATTTGCATATGTAGTAGGGTCCAAAATTAAGAATTGAAAAAAAATCTATTCTTAAACAGGACAAATCTCTCATCTTTATTTTTGCATGTCTTGTGGCAAAACCCATTTGACATGCACAATTTTTTTTTCATTGGGGTTCCAATGTTTTTGCATTAATTCATAGAGTGCATGACCCAATGAACTGCGCTGTTTGCTGCAAGTTTACAAAAAAGTCGCAACAAAACTTTTAATTTTAATGAAACATACAGTAATAATAAATTATCGTTTTCAAAAAATTGACAGATAAATTCACCTGATATTAGCAATTGTGGCAAGAAGTTAATTTTGGACCCGGTGTACATGTCAAAACAGGTGCTTTAATAATGCAACTGCAAGAGGGTAGTGAAATGCAGGATGAATTAGTGTGTAAATAAAGAAACCAGGAACTGTGGTCAAAAATATGATAATGGACATTGGACACGCACACACTTTTTGAATAATCAGTGCCTGTCAAATATAATAAATACACAACTGCGCACAAAGAGCTCTCTGTGTATGCCCTTGATGTCTTGCACCGTAACACACACAGAGAGAGAGAGCGCGTAATGAAAAAATTTAATTCAGGAGGCACTGCCAAATACAATATGTATCTCTTCCAAAACAGTCACACAACTGTCAAGTTCAATGACAGGGCCATGTAGTAATCACCACGGCAACCGTAAGGACCCTTTCTTCCTTTAGCTGACCTTCATCTCCTCTCCAACCATCAATTAAGTAATGAGGAGGTGGGGTCATCAATGTCCAAAGGGACTGTCAATGTCTATGCATTATAACTGGAAATGGTAATCAAGGTACACTCTGATCACACTATTCCTGCTATTGCCTTACTGCTAGCATGTGCGTATCTTCATGATGATGTTACTTATATTTTTACATTAAAACTAGTGATGCACCGATGTATCGGCCGCCGATATTTATCGGCCGATTTTTGATGAATTTGAAACCATCGGCATATCGGCAATAGCACGAGAAAGGCCGATACCGATTGTTTATTAATTAACCGCATAAAGGCAATGAATGGCATGACTGTTGTTCAATTAAAATGATTTAATGTTTGGGTGTGCACTAGGACTGTTCCGAATACCATTTTTTGAGCTTCGAGTTCGAAGCTCTAGTAGAAATCAAATCAAATATTCAAAGCTTCGGAAGGAGGGGCTGAACATATTTTTCTCTTTAATAAAGGCAGGAATCTGTGTGTGTATGTGTAGAGGTGTGCCTGTCACGCGTGCTGCGAGAACAGCATTAACGTTAG
This sequence comes from Paramisgurnus dabryanus, assembly GCF_030506205.2. Taxonomy (NCBI): domain Eukaryota; kingdom Metazoa; phylum Chordata; class Actinopteri; order Cypriniformes; family Cobitidae; genus Paramisgurnus; species Paramisgurnus dabryanus. The sequence goes on from NC_133353.1 coordinate 27,566,279, forward strand.
TGAAACAAAACACGAGCAATACTTTTAATAAGGTAGCCTAACATTTTTCTAAAGAACAAACACTCCCGTATCAGAAATTAGAAGCATAGTAATTACTGATAACGTAAAGGGTAGGCCATTTAAATAAAACAACGAAAATAAATGAACGAATGAATGAAGTTCAACAAACTGTAATAAAACGGTAGTATACTTTTAAAATCAAGTTTATTTATAACACTTACACCATCCAATATGTTTTTTCATCAGTAGAACAATAAAGAAGATATTTTGCAGAAACCCCAGTGCTCCGTCATGCAAATCAACCGATCCGCCACTTTAAGCATATATATCCAATACAAAAGTAATCTATCATAACTCCGTGTGACATATTGACGTCTTGTGAAGCAAATCAATCAGTTTTTGCAAGAAACTGAAAGTTATTTACAACACTATTAGCGTGAATGCCAAAGCAGGAAGCGCGCTTTACGTCCGAGGCGATCTCTTCTACTGGTGGCGTTTGGTGGCTGTTGGCTATGGATGTTGGTCTCTCTGCGCCACCTATAGAGCTGGAGCGTGAAGCGCACTTCCTGCTTGGCAAAAGCTATGCATTAACGCTGTAAAATATATATATATATATATATATATATATATCAGAGATGGGACCAAGTCGAGTCAAGTCGAGTCACAGGCTATGTGAAGTCAAGTCAAGTCAAGTCCTGTAGTAGGTCAAGTCAAGTCCAAGTCCAAGTCAAGTCACCTTATTATTGTAATTTTACCTGCAGAATCTGATCTTAATAAAGATATATAGAATATAAAGATATAAAGAAATACTCATGTTCAGTAAAATACATCATGGAATCAAACAAAATTGTAATCTCTTCCGTTTGCGTGCCTACATTTGAAATAACGAACTTGAGCGCGCAAAAGACATGATATGTGAACCGGCCCTAACATTGAAGAATCCAGTTATTTTTCTCTGTGTGTGTTCAGTTGGCAAACTTAGACACAGTTGCCAAGTCTCGTACCGCTAAGATCAAGGGAAGTATTTTTAAAAAAATAAATCAAAATTATTTTGCCCACATTTGTCCCCAACACAGTATGATGAGGGTTAATGGCTACTTTAGCTATTATTACATTAGCTAACTACCAACTAACCTTCAAATGACGGACGAAATTGGAGGTTGTCGTCTGGCTGTCCGTGATTTTAATGTTGCATGTCTTGCAACGCACTGTTCGTCTTTTGCCATCATGTTGAAGCTGAAAGCGATGACCCCCTCTACACCTCTGGCTGACATGTTGATATCTGTTCTAAGTGGGCGTGGTGTGCGTAAGCAGTGGTGTAGTCTAGATTTTTGTAGTGAGTATACTGTGATTTTTCCCTCTCACCCTTATGCTCACTCGTCCTAGCGCGACACCTCATAAGCACCACCACACTCACAGATGCATACAGTATGGATCTTCATGTAACTAAGAGCATTCTGAAAGTGTACTCATAAACACATAAACTGAATGTGTAATCAACATGTCAGTTTATTATAAGAAAAAAAGACTTTAACAGCCATGGGTTTACAGCTGGGGAAACTGGACTGATTTTTAGACTGGTTTAGTGTTAATCAACATCTAACTCAGGGACAAAAGTTATTTAACTGTTAATTAAAATTAAATAAATCTTCAATCTGTGGCTAACACATGCATTAAAGGAGAAAAAATATTCAATTCTTTCAATAGCTATTATCTGACAACTATTGATAACATTAACATGTGTAATTTAATGGTGTAAATGTTTTTAATTAATACACATTTAAGATGACCATGAATTAACTCTAATTAGTCACTGATATAAAAGCTTATTTTTGCATATAATATAAGCATTGTCTAAAAATGAAAATAGGCTTATACTTAATTATTATTACAAGACCATCATGTAGCCTAATATTAGACACCCAAACCAAACAGAAGTTTAAGATCATATACATCTTGAACGTAGATATATAAATGAACACAGAGAAGGGAAGTTTAACACTGTGAAGCACAAGCAAAAATGGAGAGGAACTGAAGGCAGTTAAAAACCATCAGGATATTATCACGGGCTTATTTTATTGCATTTGGAGCCTTACCTCCAGATAAAGTAATAAACTGGACTGATGATTTAAATGTTGTTTACTCACATGTGCGTTGTAAACTCTATGGATTTTATGTTGCAGCACTCGTTCACTTCTCTGGACTGTTTGTTTACAGTGTCGCGTGAGCAGCTACACTGCAGGTTCGACTTCATTTGGCGCTAAGCAGACCTCATGGTGATGTCAAAGTACCGCGAGAGCGAGTCAAAGCAGATTTCTCCATGTGATAACTGGAGTCTCTCTCGCGGTACTTTGCTGTCACTCGCCAGTCTGCTCCCCAGTTACTTTCGCGTCACTATAGTAATCTGATTTCATAGAAATTCATACGCCGATCGGATCGCGCAGTTCGGCATGAAGTATATAGCCTAATATGTATTTTAACCCGTATATAACCCGCTAAAGTAGCAAGTGTAGCATGCTAATGGTCAATGCTTCACATCTATATTATGACTAAACTTAAAAAATGTCACAAAACCATGCTGTTACGCATCCTCGCGCTATTTTTAGTGGGTATACGGAAATCCTTGACCATTTCTAGTGGGTATACGGCGTATACCTGCGTATCACGTAGACTACACCACTGTGCGTAAGGTACGAGAGGGCATGACTGATGTGTCGTGATTCAGTCATGACAACGCCATTCTCAGCCTGCGCTCCAGCTGGGTCAACTTTATTTTTTAAAATAGTTTATATATTTTATATTCAAACTGAAAACATGATGTGATTAACACTCAAGTCATTCAAGTCATCGTGTCTCAAGTCAAGTCAAGTCTCGAGTCTTTAACTTCCAAGTCCGAGTCAAGTCTCAAGTATTTTATTTTTTGTCAAGTCAAGTCACAAGTCACAAAAATAGCGACTCAAGTCGACTCGAGTCCAAGTCACCAAGTCACAAGTCCCCATGTCTGATATATATATATATATATATATATATATATATATATATATATATATATATATATATATATATATATATATATATGTAAGGGATAATGTAGAGGCAGCCGGTAGTTATCGGGAAATAAGCCCCGACAGTGTGATCAGGACCCGACGCGAAGCGGAGGGTCTTGTATCACACTGAAGGGGCTTATTTCCCGATAACTACCGGCTGACTCTACATTATCCCGCTTATTACACGGCTACTTGTCACATAAGAAAAAAACTGGACATGAATATGAATTTGAAACATTTTATTGGCATATTTGTTTTAAATTAACATTTTTTATCCTTCCGCGAAACTTTGCACAGATGCATAAAATGATCGTAATACCTTATTAAGATCCTCTGCTTCATACTTGTCTATCTTAATTTTTTTCTCTTTTAGCCAGTCTTTGAAAAGTTTTAATGCCCATTCTGTATTTTTTTGTGTGTTGGCTTCGTAGCTGTCATGCTCTATTTTGTCAAGTTCAGTCTCAGTAAGCTCTCTGTGTCTTGTCGTGGTTGTCGAGTGTTTGTCACAAGATGGCGCCAAACAAACAGTAATCTTTATTGATCTTTATTGGCGCGGAGCGATCTTACTCATAAAAGTAGTACCGGCTATGCGTTATTATTTTGGAGCGGTTATTATTCGAAAAGAACGAACCTGCAAATGTCTCAACTGACCAATCAGAATCAAGCATTCCAGAGAGCTGTGTAATAATATATATATATATATATATATATATATATATATATATATATATATATATATATATATATATATATATATATATATATATATATATATATATATATTCAAATCTCAAAACTGAAAATCGAATGTCAACCAAGGGAACGAATATTCGCACATTTTGGTCCAGCCCTAGTGTGCACTACTTAAGCACTGACAGAAAACCTTTGTTGAGCTGGCTCAAATGTCTTGGACAATAAAAGAAACAGACTGCACTTTAGTGGGGGAAAATAAGTCCAACTTTTTTTGAAGTAGCAATATTTATACTCTGTTTAAAGCAATAGCACTGGCATTATTTATGTTTATTAAAGAAATCCATTATATGTAAAACAAATTTTTTAATGTTGTTAATAAAAGAAATGCTGAATAGAAAAACCACCTTTGAAGGTTGTCATGTTGTCTTATTATATTTGTTTTAGCTTAATTTGTGGCTCTTATTATGTTGGTCAGTTGAATGTTAATTAGATCCAATCCATGTTCAGTAAAACTAATTTGATGCAGAAATAAACTAGCTAATAGACCAACTGTATAGTATTGTATAGAAGTGTTTTATATCGGTATCGGCCAGAAGTTGTCTGTTTAAATCGGTATCGGTCAAAAAAAATCCTATCGGTGCATCCCTAATTAAAACATTTTCTCCTATTACAGTGGAAAGTGCTTAAAGGCACAATATGTATTTTTGGCTGCTAGAAGTCGAAAAACAATAACAAAGGTTTAGCTTGATGATGCTGTGAAGGAGCGTGGAATGATGGGAGTTGTGCAAGCAACTATAATGCAAGCAAACAAAGTGGCATGCAGGACCCTACAACTAGGGCTGTTCCGAATACCATTTTTTGAGCTTCGAACAATATTTTATACACAAACCTATATAAAATATTCAACTATTTTGCAACAAAAAAGCCTCTGGAGTCCACAAATAATGTATTTCTTGGCATCCAAACGTAAAAAAACAAATATTATTGCAAATGTGACATTTGAACCTGTTGTGAAGGAGTTAAAGTAAGAGTTTCACTTCAAAGTTTTGTCACGCATATTCTCATGTCCTGCGTAGGTGAAAGATGCAGCTCTAATTCAGTATTAACACTCTTTGTTTAATTACAGTCTGTCTGCACGACTGAAAGGCCCTTCAGGCGTATCCTTACCCAACCTCACCACCACACATACACATCAGTGAGCCCACAACACACGCGCCTCAGTGAGCACACACATGCGCTGTCCTCTGGGCATCAACACGATCCTTTCCACACAAATCCAGTCAGCAAAGAACAGAACTCAGACTGTCTCAATCAGTAGTCATCAAAGGAAAACAGTGGTACTAGAGTAACAATACACAATATATTGCTGCTCAGCAGGTGGGGAATTCTGCAATACGTTTTGAAATGTTTGCAGAGCATGATCTGACAAAACGTCTATATTTGATGTTTCCACATGCTTATTTAACAAGGTAAGTGATGATTTTCATTAAATTAGTTTTATTATACTACCTGCAAATGGTTTACCTTTTCCATCCATATTAAAGACGGTTTTATACCTGCCCCCCTCCTTCTCAGACTCAATGCTCACATGGGTTGCCAGACATCTTCAGGAGCACAACTGACGATGATAAGCATTAAGCCTTACACTGTACTGTAAGTTTACTAATTCATTTTTACATTTGCAATGTTTCTGTTGTTTGCAAATTACAAACCCGCCCGTGTGGATTTTTATAACTCAATCTGTGGCTTATTTTGGAGGTTGTGTCCTCAGGAGGTCTCATTTATGGGCCATTGCACTGTGACCCTGCACTTAAGTAGCATGGGTATATTTGTAGCAAAAGCCAAAAATAGGCTACATTGTATGGGTTAAAATTATAATTTTTTATTTTATGCCAAATATTATTAGGATATTACGAAAATAGCATGTTCCATTAAGATATTTTGTACATTTCCCGCCATAATATATCAAAAATGTTTGTGCTAAGGACTTCATTTGGACAACTTTAAAGGCGATTTTCACAATATTTAGATTTTTTGCACCCTCAAATTCCAGATTTTTAAATAGTTGCATCTTAGCCAAATATTGCCCTATCATAAAAAAAATTATTGTAAAGCTTGTTTATTCAGCTTTTAAATGATGAATAAATCAAAAACATGTACCCGTATGACTGGTTTTGTGGTCCAGGGTCACAAAAAAGTATCCGTAGCTGTCAAACTAAAAAAATGAGTATATTTGGCAGTGGACGGGATCACACAGACCAAAACTAAATAAAAGACATTCCAACACAGAAACGTGCATTAAAACTACTATAGCATTGTTATTCAGAGAAACAGGTGTGTGAACTTAGCATTTTTCTTAAACATTATACATATACATTAAAGGTGACATAGAATGATTGAACGGGGTATTTTTCCTTGTTCTGTGATGTGACATGTAGACAAAGTATTTTGGTTTTGGTCTGTAATGCCTTAGAAGCTTCCTAAAAACCTCTCTCAGATAGCTCTATTAGGGTGGGGGATTTTAAACAAGTGGTTTTGCACCTATTTGGCTCCCCCTACTGGCTTAACTTGCAATCTCATTACTGATTGGCTGACTTTGCTGCCACTCAAAAAATGTAGCCAATTATTTTAAAGTGGAGGGGCAGTTAGATGCCTGTGATGTCATAAGCATCAGTTTTTCAGATTGGGCCGTTTTCTGGCTGACATTTCTAAAACAGGAAATGTTTAGCATGTCTAGCACTTTTTGTATGTTCGTGAATGCGTGTAGACTACCATCATTCAACAAAGACAAGGTAAAAATGTTTTTTTATTCTCTGTCCCCTTTAATATATTGTATTTTTTTTATTTAGTATAGTCAAAAACCTACTCCTTTAAAGCTCCCATAACACACCCTGTTTCTGCATATCTGATGTAAATCTGGAGTACCCATAGAGTAGTATTACATCCTTAATATCTCTGAAGAATATTAAGTTTTATCAGATTTATTAAAGACAGATCAGATCTACCAATTCTTTCCGATAACGTACGAAAAAATTCTGTAGCAGGAGTCACAGGCTAGGGGGGGGGAGACTTACTGCATACAACTCATGTCCCAGTTGGGACTTTTCAACAAAAATCTGCAGTAAACGAACACACACAACACACTCCGCTGCTACCATGAATAAACAAACTATATCCATTGTTTCCATAATGCTGGCTTACTTCTCCTTACATACGAAAACACACTTCTTCTTTCATGCAATTATTAAGACTTGATACAAAACAAGCGTATCGCGTGAAGTGATGCCTGTGACTTCTAGCGTCCTCGGTTCTCGCTCTCCCACTGATTGACATATGGGGTGTTTTTCCTGGAAGAAATTATACCCCTGATACGTCAGCTCAACCCATATTCGAAAAAAACTTTCAGAAACTTATACGAACCCTGTAACACGTCCAACTGCTTTTTTTGACAATTTGCCTAGGTTTAGCATGAGGAAACAACTCTATAACTGTGTTAATAAGTCAGAATGTATGAAATACCATTGACCCCCCCCCCCCTTTAATAATGCATAATTTTTATATGTATATTCATTAACAATTATAATAATTGTTATATAATTATATAATACTAATTATAATATAACATCATGATTACCAAATGGTTTATTTTTAGTAATTCAAAAGTAACAGCTATGAAATATAATTAATATATAAAAAAATAATGTGGAAATGCAAATACCAAAACAAACACAGTCGTAAAATTATAAAAGCCTATACATTTAAATATTATATCACATTAGGTTGCCCACTATAACCAAAATAATTTATTCTATGATATTTAAAACATCTTTGTCAATTCATGCTTATTCTCTACAAAATCACACCATGTGCACAAACCAGACAGAAACAATAATCACTGATTTATACAAATTCCCAATTTATATAACAACCTACACTTTAATAAAAGGTGCTTAAAAAGCTCCTCATAGCGATCCCATAAAATAAAAAATTTTGGATTGTCAAAGAACCAGTCAAAGGAACCTCTAAAGTTCTTTCTGCCCCACAACCGAACCTAACAGCTTTTAAAGCCAATATAAAATCATAAACCTTTACCATAAGCTGTCCTTTGCATCCAAACAAACGCATTTATTGCCATCTCATTTTTAAAACTTTTTGTGAATTTCCGTGGTTTTCCTATTTCTATTGTCAGCTTCGAAACCATGTAACATTGTAAAAAAGTGCTATATAAATACATTTTAATTGATTGATTACATTTCAAAAATGAGAAGAATCTTTTAACACCACAAAGAACCTTTTGTGAAACCAAAAGGTTCTTCATATGTTAAAGGTTCCTAATGGAAAGGCTCCCATTTAGCCAAAAATTGTTCTTCTATGGCAACGTGAAACACTTTATTTGTAAGAGCGTACCCCTAGTCGATACCAATCCTAATCAAACTAACCTTAATTTCAGATTTTACATATTATTGTACTAAATCTGTACTACTGCACTTTTTGCTACTTTTAGCCACAATATTTGACATGACACCAGAAGTTATGTACATCAAAAATAAAAAATAACAGTGTAATACCTCTCCTACTAAACACAACATACACAGACACGTAGTGCAAATGCACCATATTCAAATAAACATGCATGCATCACACAGTGTGTGCGTGTGTGAATTTGTTGTTGTTGTAGAGCTACAAAAAATGCACAACAAAATACAATAACGCAACAAGATCCTGTAAGGTCTTGGAAAAGCACTAAAACTAAACCAAATGCAACTCCAAACAGCAGCACCTAACACCGAGCCCTGCTCCATTCACAGAGCCCGATACTAACATTTCCTTATGTGCTACACTAAAGCACTGCAGCTGTTATGAAATCACAGGACTCGATCCCAGTGAGGGGCCGCTACATACACCACACAGAATTCACCCCAGAACAGAGCATCCCACCCCGGTGCATCTGCCACGGATTCCCCCGGAGTTTGTCTGAAACCCTACCATCTCACACACACGCAAGCACTCACGCACGCACATCCGACATAAACACGCTGACGACAAAACACAGTGACGCATCAGAGCGGAGAAAGCCAGCGCTTACCATGCTTGATCCCGACGCGCAGCAGAATGCTGCAAGTCTCCCATGCGCACACAGGGACACACACGCACGCTACACGCATGAAGCTTGCTTGAGTGTAGGAGGGGAGAGAGAGGTGGAGACATGGGAGAAAAGAAAACGTGCAAAGCGACTGATCTAGCGTTAATAACGTGCATTTACCACGCAAGGAATGGTTTCAAATACACCCAGCCGGGTTTAATTTTTTTTCACAATTTTCTTTGTTCTTTTTAAAAAGGCAAAACAATACACCAAAGAAGATGATAAAAGACCAAAAGGATCTAATTTTAGAGGCAATAGATCTTTAGTGCTGTGTGGTACAATACTGTACAATGCAACGGTCCTGACTGACTGTTGTCTGTGGGGTTGTGTGTGTGTACCAAGTGAGTTTTCTGAATTTAACCGATTCAGGGCAAAAAAAATATACAAAATTGTGGGTAAGATAAAGAAGGAGGGACGCAGGGTCTTATGTAACAGCTGGATGCATTTGGATCTACTGAGGGAATGCAGTGGGCTTGTGTGTGTGTGTGTGTGTGTGTGTGTGTGTGTGTATTGATTTTGGTTGTTTCAGATGATGTATGCTTTTATTTCACTCACTAATAAGTCACCATCTACTTATATGGAGAGGAGGGGTACATCAGCCACAGATAAAACCTGACTGTGCTGAAATATTATTAGCTGTTGACATCCAATCCAGAACATACTTTTTTCTTTTATAAAATTTTTATAAATATCTATTTTTACTTAAATATGATTTAACAACAGATTCTCTCATTGGGGTGTGTTAATATTGTAAAAATGTTAATACTTTTTCAAGGGTTACTTCACCCCAAAATTACCCTTACCCGTGTCGTTGTAAACCACCAAGTCCTTCGATTGTCTTCAGAACACCTTTTTACATATTTTTGATGAAAACCAGGAGGCTTGTTGTGAGTGTCCCGTACACAATAAAAAGGGATGTGTTAATTTTGTACACATTTGTGTGTATCATGCTTTTTAAAACATTATGGGTCAGTTTCCCAGACAGGGTTTAGCTAAATCGAGGACTAACCCTTAGTTATGTTAGGACAATTAAGTAGTTTTTCACGGACATACCTTACAAAAACAATATTGGTGTGCACCTTAAGACCAAACAATCGATATATTTTAAAATCTCAGTAAAATGTGTTTTTAAAATAAGGCAGCACAAACATGCATTTTAGTTTGGGACTAGGATAAACCCTGTCCAGCAAACCGCCCTTATGTGTCATTTTAACACATTACGAGACGGTTTCCCAGACAGGGATTAGCTTAAGCCAAAACTAGGCCTCAGTTTAATTAGGAAATATAACTAGTAGATTTAACAATCTTGCCTTACTAAAAACATTACATGTGTGGATTTTGAGGCAAAACAAAGAGTACTGATGTATTTTAAACTACGTCAGTGCAAGTTGTTTTTAGTTTGGACAGCTTTTAAAAGTGTTTTTAGTCTAGTACTAGTCTAATTCTTGTGTCTTTTTGTGTTGATTTTGTGTTAAAGGGACATTCCACTTTTTTATATGCTCATTTTCCAGCTCCCCTAGAGTGAAACATTTGATTCTTACCGTTTTAGAATCCATTTAGCTGATCTCTGGGTCGAGCACTAGCCCTTTTAGCATAGCTTAGCACAACCCATTGAATCTGATTAGACCATTAGCATTGCGCTAAAAAATAACCAAAGAGTTTCAATATTTTTCATATTTAAACTAGACTCTTATGTAGTTACATCGTGTACTAAGACCGACGGAAAATTAAAAGTTGGGATTTTTTAGGCAGATATGGCTAGGAACTATACTCTCAAACTGCATAATCAAGGACTTTGCTGATGTAAAATGGCTGCTGCAGGCGTAGTGATATCACGCACTGCCCGAAAATAGTCCGCTGCTATTGAGAGTAACCAAGGGGACTATTTTTGGGCAGTGCGTAATATCACTACGCCAGCTGCAGTCATGTTACATCAGCAAAGTCAGTGATTATTACGCCAGAATGAGAGTATAGTTCCTGGCCATATCTGCCTAGAAAATCGCAGCTTTTAATTTTCCGTTGGTCTTAGTACACGATGTAACTACAGAAGAGTCAAGTTTTAAATAGGAGAAACATCGAAACTCTTTGGTTATTTTTTTGCGCGATGCTAATGGTCTAATCAAAACCAATGTATTGTGCTAAGCTATGCTAAAAGTGGTAGCGCCAGACGCAGAGATCGGCTGAATGGATTCCAAAATGGTAAAAATTTAATGTTTAACTCTCTCAAAAAATTATTCTCCTTAGTCCTTCAGTGAGCATTCACGAGCAGACAGCTGCGCATGCTGCTGATAAGACCTGCTGATGTAGTTGCCAGCATACAGACACAGAATACGCTGGCAAGTAATTTGTACATTGATAAGTATTGATTATAATGTTTGCATAAAAGGAAAATACAGCAGGTCAGCATGTAACGTCAGCAGCATGTGCCGTAGTCTGCTCGTGAACGCACACTGAACAACCAAGGAAAACTGTTGATTAAAATAGTTTGTTTTGTTTTCTTTGCACACAAAAGTGTTTATGATATAGTTGTACATTTGGGCTAAAATACACTACAAAAAAATTCTTTTTTTAGTATTTTAGTATACATATAAATATTTAAAAAATTCTTCAATTAAGATGCTTTTTCTTAATGAGCAAAATGACCTAAGAAAATAAGTCTAGTTTATAGACCGTTTCAGCAGTAACAACATAAACAAGCGGCTGTCGCGGTCAGCACGTAACTTCCGGTAAACTCCGCTAATAATAAATAACAACAAAGTTCTTTAAACGTAGTTTATTTATATAACAAGCAAAAAAAATAACACAAAGATTACCTAGGAAGCCAAATCATTTGTTAATTTGGACAAGGCATTAGTTCAAGAGATCAGTTTAGCAACTAGTCAGACCATTAAAAAAACAAAACCGGAAGTAAGGTTCGGATCCAGACGTGTATCGCGTGCGTCTGATGAAACCGTCTATAGACAAAAAATATACAATTTGAGTGAATTTAGTTTAAAACAAGCAAAAATATCTGCCAATGGTGTGAGAATTGTTTTTCTTAAACTCTTAATTCAAGCAAAAAATGTTGACTCAATGGCAGATTTTTTTGCTGGTTTTAAGCATAAATTTACTTAAATTGTATATTCTTTGTCTAAAAACTAGACTTATTGTCTTAGGTCATTTTGCTCATCAAGAAAATACATCTTGATTTAAGAATAAATGATTTTAGTAGATTTAAGATATTTCTACTGAAAACAAGAATAAGTAAAAAAGTCATTTTTTGCAGTGTAACCCTTAGTTAAATAATTATTTAATCATTTCAGATTGCTCAACACAGTTCAGGTTTTTCACCATGTCTGATATTTCCTGGAAAAGTACAAAAATATAAAGTCAGTAAACCTAGCATTACTCCTGTTTGTGTCACGCATGCATTTTACACACATACATTCTCTGCACGTTTCAATAACATTTATAATTTTTGCACTCATGTCCAAGGCGCGCTCACAAAGCACACATGTAATGGACTACACATACACATGTCAGCGCTAAATTTACTTTGTGTAGCCTCTTTCGGTAACCATTAAGTGCCACCTGACATGACTGTTTAGTATCAAAAACTAAATCACAATACGCTTGTCAAAAAACCCCCAGCAGTAAGCAGAATTACAAGCAAGCCTGAGGTCACATCTGAAGATCAGACGTTATTAAACTTTGCTTAACAAAGGCAATTTCTTTGCACCCTGGCATGAAAAAATTAAAACAGAAAGTTAAATACTTCTAATTCTTTGCAAAATCAACTCCTTGGTGCCTGGTATATAGATGGTTTGTGTTGTACAACACATTATGTCCACCAGAGGGGGAGAGCGAGAGAGGAAGACAGAAAGAGGAAGAAGAAAAAAGAGAGAGATTGCTAATATAGTATCACTACATTTTCAATTCCACAAATGACTTTTGGACCCATCCTCATATGAGTTAACAGAAATACACAGTGGTTAACTATAAGGTCTGATCAATATTTAACGAAAAGCAGTGCATTGGGAATACCCAAGTAGTGACAATGAACCGTCACCAAACTACAGAAACTACTAAAAACGTGAAGAAAGAAACTAAGTAAAAAAGATCTCTTTATGTAAAAGAGCAGAAATCAGAGGATCCTGCCCTCAGACCCTTCAAATGCAAAATGTACATTCAGATCAAACCAATAACTCGACAGCAACTAGAAACTAGCGTTCATATAACACAGGACCTACTCAGTTACAATGAAAGTGCAAAGTTGAGATGATCGAGTATGACCATGAATTATGAAGCGACTAAACACACAACGGCTACCAAAACCTAAAAAAGGCTTAAGTTTGTAATGCTATACTGTATTTAAAATAATGGATATAACAATGATATATACATAAACAAGGTTTAAAAACACACAAAAGTCAAAAACCACTTCTGAACCTTCCCTAAAAAGATTCACATCTGTAACAATATCAAGTCACACATTTTGGATCTGAAATATAAAACTACATCAGCAAAGCAAACTGAATTGAACCAGTGTGGAAGCTCCGCCTTTCCTCTCTGACGGCCCAATGAGCAGAGTCGCTTCTGTGTGGAAAGCAAAGCAGGGCATCAAAGCGGCCAATGAGGTGGCGGCAGATGAAGATCCAGCCATGAGGGATAAAAGGAGCATGACGAAACAGAAAGCTGAGCTTGTGGGAGCAAGGAATAGTGTGATTGAAGCGGGAGGGGCGGGATCTTACCTTAGGGGTGGGGCAGGAGGCAGTGGAGAGGCGGGACTGCTGAGCACAAGGTGATTCAGAAGGCGTGGTGCTAAGAGAGGCGGTGTCTCGCGGTAACACTTGCACGCCTCGTGAAATGATGGATTCTGGTATCTGCAAATACAAGACCATCCAAGCAAATGTCAGTTAAATTCAGTAAATAACTAAAAAATTACAAATTTTTACCATAAATAATGAGATGTGGCAATGATTTAGCTTTTAAGTGTTCCTGTAGCTCAGCTGGCAGAGCAAACCTGTCAAATAATTTAAACGTTCTCAATTCCAAAAACATTTTAACTAGTGGCTCTAATTTTTTTTTTAAATAAACAGCATTAGTTTATTCATTTTGCATGAACACCCGAAACAATTTAATAAGATGATTTTTGCAGTTATCATATGACTCAAAATATCATATAGACAATTTATTATAACATGTTAAAATTGCCACTTTGCATGTGTGAGCAAAAGTGTGCCGTTTTGGGTGTGTCTCTTAAAATACAAATGAGTTGATCTCTGCACTAAATGGCAGTGCTGCTGTGTTTGGATAGTTCAGATTAAGGGGCTGTATTATCCCCTTTTGACATCACAAGGGGAGCCAAATTTCATTGACCTATTTTTTCACATGCTTGCAGAGAACGAGTTACCAACACTAAGTTACTGGGTGGTTGTTTTTCACATTTCCTAGATTGATAGAAGCAATGGGGACCCAATTATAGCACTTAAACATGGAAAAACTCAGATTTTAATTTCACCAAGAATGAAAATTCTGTCATCATTTTTCATCCTCATGTTGTTCTAAACCTGCATGAATTTCTTTTTTCTGATGAACAAAAAACAAGATATTTTTATTAATGATGGTAAGCATTGATCGTAACCATTGACTTTCATAGTAGGAAAAACAAATGAAATTCAATAGGTTGAACTGTGTGCTCACCATCATTTATCAAAATATCTTCATCATCATTTATCACAATACTTCTATAATATTTGTTTTCCTACGATGAAAGTCAAAGGTTACAATCAGCTGTGTGCTTACCACCATTTATCAAAATATCTTCTTTTGTGTTTATTAGAAAAAATGAATTCATACAGGTTTAGAACAACATTAGGATGAGAAAAAGATGACAACATTTTTATTTTTAGGTGAACTATCCCTTTAAACTAATAGAGGTAAGGTACCTTAATGAGCTTGAAAATCGCTGCAAGAATTCTTGACTTAACAGAACAGTTCACCCAAAAATTACAATTCTATCATCGTTTAAAGCATTTAAAACAGATCTGGGGCACAATTGACTTCCATAGGATTATTTTTCCTACTATGGAAATCAAATGGTGCCCCAGATCTGTTTGGTTACAAATATTATTTAAAATATCTTCATTTGTATTTGGCATAACAAAGAAATTTATACAAGTTTGGAGCAACTTCAGCGTGAGTAAATGATGACAGAATTTTCATTTTTGGGTGAACTATCCCTTTAAAAGGGACATATCTTGAAAATCTGATTTGAAGTGCTATTATTTGGTCTCCAGTGCTTCTATCAACCTAAAAGATCAACTCAGTAACTTAGTTTTGGTAAACCTTTCTATGCAAGCGTGTGAAAAAATAAGTCATTGAAATTTGGTCCCCCCTCTGATGTCAGAAGGGGATACTACCGCCCCGTAACATGCACTATCAGGGCTCGACATTAAGGCTCTCGACATGAAGGACAAGTGTAAAAGAAAATTAGTTGTCCGACTGGACAAGTTAAATTTCAAACAATGTTAGTTAACATTATGTGCCGTTAACGACAGAGCAGAACACGCAGCGCAAACACAAAGCGGAATATTGAACATAGAGCGCAGCGCGCCGACACACACACACGTTTACACTTTGCTGTTATTGTTACTAAACAAGCTGCGCGCGCATGAAACCTTATCGCCGAACACGGAGGGGCGGGCGGCATGGAGTGGAGAGGGATGTTTCTTCAGGCTCCAGCGTGAATATTAGACAGACAGACACTTCAACCGCAGTCCGTATTTTTTCTCTTCTAAAGTTCGGTAAAACACATAATGGGCTTAAAATCTTGTTTAAGAATCTGTTTTATAATGAGAATCTCTCTTTCAGCGCACCTACGTGTGTGCGCGCCGCACGACAGCCGATTTGAATCTGACAGAGTTCGTCACCGTACATTAAAAAATCCCATACAAACATTACAGCGTAAATGCTATTAAGATTGATTTTATATATATAACAGATAATCTGGATACATTTACCCTAATAAGTTTTTTAAAACATGGTAATGTTTTAATGTTTTGCTTTAGTGTTTTAATGTGTTTAATTGAAATGTGGGAAAAATGAAGAGAAAGGCAGCAGATATAGCATCATTCTTCTAGAAAGAGTAGCAAGAAGCAGCCAAATGAATCTTAGTAAAATACATTTCAGTGGCCTACAAATTCACGTGATTTTCTGGTCTCTATAGTTTTTTCAGCAATGGGAGATATAAATTCTGGTTTCAAAGTAAATTTCAAAAGTTTTATTTGATTAAATTGTATAAAAAACATGAGGTTGAATTATGACTATAAATTGTATATTAATCTCAATTCATTTTTAAATGAAATTAAAGTATTGTAGCAATTATATGTTATACATCATTGTGATTAACGCACCTATAATACTTAAAAGTATTTTAAGGTTGGATGAAAGAGATTTTATGTGCCAAATAACTGCTGGCCCCTGCCTGGCCACCCCTATGAAAAATCCCTGGCTTCGCCACTGATTAGCAAAACACAAAAAATTAATTATATTATAAATCTTTACCCGGACAAGTGACTTTTGTCCATGGACAAGTGAAACATAAATTTACTTGTCCGAAGGACAAGTTCCTCAAAAAATTAATGTCAAGCCCTGCACTATCCAACCGGAGCACTGCCATTTAGTGTGGAGATCATCTGATTTGCATTTAAAAGGACACACCAAAAAACGGCACATTTTTGCTCACACCTACAAAGTGGAAATTTTAATATGCTATTAAACGATCTCTGGGGTATTTTGAGCTTGAACTTCACATATGTACTCTGGGGACACCAAAGATTTATTTGACAACTTAAAAAAAGTCTTGTGAAATGTCCTCTTCAAGTTATAATCGGACTTAAGGAGGAATTAAAAAAGCAACAAATGCACACCTACACACGAAAACATCATTACTTATACAGGCTGAGATTTTATACAGTAGTCAGCCGAGTCTTAGTGCAAAACTAACTGTAGCTATACTCTCCAGAAGAAGCGTGGTGGGATTAAAAGCGAGTCTGATGGGCAAAGGGGTGAAGAGCGCCGGGATGTTCCACAGTAACGTTGGGGCTTAACATACCACTAATTAACACTGGGGCTAAATCAAGTCCTCACAGCTCCAAAAGCGCTTTAATTACTCAACACTGTGCTATTAATAGCGCTCGACTCAACCTCTGCGTTCCCAAGAGACTTACGGTATGATCGCTCCCTGTGGAGAACACAGTGATGCCAACCTGCATGACCTCATTATAAGAGAACTAATACAGAATATATATTCAAAGCTCTGGTAACAGGGAAAAGCTTTACAAGACCTGGTTGGATAAGAATAAAAATATTGCTTACTGGTAAATAGTCAGACAAAACGCACTGTGGTATGAGCTTACTCGGTTTATACATTTTCTGAGAAAGACATGAGAGGTGCTTGTGTATGCAAAACTCACTAGGGCATCACACCCTATGCGGTTTCAAAGGAGTTTGGGACGGCTCACTGTCAGAAAAAAAGGTACAAAACTGTACCTTTTTTGTCGCTGGGGTGGAACCCCAAGGTACTGTTTTGTACCTTTACAGGTAAATAAACATAATACAATGTTGTACTTTTTGGGGTACATAACTGTTCCTTAAGGATCTATTTTGTACCTTAAAAGGTACAGTTAACGGTTTTGTACCCCTAAAATTTAACTGATACAAAATTGTTCCTTAAGGTACACAATTGGTCCTTAGAATATAATATTGTACCCCATAAGGTACAACATTTCAATGTGTTTTATACCCATAAAGGTACAAAAATGTACCTTTTAGGGTACCACCCCAGCGACAGAAAAAGGAACAAGTTTGTACCTTTTTTTCTGACAGTGCTGGGTGTTGGTGAGAGGAGCCCTAACTTTTAAGGACTTTGTGGTCCCCAAGATTTGATGCACTGTATCATTTATGTCTGACATTGAATTAATTTCACCTGAAAGTTTAATACTTGGGGTTAGTGGTTTGTTCAAACCCCAGTAGTAATAGTGACTGGTTGACATATGCAGCCTATACACAACTTAACTACAGTCCTTTAGATAAAGTAGATAACACTTTCTTATAGATTAAAGGTGCATTGTGTAACTTTTAGAAAGATTTCTTGACAGAAATGCAATATAATATACAAAACACTATTATTAGTGGTGTATAAAGAACCTACATAATTAACTGTACTGTTTTAATACCATAGTATAAGCGTTTTTATCTACATGCACCACGGGTCTCCTTACATGGAAGTTGTCGTCATGTTTCTACAATAGCCCTAAATGGCAGACTATTTAAGCATGTTTCGTCCATACGTTGTCTCAGACAATGACATGTTTGTCATGTGGCAGCTACATTAGCTTCTCATTGCGTTTCATAATCGAGGTTGCAATTCAAAATCTCACCGCTAGATGCCGCTAAAAACCCATATTGTACCTTTAAAAACTGCATGCTTTTATAGCCAATGAAATAGCAGGATGGAAAAAAGTGGGTGGGGATGTGAGTGTGTGTGGCTTACCGAGTGGCTGCAGGAGCAGGTGAAATGGGAGGGAATGGAAGTGGGAGGGATGAAGCCACTCAAGGGCCGCCCACCTTTCCCCATGTAAACAGCATGGCTGGAAAGGGACTTCATGCTCTGATGATGAACACGAGACGTGTCAACATGACAAGAGACTTCACACAAATCTTCTCCCATACATGCACACACAAAATACAATACATGAACGATGGAAACGTCAACAATGTGACATGGAAAATCTTTAACACATTTAATTATATGTAAGAAGAAAAACTGTATACATATTAAAGCCAGTTAGTGGAGCAGGCTGGGCAACAGTTTTGGAGCTAGAGGCGCTCACCTTAGCAGCAATGGCAGCTGCTGTGATGTGAGAAGAGCCGCTGTCTTCTGTGGATGCCACACCGCTGTCCTTCTTCTCCTCATCCTCTTCCTCACACTGCACACCTTTTTCTTCTGTCTGCTTGTGTAGGTTGTTGGTGGGTGGAGGGGAGAGAGGTGGAGGAGGAGATGGCAGGTCCTCCAGGGCGTCATGTACCTCCTTCACTTTTACGATAGCATCCCTCAGCAGGTCGATGGCATGAGGAAGAGCTGGCAGGATGAACTGGAAGCACTCCTGGAAAAGAGGACAAAGAGTAAAGAAGAGAGGAAACAAGATAAGGAATTAAATGACGGGAAGGTTGTCTAAAGCAACATCACTTATTTTTAGCCATTTACTATTTTTATACATAAAATTGTACTACATAACGTATGGAAATATAACTTTGATATCTTTAATACTGACTGAGTAAGGTCATGTCAAAAATTTAAATAAAAGCGAACTTTGATGCTCTTTATTTCAAAATTTAGATTATGAAACTTCACATACTATATGTGACCCAGTCTTAGGCCCGGTTTATATTAGAGCATTTGCGTTTTAAAACGGCATTTTAAAATGAAAACGATCCTCGTTTATACTGGCATTTTAAAAAGAATCTTCATCCACACTATACACCACCATAAACCCATGAAACATGACCAATCACGTAACTGGGCATGCGCATAAAAGTGTAAAATAACTTATTACTCTAATAATAGCTTACCTTTGCGCGTTTATGCAGCGTAGGGGTGTGCGATATTGACAAAAAAATCATACCTGGGTCCTTTGCTGGCAACTATAACAGACACTATTTTTGAACCTATAAAAATGTGTTTGGGAAAGTCTTATACTGTTCTAGCTCCCCCCCACAACATATTAATATGATTAATAGGTTAATTTTGATTTTATAACTAAACAGAAAGGTCTTTATGATTTAAAAAGAAAGCATTCAAGTGAACAGTACTAAACAGTAGCGAACTTGAAGCAAAAATAAATTTTAGCAAATGCAAACTTCAATCAAACATTGTAAGAGGTGAAGTATTAATTTAGCCTACCATAAATGCTTATTGCATTAATTTTTATAATTGTGCGAGGTCCGTGCACGTCCTCCGCTAGTAACACAGAAATAGCTAAAAGCAAGCGCCTAAGAGCATTATATATTAATGACTTTGAGTTTATTGTTTTTATTAATTTATATTCACAAAACTTAGCAACAAAACATCGATTCAAATTAATTTTAAATTATCTGAAACGAAATTCATTTTAATGTAGCAAACAAAACTTACATTAAACTGGAAAATAATGTCTGACCCATTACAATTCTCCCTTCATATTGGCCTTTACAACGCCTATGTGGCTTTTAAAATTACTGTCTATCTATCGTAAGCTAACTAAATTTAAACAAAACATAAACACTTATACTCTTCTAGCTCCCCCCTACAACATATTAATATGATTAATAGGTTAATTTTGATTTTATAACTAAACAGAAAGGTCTTTATGATTTAAAAAGAAAGCATTCAAGTGAACAGTACTAAACAAAGCAAAAATAAATTTCAGCAATGCAAACTTCAATCAAACATAGTAAGAGGTGAAGTATTGCTTTAGCCTACAGAAATGCTTAATGCATTAATTTTTTTAAGTTTGCGAGGTCCATGCACGTCCTCTGCTAGCAACACAGAAATAGCTAAAAGCGCAAGCGGCTAAACGAGCATTAAATATTAATGACGTTGAGTTTATTGTTTTTATTAATTTATATTGACAAAACTTATAAACAAAACATCGATTAAAATTCAGAGACAAATTATCTGAAACGAAAATCATTTTAAAGTAGAAAACAAAACTTAAATTAAACTCAAAAATAATGTCTGACCCATTACAATTCTCCCTTCATATTGGCCTTTACAACGCCCTATATGGCGTTTAAAATTACAGTCTATCTTTTGTAATAAGCCAACTAAATTTAAACAAAACATAAACACATTACAACAATATTCAAACCCAACAATACTCAAACGTAAATATAAAACAGACATTATCTATAAGGATACATGTTAAAACAATCCGATATAGCGTTTATAATAGCTGGTTGGTAGATGTTTACTATTTTTGTCAAAACCTCCGTTGCAAACCTCCATTTATCTGAATAAAATAATTTTTACTTTGAAAATGATGCGCTGTCAAGTTAACATCAGCTGTTCGTTTACATAAGACATAAGTCTACGTTCATTTACACTCAGCGCAACGTCTGAGTTCTCAAACTAAAACAGGGTCTGCAGCGTTTGCGAACGAATCCGTTTATGAGGGTCGAAAACGCTGATGTAGTGTAGATGAAAGGCGTAAACGTAGCAAAAGTAATGCGTTTTAAAGGATAAACGCATTAATGTAAACATAGCCTTAAAGGAAAACACCACCGTTTACATTTTACTATGTTCTTACCTCAACTTAAATGAATTAATACATACCTATCTTTTTTTAATGAGTGCACTTAATCTTTGTACAGTGCGTTGTGAATGTGTTAGCATTAGGCTAGCCCCATTCATTCCTTAGGATCCAAACAGGGATGAATTTAGAAGCCACCAAACACTTTCATGTTTTCCTTATTTATTTTATTATTGTTACATGAGTAGTTTGGCCGAGGTCGAAGTGCTGCAAACTAAGTGCTCTTAATTTGCATGTCTTAATTTGTCTAAGTTGAGGTAAGAACATAGTAAAATATTGAAAAGTTTTTATGACAAAATTTTGTCATATCCTAAAAAATCATACATCAATGAAAAGCTGTGGTCCAGGGTCATATATTTCCAACATTGCAACAAAGAATATTCCTAATTAGGGGTGTGCGATATAACCGTATTTGGTCTTGAGCGATTAAAATGTCTCCGCAGTCCACTTTTCGGAAACATTGTTGTAGCGTGATTCGTGCTTACATCAAGTTTGCGACAAGGGGCGCGCTACATAAAGGCGAGGTAAGGGCCGCTTATATCTTTTTACTGCGTATGCGTTCGGCTCGCGTGCGCACCCGTTCTCGAAATGTTCAAAGTATACTGACCGCAGCTTTGCGCATATGGCCGTGTTCCGACACATACGCAATACAAATGATGTCTTATTCAAATTATTACTCTACCAGGCCGTCAGGGCAGCACTGATTTGCAACATTTACAGTATATTATAAAATTTAGGATAAGTGAAAAAAAGTAGCTGATCCCCATTGCTAACAAAGTTTAGAACAAACATCAAGAAAACAAAGAACATAAAAGAACAATAAAAACTTGAAAATAAAAGAAGAGAAAATGATAGTGTTTGAGCAAATGCTGTCCATTTTCTATGTGTAATGGTTTGTAGTGGAGAGTCCTGTCGTCAAAAATTTCTCATGTATGCGCTGTTGTACACGTACTGTCTGTGCACTTTCTGCGCATATATTTGTTACATTGTAGGACTGCGTTTTTAAACAGGGGCATTAGTACGGCTCAGTAAATGGCAAAATAGTCTTTAAAAAACAACACGAATAGAACCGTCATAAAATCGTGATTTTGCGTAAATAAATTGTGATATGATATTTTCCCATATCGCCCACCCCTATTCCTAATGAATCAATTTAATACCCCCAACCAACATCTCTCAGCATCTCTTTGGAGCTCTACACTGCTCATGTTTAAATGTACCGTTTAGCAGTAATGTCAGGTGTTCACAGCACAAATCTCTCTTGTTCTGCTTCAAAGTAACGGTCTTTTAGAAACGACCCACTATCTATCCGAATCCCCTAATAGGACGACTTACAGGCCAACCTATTGACTCGAACTTAATGGAGTTTCTAATACAGTTGGACATCCTCCATTTTGAAGCGCTAATGTCTGATAAGGGCACAGCTTGTGAATGTAACACAGGTGGCCGAACTGGATTGCTCTTAAACTGCATTGCTTAAGTAGTTCAGACAGCAGACATTAATAATTATGAAGTAATGGACAGCAGAGGGGACGGAGAACGGAGTCCAGGATTTTGCGGTGGAGCGTTGCTCACCACAGGTCAGGTGATGCCTCCATTATGGCTCAAAGTTAAAATGAAGATTAATGAGTGGAGACATCAAAAGTCCATAGGCTACATCATGTCCTATTGGTGTGTGTAAAAATTGTCTATTTTCGTCTTCCTGGTACAAGGTGAGGCAGGCATGTGTGTGTGCGTGTATGTGTGTGTGTGTGTGCTGACACTCCAGATCTGAGCAATATGCTATGTAGGAGAACTCAGCTCCAAGGAAAATGATGGCGACTCGCACAAAATTACCATGTGACAATGTGGATTTTGACTATACCAGTAACTTAAAGTGGGAAAAACACCAGCCACTTGATGTTAAAAGTGCAATTTGTAACTTTTAAAGGAAAATTCCACTTTTTTATTAAATTTTCATTTTCCACCTCCCCTAAACATTTGATTCTTTCCATTTTGCAATCCACTTAGCTGATCTCTGGGTCTGGCGCTAGCATTTTTAACATAGCTTAGCACAATCCATTGAATCTGATTAGACCATTAGCATTGCGCTAAAAACCCCAAAGAGTTTAGATATTTTCCTATTTAAAACTTGACTCTTCTGTAGTTACATCGTGTACAAAGACCGTCAGAAAATTAAAAGTTTGGATTTTCTTGGCAGATATGGCTTGGAACTTTACTCTCAAACTGGCGTAATAATCAAGTGCTGTTTCTCAATTCCAAGAACGCAAAGAACGGACTTGCGTTCTCGTGGAGACTGGTCTTGCCAGGCTACCTTGGAAGAACGAACTCAGAAGATCGCGAGAACACAGAACGCACTTATGAGAATTGAGATGTGTGCGATCTTCCTGCTGGTCACGTGACCTCACCAGATTTCAGCGCGCAAGTCTGCACTCAATGCATCCTCGATATCAAGAACTCATCCGGGTATTTTCATGCGTCCTTTGTACTGGCGTTCTTGAGAATTGGAATTGAACTTCGACTGTTAATGATGACGTAGAGTGAGAACACAAGGACGCAAGATCGCTAAAGAACGCACATTGAGAAACAGCCAAGGACTTTGCTGATGTAACATGGCATTTCCTAGAATAACGTTTTGTAATGACACTTCTTCTGTGGAGTTTCTGCACGAGAGCGCCCTCTGGCTTTTGGATGTGGCGGCATTTCACAGTAATTCATTAAAATTAATTCATTGAGAAAACGCACATTTGCACGATTATTTGTCACAGCCCTACTATAGAGTAGTATTACATCCTTCATATCCAAAGAGTCTTTAGTATTTATCAGATTTATAAAAGACAGATCAGCTCTAGCGATTCTTTCCGAATAAACCCGAGCTCCTGGAGGCCCACCGCGAGTGGAGCGAGTTATGAGCAAGCAACACAAACAAAACATTTTCCAACTATTTATGGATAACTTGTGATTTACTACATATTTTGTGTCGTTTCAAATATAAACAAACAAACACACACGTACAAGCTTCAATTTCCCTCACAAACAACAACACACTTCTTCTGCGATGTTGATTTTGTGTCAGCTCTTGGTTAGTGTGCGCTATTCCGATTTAAGTGCCCATATAAGGACTTCCAATGTACTTCCTGCACTGAAATTGCTCATAAAAGAAATAAAGCAAGATTGTTAAATCTTTTATGTTCGCATAAGGAATCCAACTCTTAAGTAAGGGATAATGTAGAGGCAGCCGGTAGTTATCGGGAAATAAGCCCCGACAGTGTGATCAGTATATCACACTGAAGGGGCTTATTTCCCGATAACTACCGGCTGCCTCTACATTATCCCGCTTATTACACGGCTACTTGTCACATAAGAAAAAAAACGGACATGAATATGAATTTGAAACATTTTATTGGCATATTTGTTTTAAATTAACATTTTCATCCTTCCGCGAAACTTTGCACAGATGCATAAAATGATCGTAATACCTTATTAAGATCCTCTGCTTTATACTTGTCTCCATTTTTTCTCTTTTAGCCAGTCTTTGAGAAGTTTTAATGCCCATTCTGTATTATTTTGTGTGTTGGCTTCGTAGCTGTCATGCTCTATTTTGTCAAGTTCAGTCTCAGTAAGCTGTCTGTGTCTTGTCGTGGTTGTCCAGTGTTTGTCACAAGATGGCGCCAAACAGTAATCTTTATTGATCTTTATTGGCGCGGAGCGATTTTACTCGTACAAGTAGTACCGGCTATGTGTTATTACTTTGGAGCAGTTATTATTTGAAAAGAACGAACCTGCAAATGTCTCAACTGACCAATCAGAATCAAGCATTCCAGAGAGCCGTGTAATAAACAGTGTTAATAAGTGCATAAAATAGCTCCCTTCTTAAAATGAATAAAATAACTCCTACTGTTCGGCCATTATTCAGATCTGTGGCATTACAAATCATCTAGACACCAGCGCTGAGTTCTAACCATCCATGACACAATAAAGCCTGTGCAACAAGACATTAGTTTATAATGCATCCCTGGATCAAAATCCTGCTTCATCTAGCCGTATATTAAACAGAAGTTATGATCTGATTAGCTGAAATTTTATCACATCAGGCCTGTGTACTGTTTGCACTGTCTCTGTTGATCAATGTCTCTTCTGATCAATAATACACACTCTGTTATGTGTATTACATGCTTTTAAAGTACATGTAGATAAGCCTTGTGTATTAGGGTGGTCCTTATAATGGGTCAAATTTTTTTTTTTTAAATGTTCAACTCTCACCCCCTAAATGTGTTAGGATATCAATAAAAACACACTGTGAATTGTTCCTACAATATCTAGAGGTTGCTCAAAGCCTTTGAATATTTCTGAAATCACATATTTTTGCAAAAACTGTACCAGACACACATAAAACTTGCTTCTTGGAGGGTAACTTTGTTCCAGTTATTTCAGTCTCTTCTGATCCGAGTAGCCATATAGACGGTTTCATCGGACGCACGTGATACACGTCTGGATCCGAACTTTACTTCCGGTTTCGTTTTTTTAATGGTATGACAAGTTGCTAAACTGATCTCTTGAACAAATGTCTCGTTGAAAATAACAAATGTTTTGGTTTCTTAGATAATCTATGTGTTGTTGTTTTTTGCTTGTTATATAAATAAACTAAGTTTAAAGTACTTTGTGTTTATTTATTATTAGCGGAGTTAAGTGACTTAATGGTTATTTATTTTGCTTGTTATCATAAATGATCTACTCAAGCTGTTCTGTTGTTATTGATTCTTTGAGGATGTCTCCCAGAAGTTAAGTTTGGACAACAAAAGCCGTTTTTTATGTTGTTGCCGCTGAAACGTCTATAAAAAGACACTATATAGAGTGATGCGAATGACGTGAATTGGACGTCACGATTTCCGCGAACACACGTAAAATTCACAAGTTGTGAAGTTAAATCCCGTGAGTAAACTAGAGCAAGGAACGTGATGCTTCGTGTTTGGTGTACATAACACTTCTAGGTTTGTATCAAATTTTACAGCATCATTTATAGTCAGAATATTTCCTTTTTGAAAAAACACAACTCAGTATCAGATCAGTATCACTCTGTAAACTTATAGTTTGATGACCGGGTTTAGCTTTCATTTAAAACCAAGCAGTCCAGCCTCTGTCACAGAGGATGCTGCTTTTATAGGTATTGGCTGTGGGATGGAGGGATGCTTTAATTTAGGAACGGAGAAGGGGAGAGCTGTAGCTGAGCTGGACCGGGCATAAAGGGTTTCTTAAAAGTTTAATCCCCTTATCGGCTCGGCTTCTGGACTTCAAAGCGCCAGTGACAGTGAAGCGCTCCGTGGCCAAGGCTGATGGGTAATGGAGATTAATACCATGGCCCTATCACGAGGAAGGAGCAGTAATAGGATTGGCCACAATGTTAACACGGTAAGCGTGGTGAAAGTGTATGTGAGAGGTGAAGGAATGGGAGGGGCTCAGAATAGTTCTGTTATTATTTACTTGCACTCAACTCCTTCCACACTTTTATTTAACTCTTTCCCTGCCAGCGCTTTTTAAAAAGTTTTTAAAACGTTTAATGCCTTCCAAAAAATTTTCCTCTTTAAATATATAAACATACAATATATCAAATGAAAGAACAGACCCTATGCTTTCAAACACAAATTTGTTCGCTTTTATCACCTTTTGAATATGGGTAGGTTTCTTCAAAAAATTCAGATATAATTGCATTTTTGTAAAATACTTTTGTTAGAGATCAGATTGAAAGCGATAATCAAAACAATTAATATAATTTATATTTGTTTATTTAAAAAAAGTAGAAAATAACTGACAAAAAAAATATATTTTTATAAAATTATATAAACGTAAATTTATATACACCCGATATAGTGCACTATATAGTGGATAGGGTAACCCCGGGTCAGGTTGGGTAAAGAAATTGTCACTTTATTGCGGGACGGGTTGGGGCAGGTCATTAAAACCAAAATAAAAAACATGTATGTTGTGTGCAATTCACTATAGCCTATATAAAATATTTGGGAATATATTTAAAATATTATTAGGTTCTTTGATAAGGTTAAATTATGTAGGCCTATGTGGCAACGTAACTTCCGCAACATAACTTGATATCCCCAAACCTTTGGCCTTACGTCACAGAAGCACCAAGTAGCTCTCGCTGACAGCCACAACAACAAAACAAACGGAGAAAAGATGAAAGATGAAAGACGATCTGCCCATGAAATTAAGGTAGGGAATTTGTGAATAGATAATACAAACACTGCTTTGTAAATGTTGAACATGTTTATCATTATCCTATCCTTGCTTATTTATATGGTTCGCGTGTGTTGTTGTCAGTTTACAGGGCGATGTAATCTAATGGGTGTTTCCAAGCACTTTTAGGCTGAAATAAAGCCTCTTTTCATTTACATTAAAATGCCTAGTATATCGATTTTAATGGTCGCGGGTGGGGGCCAAATATTTGATAAAAGCGGGACCCGCGGGTTGGAAAAAACGCTGACACGTGCACATCACTAAAAAGAGACGCTGCCTGTAAAATCCAGGCTAGTCTCAATCTAATTATGAGATTAGGAGCATCAAAGTTTGAGTTCAACCACTAATATCACTATGATTTTAATCTTTGACATCCTCTTAACATTATGTAGGAAAATTTTATGTAGAAGACAGCAAATCACAAAAAAAATTACTTTAGGTGGGTTTTTACAGGCAGGGTCATATCCATAGAAAATACAAAGATTAGTATCTGATTAGTATTTAAAATACAGAGAGATATACGCCACACTACTTTTATAGCACTTAGGGTTAGGTGGGCTATTTAGCTACATAGAAAGTCTTAAAAATATTAGAGAAGACAGATATTGAATATAATATACATAATTAAAGATGGATAGCTAAGGAAAGATTTTAAAGACATTTTGAATCCCTTTATGAACTTCCTTAAGAAGTTTTCAAATGTATGCAAAAATGCATAAAACCCATTTTAAAAGGATTTGTGCTATTTAAGAACAATGATGGGAATAACGGCGTTATAAGTAATTGGCGTTAGTAACTGCGTTATTTTTTTCAGTAACGAGTAATCAAATAAATTACTGTTTCCCACGTTATAACGCCGTTATCGTTACTGACATTAAAATGCGGCGCGTTACTAAAATTGATCTTACTGTAGTGATTTTCAGCCGCGTATGCTCACTCTCTCAGCCAAACACTGTTTTTCTCTTGTGTGTGTTGTGAGACACATAACGGATGATGATTGGCTTAATTTCCATCGGTAGCCAACCAGAGGCAAAGTTCACAAAAAGGCCCGCCCACACGCGCAGTCCAAGTCCGAGGAGCGAGCAGCAGTGTTAGAAAGTCTGAGCAACTTGGTCACTTTGTCGCTAGATTTAGCAACTTTCTATCACTTTAGCGACTTTATAGGACAAATCTAGCTATCTTTTCCAGCGTGGTTGGAGACTTTTGTAGACTGACATGAAAATACGCGTCGTTTTCTCTTCTCAACGAGCAGCGCTGCTGCTGCTGACTATGCCCCATCTCAAAGCACTGACATGCAGCCCGGTCATCGCGCATCAATCACTCCGAAAACACCGGCGACAGGGAGATGGCAAGTACAACAAGCTCAAAGGTAGCGGTCGCAAACACGAAGTATAAAGCACTACTTTTCCATTGTTGAGGTGAAAGGCAAGAATGTTTGTGTAATGTGCAACTTATGCCCATGAAGAAAAAGTCTCTCCACGTCTGTGGCAAGTAATTCTGATCTAATAAAGCACCTCACATCGTCACATGCTGCCACAAAATTTGTGATTTCTCTTTAGTATCCATTTTAGTCATTTAACATATTTAATTTTGTAAGGGGCATTCAAGAAATATTAAATTTTTTTAAGTAACGCAGTAATTACTTTTCCTGGTAATTAATTACTTTTATAATAATGTAACGCAGTTACTAACTCAGTTACTATTTGTGAGAAGTAATTAGTAACTATAACTAATTACTTTTTTAAAGTAACGTTCCCAACACCGTTTAAGAAGTATGAAGGAATCCATACTGAAGCATTGGAACTGTTAGCACACGAGGACACAAGCATTCTGCTTACCTGTGAGCCTTTTTTGCTCCCAGGTAAATTAATGATGAGGGTTTTGCCTCTGATTCCACACACAGGTCTACAGGAAAGAGATGATTAGCAGTCAGACTGATTAGTATTCAAAATACCTCCTTCACTAGTGTTCAAGTGTGACAGGAGGAGAAAAGGAATATGAGGACGTGTCCGTGCATTTACCTGGACAGCATGCCGAGCGGCGTGACATTTAAGGAGCCCATAAGCATGGCTAGAGCCATCCCTGGAGCTTCACGCTCAATCACCTCTCTGGTGGCCTGTAGAGGAGACATATAGTGTACAGTATAAGAGATACACAACCAACCAACAGCTTATCAACATTTTTTTGGCTTTTTTATATCTTTGTGTAATAGACATATTTATATTCACATGAACACAAACACACACACATGTTGGCTCCCACATACCTCAGGCGTGACATCACGAGGGGCAAAGCCCGTTCCACCGGTGGTCAGAATCAAGTTGAGTTCCTTCTCATCGCACCAGTCAACCAGTGTCTCCTTTAACACACAAACACAAATGGTACAACACTGACAAGTCTGTGGGTGTTGGGCATGGAGCGATTAACCGGTTTCATTATTAACCGTGCTTTAAAAGTTCAGCGTAAAATAATCGTAAAGGCTCCGTTACACCACGTGTGAACCACCAAGAGGTGTGCGTGTATGTGTGGGTGCTCGCCTGGTAGCCACACTGTTGGTTGTTTGTGCATCTGGTTTGTGTGTGTCTGTGTGCGTGTGTGAAACAGAGGCTGTGTCCAAAATCTCTAAAATACAAAGTACATTCAAAAGGCAGGAAGGAATCAAGGCACGACCGAATCCAATGTTTGCTTTACTTCCGGACTTGTGAGATACCTTCATCAACTTGTCCCACAATTTTATGTGTGTGAGTGAACAGGGAATGTGATTGGTCGAGCTTGTTCAAGTTCAAAAAAGTAAAAATGGCAGGAAGGAATTAATTTACGTCCGAATTCAACATTTACGTTACTTCCTGAATCCTGAGATACATTCATTGTCTTTTCCCACAATACTATGCGTATGTGTGCACGGGGAATGTGATTGGTCGAGCCAGTTCGAAAAAATAAAATGGCGGCCAAGAAAGCATCTGGATCACAAATTTTGTGTAAATAAAGTTATAATATTTTCACGTCTTATTGCATTTCTAGCGATAAAATGATTATTAAAATCAATAGCATGAATTTTGAGGAAAGCATTCAAATTTTTTTCTTAATTTCATAGATGTTTTTGGACCCAAGAGTTTACAGTTTAAAATAAAATTGCAGTTTTCAATGCAGCTTCAAAGGGCTCTAAACCAGGGGTCTCAAACTCAACTGGCTTGGGGCCATTTCTTAGACAGACATTTCATCGGGGGGCCGCAGAGCTATTTTAACGTTTAAAAAAGTAAAAATTTCTGTAAATGTCATGTTTAATTTCTATTATTTCATGTATAATAATACTTGAAAACATATAAGCAGTGGTTTTATCTTTTTAATATACATTATTTTATAAAAGTAGCCTAAGTAAATCTTTTCTTAACCTTAACTAACTTTAATATAACCTTGCACTAAACTAAGAAATTTAATTTCTGTATAGATTTATAAACTATTATAAAAATTTACCACCAGTAAGTTTTTCTGTTTTGATTTATTTTGGATTGTTTTCAGTCATAGTATTGACTTCATTATGTTCTTTGTTATTTCAGTTTTAATAAATTTTTTTATAATATGTGGGAAAAACAATCTCCATTAGATGCTGTGAACTAACCCCACCGGAGCTCGATCTTCCCTGAGTAACAGCTGATATCCACCCGGAAGTAACAAATCTTTTTTGAACAAACACTACAAAGTCCTGACCAGTTTAACTGATCGCATGGTGACAATTATATGATTGACGCAAGGTTAAGTTGAGGAATTAAAATCCGATCACGCATTCCGTTATCCTCGACATCACGGAGCGCGCGCGGTTCATGGCTGCGTAGCAACGGGTGATGCGACCCAAGCCACGGAGCGCAACTTCCGCTTCCCAGCACTTGTAATGCTTTGACTCGTTTTAACGGGTTGTTAGACGTGACATGTGAACGAACATTTGAACGTTTAAATCAAAAATCAAATGAATATAAAACAAAGTTAATACAAATCTTTCTGCGGGACAGATTATGTTATATTTTTGAAAGGTGACGCGGGCCGCACAGAGGGGGAGGGCGGGCCGCAAATGGCCAGCGGGCCGGGAGTTTGAGACTACTGCTCTAAACGATCCCAATCGGCTTGTCTAGCGAAACGGTTGTCATTTTTGGCAAGCCAAATAAAAAATATGCACCTTTAAACCACTGGTAAAAATTGGTAAAAGTGGAAAAAAAATGTTAACAATTTTTTCGTCTTGCACCAGCCGTATGACACGCCAGCGCGACCTCACGTAATATTATTTGTTTTGAGCGGTTCTTTTTACTAAAAATTATTATATAAATTATATAAATAATAAAATGTATTTAATAATAAAACTAATAATATAAATAGCTAATATAAAAATTATAATTTTTGAATGTAAAATTAGATTTATAAAATATATTAAAATGAATACATATGGACAATTTATAAGTTCTCTACTTGGTTCAGAATATTTGTAGAAAAAAAATACACTAACAAACAAAATAATTTAATTTGAATTTAACAATTTTTCAAAAGTGTGTTCATGTGATTTCATACAATAATGTTGTAAAATTAATGAAACCGTAATAATCAAACAATCGTGATTATTCATCAGACTATAATCGTACAAACAAAATCTATAATCGTTGCATCCCTAAATTGTGTGCATGGGCACTATGTCTGCTATTTTAGTTTGCTAAAACCCATAGTTTGTCCTGGTGTGCACTTTGGTGGGGTGTACTATGATGAATAAAATATCTCATTTTATAAACTGCTGTTTATGATTTCATCTTATTGCTTTATCATACATACATACATAAATTTAAAAGTGCCCACTGTATGCAAAAACTGTAAAAGCGTAAATTTAAATAATTATTTTTTTTCATCAAAGATCGAAAATATTACCTCTGAAGCAAATATATCTGAAGTGCAACACTGATTAAACATGTTTAAAGCATGTCTAAACATCAAAGAAATAATGCATATGGTAAGAGTCCAATACTACTACTGGCCTCAAGGGGGCAGCAATGTAAAAAGGTGTTTGTGTAAATGCATGTATAGGCTTGTGTAAAGGGTGAGAGGAAATGTTACCTTGATCTCGTCAATCTCATCTGGGACTATTTTGTATGCAGAGATTATGCCTCCGAGCCTGTGAATAAAGCACACACACGATCACAAGTGTTAGCGGTCCCAACAGCAGGGAGCGAGAGGTAAAAACCAAATGTGACAGTGTGCAGAAAACCGAAAGAGCAACACAATGCCAGAGGTATCATAAACCTGCCAAAATATATCCCCTCCACACTGCACCCACAACAGGAATGACAGTTACAAAGGAACTTTCCTCTTTCGTGGGGCCCTTGCAGTTTTATTCACTTCTGCGAGTGATACCTCGTGAGGGATTAACTCTGACCGTTGGCCACAAAACAGGTAGGTTGGTGCAGTGGCTAGATTTCAAGTCTCCCAGGCATAAATTTTCTTCAGGCGTAAAATCTGAACACACGTTCTTTGAACTTTAGGCGAAGCAGTCAAATTGTGAAGTGCAGCACAGACAAGTGGCTGATTTTGGAACTGCAGTGTGTAATAATTTAAAATAAATATGAAACATAATGAAATACGATCCAAATAGCTAGATAATAAAATAAAACTATATTAAACAGTATTTAGCATATTTTCTATATCTTTTATTGTTTAGGGCCCAATCTCCTGTGTAAGACCCTAATACTGTCTTTAAGAATACTATTCGTATTATTAGTGAGACACAATTCACTTGGGTATCCTCAACATGAAAGTTACATTTTATTTACTTATTTATTTTTGACCACTGTGCATTGTTTCCCTACAGGCAGAAGGTGGTGATGGAGCCGGGGTGCCTATCGTTATTTATTATTTGAAATACCATTTAAAAGAACAAAACTTGTGTGTTTATTTTTTCATTATATTAAACAGAGAGAGCAAATAACAGTAAACTATTGAAAGAGAGGCCATCCAGACTCAAACATGTTATGCAATGCTACATTTACAACCAAAGAGGCTTTTTAAGCAAGGATATGTTCACGTGTTAGAAAATGTAAAAGATTTCGCAAGATCCAAACAGTTTTATTGTGTGCATGTGTATTTGTATCTTATCTGTGCACTTTGCGTGAATTATGTTGCTATTATGCATAAAAATTTCTTCTTAAGGATCAACAAAGCACATCTATCTGTCCATCTGACTATTATGGTGTAATGCCCACAAAAGAGCAAGAAATAGAGAGAGAGAGAGAGAGAGAGAGAGAGAGAGAGAGAGAGAGAGAGAGAGAGAGAGAGAGAGAGAGAGAGAGAGAAAGACTAAAAGAAGAATATGCTGAACACAAAGATGCAGAGCTCTTTAATCCGGTTGCCAGGGAAACCACTGGTGTGTGAAGATTGGGGGTTTGGGGAGAGGTGCTTTAAGACGGAGATGAGTTTGGGATTTCAACCTGGGTATTTTGTTTGTGTAAGTGAGTACACACACACACACACACAGAGAATCTGAAAGAAGTGCTTCCTGAATCTGGACAGAACTGTGTGTGTGTGTGTTTGTGTGGTTGAGATTTTATTAAAAGGTGTGTATGTGGTACGAATGGCAGTGCTTTGTCAAACCCAAACAAGAATGTGCGTATGTGTACAGATTTAGCAGATGTTTTAGCCTGAAAATAGCCTTTACACTATTTTTTCTACCTCTGATGGAGCTGTCATGCAGTGGTTAGTGCACATGCTCCAGATCCTCCAGTGGAGCTTCAATGGGTGCACAAATTGTTTTGTAATTTTTTTTAAGGAGACATTTGCATGATTTTAAGGGGTCGATCGAACCTGGGTGCAACAGAATAGTTAAGAACTATGATAATAAAATTAGCTGAAATATTTCACAAATAAAGCACACTGTCAGAAAAAAAAATGTCAAAATATGTACACTAGCTGTCACTGGGATGATACCCCTTGAACCTAAAGAGTTCATTTACCTCAGAGGTACATACTGGTAACAAGAAATGCTTATTATTAGCAACTCAAAGATAAATATTTGTATCTCAAGGGCACATACTGGTTCAAATGTGTATATATTAGGGCTTTATTAAAGTGTACTGTATTTTGACCATTTTTTCTAACAGGGCAAGACTGAGGGCGCTATCTGTAGACAATAAAACAAGGCTTGAGACATATAGTGATACTATTGAAAATAATAATACTTCAATAAAAATAAAAAATAAATTCATGCTGTTCTAAATTCTCATAGCATTCACTTTGGTCCCGTTCACACAGCATATTAATCCGGTTGTCACTTCACCTTTTAATGCTTAATCCTGTTCTATACACACACAGTTCAGTAATTTACGGGACAGACAACCGCATTTCACAACAGAATTAACTCCCGCAAAATGCAGGTAGTGACAACTGCATTAACCGAAGTTAATAAAGTTTTAAACAAGCATCATGAACATCGCATGTCTCTCTTCGGAAAAAAATAAATGCCTAAAAGGCGAAAAAGTTTTCTGTATGCATGGTGCAGAAAATGACAGAGGCACGAGCATTTGCTGACTATTCAGCCCTACAAAGCCAAAGCGTAGTAACTACGCATTTGGTCAAAATTGAGGTAAGGGTTAAAATGGGCTTTGTGAGATCTGATGTGTCTTGTGACAAAGTCTCCTGGTTCAATTTTGTCCCATTTCAGAGAAACATGTGTGCCAAAATTGCAGTAACATGTTTGACTGGCTGGTGTAAAAAACTTTAAGGGCATTTTTCTCAGTTTCAGTGTTTGCATAGTTACTGCACTTAGCCTTTGTAGGGCAGTATTGTTGCCAGGTCTTGCACGAAAAAAAAAAACACAAACAAGAAAAAAACAATAATAAACCAAAATAAATCCAAATGCTTTATTTCAAAATATTGGGACCGGCAACTTAACACTTTAATAAGACCAAAAACTTGATCGCTTCATGACCCAAAAGCCATAAACAGTTAAGTGCCAAAACGGTAAGTGAAAAAAAGACAAGGACCTGGCAACACTGCATGACAGCGCGCTGTGGAGCAGCCTCACAAATGCGTACAATACACAACGCCAGGACGAAGGTTTACTGCAAAACATAACGCTGTTAAATTATTTTGGTCAAAGCTGTGAGCATTGTTGGGGAAAGTTACTTTTAAAAGTAATGCATTACAATATTAAGTTACTCCCAAAAAAAAGTAACTAATTGCGTTACTTAGTTACTTTTCATGGAAAGTAATGCTTACGTTACTTTTAAGTTACTTTTTCTTGACTGAGAAAAGTTCTGCATTTAGAAATTGCATATTTTTTCACAAAAATGCCAAGCTCTGGCCTGCCATCTCAGTTTCTGACTCAAACGGTTCCCACACAGGCGTGTACGCATAGAGTGCATAATATGACTACTTCAGTTTAATTCGGACCATCATTTTTTTTATCAAATTAATTAAAACTAAAAAAGTAACTTGTATTACCTTTTTTAAAAAGTAACTCAAATATTAATGTGTACATTTAAAAAGTAATCATTACTTTACTCGTTACTTCAGAAAAGTAATATCATTACGTAATGCACGTTATTTGTATTTGTAAAACTGTGAGTGATAAGCACGTGAGACGGCAGAACGTTGCTATGGTTATCTCTGTATCAATCATCACATTTTCGGGCGTGAGTCTTCTACCGTACGGACATTAAAAAAACATTTAGGGGATTCACTCCCGCATTTAAATGCAGTGTAACTCCCGAAAGTTTGCAGTGTGTACGAGGCCTTTATTTCTACATGTAAACATACCTTTGTATATTTGTATTTCATAATTATACCATAATTTTTACCTAAATATATCTAACTGTGTTGGATAAATAAGTGGCTACACATTGAACTTTTCAAATTTTTTAATTTTCTCAAGGCCCCTTAAAAAGTTCTGGGGGATGAATTTGGATTAAATGAATGAAATGTCTGCATTTCTGCTACATGTAAATAAACTTGCAACATAATGACGCTTATATGAGAAACACGTGATTAAAACATGATTTGTGCCTCTAAAAAAAAACCCTTAACCCCGAAAACTCAAAGTTGAAAAGAGAATCACAGGCACATGAAAGTCTACTTCTTAAGACCCTTCATGACCATGGCGGCACATTCTGAGTTTCTGCACTTCACGTCTGTCGTGAGGACACGTCCATCTCCATTTCTCAGGTGAGCAGCTCTCCCCCCTTTCCCTTTCTAAAACGTCTGTTCGTCTGCCTGTCCGTAGGCAAAGACGTCGGAATTGCATCCATCCAGAGGATGGCGGGCGTCGCATATCTCCGGCATGATTAATTCTGCTCTATTTTTACCACACTTCATTAGTAAAACTGACAGCTCTTCCAATGAATCAATTCACCTGAGCTGACAGAGCACCAGAGAAAGATGCTCACCAGTCAACAGACAACACACACGCACACCTTATCCATCAATACTCGCTCGTGCATTTCTACCTTCTGGCTATGCCCCATGTTCCCCGGTCTAGTTAAGAAGCCTCGGTCTGACTAAAGCTTTGGTTTTTGACGCTAAAGCAGAAACACATTTGCGGTGGTCTGGTACTATGCAGTCTGGCCATAAGCTCGTGATCCATCACAGAGATTTCCGAATCTACAATCCCGCCCTCTTTAGCCATCATGCTAAACAACACAGATGAATCAATTATTTAAAAGGGGCATTGGCTGGGAACTGTTTGGTGTCTCCTCCCAATTTTCATGCGATTTGTATTCGTATTTAATATTAAAATCATAGCGTGTTGAAATGAGTACTCTTACAGTATCCATGCACACTCAACGGGTGATTTTCCAACAACTCACAGTGAAAGGGAGGAGTTTAATGATGCTACATTGAATGAATAAATTAGATAAGCGATGCTTCGCTGAATTTATAAATTAAATAAGTGATGCAATACACAAGAAATTATGAAAGAAGAGAAGCTGAAAAGGGAATATTTGTATTTGGATGGGTGGGATTGTGATCTGTTTGTCCCAGTATACCTGTATACTTTCCGATAACAAATACAGTGCATACAAGTAGACAAATTAGGATGCAGCAATTTGTCTACATATAAATAAAACCAAACAAACTTCCAGACAGGCTTCATGTCTAATTATCTCAAACAAATTTAGTGAGTGACTACTACTTACTCAGACACCACTAAACGACATGCAAAGGATTGTGGGATTAAAAAAAACTAACAAATGAAAGGATCTCAATTAACAGCACCCAACATCCTGACTTTAGACGTTTAAGGACATATAGTCCTTTCTACCTCCATCTAT
Organism: Paramisgurnus dabryanus; assembly: GCF_030506205.2. Taxonomy (NCBI): domain Eukaryota; kingdom Metazoa; phylum Chordata; class Actinopteri; order Cypriniformes; family Cobitidae; genus Paramisgurnus; species Paramisgurnus dabryanus. The sequence continues at coordinate 27,604,038 of NC_133353.1, forward strand.
CTCCACTTACATGAAAAGGTAGCATTTTTCAGGATTCACAACTGCTAATCTTATTTGAATGACAAGTTTTAAGAAAATTGCTCTCACTGAGACAAGAGACTAGACGGCCTTCAAAATCACGAGAGATCTCCAATAAAGTAGCTGGCAACAAGAGACCTGCATTATGTGAAGATGCCGTCCTCACTATGTAATGCTGTCCTCGTAGTCAAAAAAAGACTATGGAGGACAGAAAGGGTATAAACATAAAATGCTGACTATTTGGCAACATCAAAATTTAGACAGGACCTGGTGCATGTGCTGTGATATATTGCATACAGTAAACTGAGAGTTGTGTCACTTACAAGGAGGGGTCATGGACGAGATCTTTGAGGTTGACTCCGCTGCGGTCCTCAGCGAGGTTTCTGAAGCAGCTGTCACTCACTGCGGAGAGAAGAGAGATGGAAAAAAGTGCACATCATTTCAAGGAAAAAACACAATGTCTATTTGCAGGCGGAATACGTCTTATTCCTTAAACGTCACTTCAGTTTCAGGTTTGAGAGAATATGAGTTCTGTCAAAACACATTATTCATCATAAGCATGTGCCGACTATGAGCATCCTTCGCTAAGGTTTTGATGTGTTTCATGTTACAAAGGCAACACCGTTACAAGCTATTCAAACCAAAAAGTGAATTCTGTCATAATTTATTCGCCCCAAATGCTGACCAGCACTACCTCTATATATGCCATCTCTGTTTGAAACATAAAATTGCAGGTTACTTTATGTACCCATCTTTAAGTCAAATTACGCCAAACTGACATTTCTGGTAAAATCATCCCGGACAACTCAAATGAGCCATTTTTATGTAATCCCTCAACTACTGATTTTTGTTTATTTGTAACCAAAAAAAATAAATAATTGATTGCAGCTCGTCAATTAAGGGAAAATGCATCCCTGCCAATGACAAGCTTTTCCGGCAATCCGTAATACCGCTGTTATACACAACTTATAAAACCCGGCATTCAGGGCAAACAGCTCAAACTCTGTGTATGTAGGGCCCTATAATCACGGATGGAATCGCGGAATTGGCAAATTAACACGGAATCTAGTATTAACGCGGAATTTCGCGGAATTTTACATATTTTGAATAAAATTATGTTTCTTGTGTGGGAGACGAACGTATGTCTGGGGGAAATGCAGACCGAGGGAAGTAAATCTGGGCGACACACCCCCTCCCGTCGTTTCAGACCCCCTCCAAAACACTGAAACCATGTGGAAGCGGCTCTCCACGATCTGCTTTCGTCAGCGAAAAAATTAAGAAATTTGACGCTAAGCACTTAGTTCTGAGCAGTTCTCACATGACTTTTATGTGACCGGAGAACTGTTATTTTGTAAGTTTTGTCAACATTCTGTTCACGGTGAGCACAAAGATACATGCACTCTCTCATCCACGTCTGTCTCACTGCACTTCTCTCACGTGCACGCGCTCTCGCATCTGTCCGAAGTCCGATCACAAATCCTCATGTATTTGTTCAGTTTTATGTTTTTTTTAAGATAGCTGAGGCAAACTAACTATCCCTCGCATTTCTTTCGCTTGCACGTGCAAAGAGCTGCGCGCTCATGCTGTCCTAAGTCAGATCACTATATCCTGTGTATGTTTGTAAAGTTATATCCATTTCAAGCGATCGTGTATAAAATATGGATCGCGTTCCACTTCTAAAGGCACCACTGCTTTGACACCTTGTTGTAGCCTTCTGCAACAACACTAAACAATGCATTGAACTGAATTGAGTTGTGTTGTGTGTGTGTGCGGGCGCGCGTGTGTGTGCATGTGTATGTGCGCGTGTGTGTGTAAATGCATGTTTAACAGTCATTATGTAATCGTGTTATCAGTTTTTCCCCAAATCATTTACATTTTAATCATTAACATTAAAGGCACACTCTTTGTATGACTTAAATAACAGTAAAGGGTAAAAAATATAATTGCCAAAAATTAAAATGGATAAAACGGAATTTGCAAAAATGAAAACGGAGAAAACGGAATTTGGGAAAAAATAAAACGGAATTTGGGAAAAAATAAAACGGATTTTATAGGGCCCTATGTATGTTTTGAGGATCGCTCTGAATCTGATCTCTATCAAAAGGCCTTCACAAAAATTGAATTTTCTCAGCTCTTTGCTCAAAATAGACTATTTTTTAAGAAACCTTCCCATATTTAAGAGATGATAGAAAGAGAACAAATAAAGGTATGATGAAACTTTTTTAAAGCAGAGGGTCTGTTATTTCATTTGATGCATTGTATGTTTATATACCTGAAGAAGAATTTGCGTGTTTGTTAAAATGTTTTAAATTTCATAGTTAAACTAAGGTCTTGTCCTGGCTTAAGCTAATCCCTGTCCGGGAAACCACCCATTAAGGTTCCTAGTGGCCTGGTCGTTACGGTGGAAAATTTAGATACCATGAAATTGAAGTAAAACGTAACAGATTTTTCTATTCCATGTATTCTGCGTAATGTAAATAAGTGGGCGTGGCCAACTCAGCACTCCCACGTTAGACTGAGTGTGACACAGGAAATAATCCACATATAACAAATGAAAAAGTAATTTTCTAATCGTACGTGAGCCCCATTCACTTCTAGTACTATGGAAGTGAATGGGGCTCACAAATAGTTTGATTACGAACATTCCTCAAAATATCTTCCTTCAGGTTCATCGCAACAAAGAAATTCATACAGGTTTGTAACAACATGAAAGTGAGTAAATGATGACATCATTTTCATTTTTGGGTGAACAATCCCTTTAAAACCAGAGTACACTACAGGACTTTTACACTCCTATAAGATCATTACCTTATCACACTGTGCGACATGGATTGTTTAAACTTGGGTGCGACAAGCATGTAGACTGTACGATGATGACACGGAGGCTCTGACGGCTGCGTCACACGTTAGCGCAACGTCACCAGCATGCGCTAGTGGTAAACATTTACAAGCACACATGTCGTAGCAGCAAACACACTGTGCGTTGATCATGCTGAATTTCTGACATTTCTGTCAGAAACTATCGTAGGCTATCTTTGGACTCAAGACCGGGACAACGGCCATCTTTGAACCTCTTACTGTACGACATAGGACCACCGATAAAGAGCCACGATGGCAATCTTTTGTCTGGGACTGCCAAAAATTGTGCAGTGTATTCCGGGCTTAAGGTGCAAGTCTAAGAAAGTAGAGGGCGACAAGACCACCTCAAAACAGACTCTATAATCATCACCTAATTTTTATAATCTCCATATCTTAAGATCTTATATACAGGTATTTTTCCCTGTCTGGTTTGTGCATATTTAAACTTGTTTGTTACATGCCTATTTCTAAATGTAATGTATGCATAAAAATAAAAAATGCAATGCATAATATATCTTCGATAACCTACAAAATAAAATACATTTTAAAACAAGATTCTGTCTATCAACTTTTGTTATCTTTAGTGCATTTTTACTTTAACACTAACTTTAAATCATATCTTTAAAACTGTGGTGAGCATTTAGTTTAAAGCCTATTAGTGAGTGGCAAATTTGTATATTCCAAAAACAATATAAACAAAGCTGAAAAACATATATACACCTTGAAATATAGCGTTACCGTGAATTAAAATGACTCCGTAAAAAGGAGTTTTGGTCATACCGCCCACCACTAGTAGGTACAAGCCTTAATATTAAAAGCATATTACAATAGATATACAAGAAATAAATACGAATTTCAAACACAGAACATAATAGACTCTAGTGCAGCTCGAAACAGGTCAAAATCATGCAGAATGACCCATGCTGTGTAAATAAATAATAAAGCGCTAGTGTTCGCCGTCACATTCCCCATCATGCACAAGTGCTCGCTGCAACACTTGCTTCATAATTGCAGTATTTTCTCACCCCTCTCTCTTTTCTCCTCATCTCTTGCTCTCGCTCTCTCTCTCCTTCTAACCCTTGATCTATAAATAGGCTGGTGTTCCCTGCAGGAGGCAGAAGAAGTGAGATCTCCTCAGAGAGACAGCAAAAACGTCTTGTCACAAGCATGCAAACCAACGTCTGTTTGTGTGTTTGTATACCAGTGAAGGTAAAGGAAGAATCTACTGCAAATGTGTAACATAAGTGACCGAGTGTGTGAAAGAAAAATGCTGCATCTCCTTCCCGATTCGCCCTCCGTATGTGTGTGTGTGTGTGCACTCAAAAGTGCATACACGAAAAGATGCGTTTCAAAAAGCAAACAAAAATAAAATCTTTTTGTTCTTGACTGGACACATACAAACGACATGATCTCGAAATACCACATTATTCTTTTTTAAATAAAAGCATTTGTTTATGTCTTAAGTGTATGTATAGATTAAAGGCAGAAACAAGTCCGTGCTAATCTTAAAGAGACAGTAACCTCAATGAACCTACTTAAAGGGGACATATTATGAGATTTTTTTTAAGATGTAAACTACGTCTTAATCTAGGTCTGAGCAAAAGTGTGCCGTTTTGGGTGTGTCATTTAAAATGCAAATGAGCGGATGTAGTGCAAACACTGATCACAATGATGGTGGTTTGTTGCAATTGAAACTCAATTGTGCTGTGAATTCTTTTCTCTCTCTCTCTCTTTCTCTTTGCACTAAATGGTTGTGCTGTGGTTGGATAGTGCAGATAAAGGGGGCGGTATTACCTTATTCTGACATCACAATAGGAGCCAAATTACAATGAACTATTTTTTCACATGCTTGCAGAAAATGGTTTACCAAAACTAAGTTACTGGGTTGATCTTTATCACATTTTCTAGGTTGATAGAAGCACTGGGGACACAATTATAGCAGTTAAACATGGAAAAGTCAGATTTTCATAATATGAAAATCTGTTAAAAAATCTGTTTAAGTCTATTTTATTAATGTTAATCAAACAACCCAAGACAAAGAGAATATCACTTCTGTAGCTCAAAAAAAAAAGTATTATATTTAAATGTATACAATAAAGACATTGGGCTCTATCATACACCCGACACAAGTGTCTTTGGCTATTTTCGACCCAGCGAAATTATAATTTTTATGTTTAGCGCCCAGTTTTTTTAAATAGCAAATGCATTTGCGCCCATTTTTGCACCCATGGGCGTTCTGATCTAAAAACGAGGTTTGTTCAGGCCAAAACCAAAATAAACTACGCCATTGACCAACTAAAACCTGGTCTAAAGTCTATGGCAAAATATTGTTTTTGTTATTTAATGAGCGCAATATGCGCCTACAAACGGGACGACAACACGCATTTGCTTATCATGGATGCGCAGCAGCACACAACCCTTTTTATAATATAAAAAAATTTAAGAACTAAAATATAAACGATAATTATTGAGTCTCTTGGACATAAATGAGGACCGATTATGATACGTTAGAAGGCGTAAAGAGCTGCTTTACCTGTAGCCTGGAAAGTAAATAAATGCTTTGCTTTAAACAAATGCATCTATTTTTAAATGTTTTTTTTTAAATGCTACCCCACGGATGTATTGTATATGATGACTCTGTTCATGTGGATATGGTGAGATGAGAAAAATTTTTAAGTAATGCTTTTTTTTAAAAAACATGGTGCTGTCCGAGTGCTGAAATTCTTTATCTCCTGTTTGTTACAATAAAGTATTTTTAGAGTACAAACCTTTTCTTGCATCTTTGCAAATTATTTTATAAGATTACGATTATGTAGGATATCAATAAATTTACAGCCAATTAAAGCCTGATATTTTTACTTCCATGACTAAAAAGAAAATGGCTTTAAAGGTTTAAATAAAAAGATATTTCAATACAAATAAAAACACCATTTTTTAACATTAATCTATAACTGGTGGTCTTACACCCAAAACACACCCATTACTCATTACGAAAATAGGAACAACCCTTTAGACTGTGTGCTTGGCGCACAAACATTTTACCCATCGTTAAATTAGCAAAAGTGGATTCGGACCCACCCATTTAGACCGTGCGCCGTTTGCTTTAGACAATGCGCTTAGATTGGTAAAATGGGGCCAGTGTTATTCATTTGATTTGTTTTCTGTAACTAATGCTAATTGTAGACCTACTTAATGTGCAACTTTGTAATTTCTTTATTTGCTATTATTAGATTTTTCCCACCCCCTTTTTTTTTGCTGATCTGAAAAATTATCCGATCCGTGCCTCAAAAACCGTAATGTAACCGGAACCGTGAGTATAACCTATCCGCTGTATTTAAACAATCTGTCACTTTCTGATAGTGGGAAAAATTGAAAAATTAATTGTCATCTAATTTTTTGTGACAGACCGATATATCAGCTGATATATTTTATATCAGCCAATAAATCATTTTACTCCTTAAAATCAAGAAAAGCCAATCGTCTGACAGACAGTAAAATTATTACAAATCATCATTCAGTTTTTAATGTGATGTTACATTATGTTACACACAGCAACACTCCGGGGTATGCAGTCTTATTCAAACAGTATTGTGATGTGCCAGATCTGCAGCAAAACTTCAAACAAACTAAACATTTTGTTTCACGTACAACAATACCACAGTTTTTACTCATTATTGCAAGACACATCAAAGAACAGTGTGACCAAAACAAGGATAATGTTACAGTACATTTTGTACTGTATTTTAAGTAAAATGAAAGACATTTAAAATATAAATATAAAAGGGTTTTTGAAGGCCATCAATTCTCAAGTCACACAGACATAAAACCTGCACGTACGGTACAAACGCACACAAACACCGTCTTTCTACCTCATGTCTGTGACTCACAGCTCTGCAGACGTTAAAGTCTGTCTGCATGGACACTTTGGTGAGGTGAGAGTTTCCCTCTCAGTGCGAGACTGCGTGTGTTGCCTGCGGCTGTGAGTAGGAGTTAGACTTGCATGAGCCGAGCTGTTGTAAAGCCCGGTCTGGTTAACCCCTGCCTACATTCAGAGAGGACCCGTGGACCTCGCTTTGTTCCTCAAACACAGCAGGTCCGACCCAGGAGAAGATAAGCTCAGCTTAGGGTAACGAACCTCTGAGCTGCATTCACAGTGAAGAACACTTTCTGAAAAGTGGTGGTACAGCTTACGGTCGGTAAGGCGTTTGTTTCTGATTGGATGATCGGTTAATCACACTTATTTAGTTGTTTGAACCCTCTTAAAGTTTTATTAAGGCTTATTCTTTTACTAGGCAGCACATAAAAAAAATTAAATCCAGACTGCCACCAAATGGTCGCATTTTGCCACCAAAATTTGAGAGTGTGCCACTGAATTTTACATCCGTTTGCACATGTGCGACCAGTAAATTTGACCTTTTTTTTGTGATGCGACACTGAATTTAAAACAGCACATTGTACTTTCTGCATCTATCAACAAAGTATTTATTAGTAATACAGTGTATTACTTAGTAGAAATGTGAACATTTGGTTAGCATGTTGATTTACGGTATGTGCCCCTAAATTTTCTGGTTGCGCCCCTAACATTTTCAGTTGGGGGCCACTGTGCTCCTAGTGAAAAAAGTTAGTCTGGAGCCCTGAGCCCACTTCCAATTCACTTATATTCTGGTCTTTACATACTAGTGGTGGCACGGTTCACAAAGCCTAGGGTTCGGTTCATATCATGGTTTTAGGATCACAGTTTTCGGTTCTGTACGGTTCTCCCCAAACTGAAAATGGAGGCAAAGGAACCATAAGAAAAACCTTTGCCCCCCAAAGAAAATTCATGGCATAAAACAATATCATACTTGTTCAAGAACCGCTAACAGAACGGAATGGAACCGGTTTGAAATAAGAACCAGTTCTAAAATAAGAGGAATCTGGTCTAGGTAGGTATCAGGTGAACTCTATTAAGGAACCCACAGATACAGCAGTGACAGGAACACGCTGATCTCCAGGCACATAGTTAACAGTGCTGGACACAACGTGTGTGTATGTGTGCTGATGTTACAGAGAACAGAAAGCCACAATGGAAATCACATCTGTGAACTGCTTTTCAAAGCACCTTTATACAAATTGTATCGTATAAAGTCTATACAAAAGCTCAATTTCTAGATAAGCGTTTCACAAGACCAAAGAAAGGAGAGGGAAGGAAGGAAAAAAATAATGATTTGGGGGAGGGTGCATACAGGGAATATGAATGAATATTAGATATGATCTAGAGGGGAATCAGGGACATTGAATTACATCAATGAGAAAACACCATTACATCTTCTCTCCATACATACAGCCTATAGGTATTTACACAGGGAAGACAGAAAGTACCGGCCATTTTATCATTTAGCACCCATTTCTTATAGGCAACTCCATCACTTTAAAACATCAACTAGAAGGTATTTTGGCCCATTTCTTTGCACAGAACTGCATTAAGATATCGATATTTACACTTACATAAAGAATTATTAGGAACACCTTTTCAATTTCTCATTAATGTAATTATCTAATCAACTAATCACATGGCAGTTGCGTCAATGCATTTAGGGGTGTGGTCAAGACAATCTCCTGAACTCCAAACTGAATGTCAGAATGGGAAAGAAAGGTGATTTAAGCAATTTTGAGCGTGGCATGGTTGTTGGTGTCAGACGAGTCGGTCTGAGTATTTCACAATCTGCTCAGTTACTGGGATTTTCACGCACAACCATTTCTAGGGTTTACAAAGAAAGGTGTGAAAAGGGAAAAGCATCCAGTATGCGGCAGTCCTGTGGGTGAAAATGCCTTGTTGATGCTAGAGGTCAGAGGAGAATGGGCCGACTGATTCAAGCTGATAGAAGAGCAACTTTGACTGAAATAACCACTCGTTACAACCGAGGTATGCAGCAAAGCATTTGTGAAGCCACAACACGCACAACCTTGATGTGTATGGGCTAAAACAGCAGAAGACCAAATCGGGTACCACTCATCTCCACTACAAATAGGAAAAAGATGCTATAATTTGCACGAGCTCACCAAAATTGGACAGTTGAAGACTGGAAAAATGTTGCCTGGTCTGATGAGACATTGATATGATGGAGTCAGAATTTGGCGTAAACAGAATGAGAACATTGATCCATCATGCCTTGTTACCACTGTGCAGGCTGCTGGTTTAATGGTGTGGGGGATGTTGTCTTGGCACAATTTAGGCCCTTTTGTGCCAATTGGGCATTGTTTAAATGCCACGGCCTACCTGAGCATTGTTTCTGTCCATGTCCATCCCTTTATGACCACCATGTACACACATCCTCTGATGGCTACTTCCAGCAGGATAATGCACCATGTCACAAAGCTCGAATCATTTCAAATTGGTTTCTTGAACATAATGAGTTCACTGTACTAAAATGCCCCCAAAGATCTCAACCCAATAGAGCATCTTTGGGATGTGGTAGAACGTGAGCTTTGTGTCCTGGATGTGCATCCCACAAATCTCCATTAAATGCAAGATGCTATCCTATCAATATGGGCCAACATTTCTAAAGAATGCTTTCAGCACCTTGTTGAATCAAATGCCACGTAGAATTGAGGCAGTTCTAAAGGCGAAAGGGAGTCAAATACAGTATTAGTATGGTGTTCCTAATAATCCTTTAGGTCAGTGTTTTTGGTTGACCCACTGGCAACTATTGACAGGTTTATGATTGTGACATGATTTTTTTCCATAATCAACTATTCAGATGAGGCTAAAACAGGTATAAACGGGGTGTGAAACTTTTTGAGCTTGTCCTACTCTCACCCTGATCTAATGTTATGTACTGAGCACAATGTTTTTCTATCGGACGTGACTTCTAGCGCGAACCCACAAGTGTTCGGCACAATCTTTAGGCTTTCATTACTAAAACTACAACTTATTTTATCTATTGCTCTGAAATATCAGAGAAAACTTTAACATATACAAAACGCTGTGCAACATGTTTACTAACAACTAGGGATGCACCGAATCCAGATTTTTTAGGTTCGGCCGAATCCCGAATCCACCGTTTAAGATTCGGCCGAATTCGAAACCGAATACAGAATCCTACTCGCATCCTTATTCCATTAACACAGTAAAACACATTAATGAAGTAAACAACGTCCACAGCAGTGTATTTTTCATTTTATTTAATTTTAACTGTACATTATGCCAGGATGACAAGTTGGAAAAAACTATTTTGACATTACCATAAGCCTATGCATAATGAAAGCGATGCGTTGCGACACGCTCGTTTTTACAATAATGCTGAAGCAAGCAGCTCCGCGCTGAAAACTATATTTAACTTTGAGTGAGAAGCTCCGCTCGTCAATGTCAGGTTTCACACGGCCGTCCAATTACAGTGGAGTAGGGGCGGGAGATTACCACAGCAACCAACCGGCTCACAGCTGAAGCATCACAGCTACCAAGCGCTCGGCTGAAAAACAGCTGGAATTTGGCGTCCTCAAGGCGTTTTCAGCCGTGTTTAAAAGTTTTGGTGTGTCCAGCCCCTAAGGCTCACCGAAAGAAAAAGCTCATCTCCACGTCAGCACCCGATGTGTGTAATCAACGGCCGCGTTACGTCGACCAGCGTAGCGCAAGCCTAGGGTTCGGTTCGGTGAAAAAAAAATCTAGGATTCGGCCGAATCCGAACCCCGTCAAAAAGCCCAGTATTCGGCCGAATCCGAATCCTGGATTCGGTGCATCCCTACTAACAACACAAGCAGCGGACTAACACATTATTGGTGTGTGTCAATTTAAACCCTGCATTTCTCCCGCTTGCTCTTAAACGAAAACAGAGGGGCTCACCCAGAGTCGTATAATAACAGAGTTACGAAACGCTTTGATCTCGCCGCCGTGCGGTCACGTGCATCATGTAACGTTCTGCAGTTCCAAACCAAGCAGGGCTGTAATCTGTTGGCATAGGTTTTCAGCTATTTTAGATAAATATTAGCTTGTAATGGGAATTGATCACTATACTTACTATGTTTATAACGTTTTTTTACTAGGGAGTGATGTAAATATAGTAAAACAGTTAATAAAGATAAACAGTTAATTGTGGCCCAAAGATAACTGTGGTTATCTATACCAACTACAGCAACACAGTTTATCTTTTATTTTTGTAGCAAAATATGGCTATATAAATGGCTATCAATCTGCTAAAAACATAATTCCTACACTTTTACTATATTAAAATCACAAAAAAGATCGCCAACGCGGTTATTTGTAACAGTGAAGCATAACATAAACACACTAAATTCATATTTTAAATTCACAATAAATGTTAATATAATCATACATGATTTTCGAGGATACATCACTCGTATTACTTACCAAACACAATGAAACACATAGCAGCATTGTGAAGCAGTGTGACTTTCTTATGAGGCATTTAGCTTGTCGCTGTTGCCCCCTAGTGTTACTCGTAATATATAAAAAAGATAAGTATAAAGTAGATGGCCACCAGTAATAATTAAACCATTAAATCTATATTATTCACACATTATACACAACTCATTAAAATATAAAAAAATTACTAGTTATTATTAACGAAAATCATTACCTACAGCAGAGTTCATAAAATATCACTGTTGACTATATTAATGAAATGTCCGAAAATGTAAAGAGAAACGGTAATTTAATCGATTTACCAGCAGGTGCCATTGAAATGAATGGGCTTCAGTGCTGCGTTTGGAACTATGCGTCACTACCGGTCACTACATGAAACGCTGTTACTTCCGCATTCCATTCTTACAACGGACGTCTATGTGAGTGTCGTAACTCTATTATTATACGACTCTGGGCTCACCCACAGACCATCCCCTCAGTAATCAGGACAGAAGTGGTTGAAGAGACGGATTAAAATACCAGGTGTTAACGTGAATGTCTCTCTCATCCACTTGTGATCCGATCGACCACAACATCTTTATACCAGAAATAAACAGCCTCTTAAATGTCCAACTTTTCATTAATTAACAGGTCTTAAAATAGCAATTTAACAATTAACTGTCAGATATTTTCTATAAGAGGATATTGTTTCCTTAGTTTAATTTAAATTAGCTTCTGTTTCTATATACTCACTAGTAATGTAATAACTGTTAATGGGAAAAGGAGGGAGCGGGGAGAGAGGGAGGGAGAAAGAGAAAGGGGGAATAGGAGACTTAGATTTATGGAGGAATGACGCAACCCCCTTATAACCAAAAACACACACACAGAGCTGTTTCCCATGTGAACACTGGTAATTATCTTCAAGCCCATTGCTGATGACCCCTGCGCTTTCATTAGCACTTCTGTCAGCATACAAGCACACACACAGATATTGAAAGACTTACCTTCTTTCTTATTGCCATCAATTGCAACATGTATGTTTCTATGAAGATTTTGCAGAGATACACAGTATTTACATACATGACTGTAGTCAAAAACTATGTGAGGGAAAACCTTCCAAATTACAAAACTTTTCTTATGACATTCAATATCAAAAGTGTCCCAGCAAATCTATAACAGATGCTTTCTTGCTTAAACATACAACACTGGTTTAATTTTTTGGGAGGAAACACATTTATTCCATTAAAAACAAAAATCCATAAATACTACCACATTTGCCAGACTATAAATCGCATCAGTCAAAAGTGTGTTTTGGAGAGGAAAAACATATATAAGTCGCAATGGACCATACGTCGCGTTTATTTAGAAAATTATTTCACAAAATCCAAGCTGAAGAACAGACAAGGCAAGTTATTCAACTAAACAATAGCACAAAACAGGTGTCTGTACATGTTAAAGTAACATAAACAGTTATTTACATGATACACAATAGCATACAGAACATACCTGGGAGGCTGAATAGGCTAAATTAACACGACAAGCCAAATCAAGTTCAAAAAGGTCCCAGAGTCATTCCGCATCACTGAATCCATTGAATTACATAAATACAGGAGCAGCATATAGAGGACTCTCGCAACTGTAGACGGTAATGGTTTCTCTTGGTTCATATGAAATAATTTTGATGTATAAGTCGCACCTGACTTTAAGTTCCAGGACCCACCAAAATATGAAAAAAATGTCACTTATAGTCCAGAAAATGCAGTACCTAAAACCAAGAAATTGTAGCGCTCAAGTTGCAGATCATTTGCCAAAACAAATGTTTGCTATCATGTTTGGGTACGGTGACAGCAGCATCATCCTTTACTAGCACACAGTATGGTTTATTCAGTGTGGAGTGATATTGCGGTGGGAAACCCAATGTAGCTCTAGTGTGCGGATGCTGTAATCCCACAATCCAGGGCTGCATCCGGATCCAATGCTTAATCTGCTGCACATAGACCCGCTGGGACTCACAAACCGACCTGCTTCATAGATGCTCAATTCAGCCGCACTGTACTTCACTGCCACTTTACATACTTTTTTGCATCAGTGTTATCAGACAGAGATGATTTTTGAAAACTTTACATTGTGCAGACATTATACCATACCATAACCTGCAGGTTTTAAAGGTTGCACAAAGCCAATTTTTGTGATGGTTTAGATTTTAAGAAGTTAGCCTTTTGTGATCACAATAATGACAAACTAAAAAAAAACAATACAGAGCTCAAAAATACGAAAATAAAGAGATGTGAAAGAGATGTTAGAGTTGACAGTAGTTTTGAAGACATAAGATGAGCTCAGATACAAAACCCTGACATTTTCTTGTAAATGGTTATTTCACTTTAATGGCAATGAAAACATTATTTAAGCAAATTAAGCAATTGAAATGCCTTGTTCACTTCAGACATTTCACTGGTATTTATCAAATTTGAATGTCTTTTGCTGCAAAACCCTCTATATTGGAGTAGGACATGCAAAAATCTCCACTTCTAAAAAAAAAAAAAAACGCTCTTAACTGTCCTTTCTGAAAAAAGGTAAATGGCACAATGATTCAGTCAATACTAATATATTTGGCACACCTCAATAACCAGGGTAAAAAAAATCTTGCACCTTGATGCATGCGCCGCCATTAATTCAATTCTTTATCCATGCACTTAAAGGACTTTGCTAAAAAATCAGCATTTAATGGATTTTTGTCAACAAAACTGTATTTCTGAATGGCATAAATCTGGAATTATGTGGATTTGAATAGGGATGACTTTTTCATTTCCGATACCGTAATTCAGAATATCAGCCGATACCTGCCTAGTACTACAGTAATTAAATGTGTATAGTGCTTTCTTCTACATCTAGTATAATTTGTAAATGTAAAAATCAATAATTTAAAATGATTTACAAGTTACAGAAAACATTATAACAGTAATTATTAATCATGGCAGAGTTTAGGAGAACATATAATAAGTACATTTGATCAGTTAAGTATGCTAAATATTTTTCCTCCTAATAGCATAAAACTGTCAAAGTAAAAAAGCTTTATTGTGCAGATGGTTATTTTGGGAAAGATGTGCTTGACCGGACTTTTTATGCACATTCCGGGTGCCGAATTGATGCGCCTAAATCATCCCTTGAAGCATAACTCAGTTTGCGAGTAAGTTACCGTGTTTCTGTGAACTAAAATATCTTTAAATGTGCGTTTTTTCCTTCACATGAAGCTATTGAGTGTATTAAAAGACTTTAAATATAGCGCATAAAACAATAATGGTGCTTTTATAATACTTTGTCCTTTTTATAGCTTGTCAGTAACAACCACGGCTAATGCACAGTATCGGAATTGGATCGGTCATGTTTTCGGTCCTCGATCCGATGTCCGATCAAGCCGAAAAGCCCGGATCGGCCCAATACCAATCCAGAATATCGCATCGCGACATCCCTAGATTTGAAGTATTTGATGAACGCATATGTGCCGAGAGCATTCTGTCAATATCATCATCTCATTTTTGACGGAGGTGGCGTTTAGCGACTTTTGCATCTGAGCTTTTCATATACTTATGAAACAAAACATCTACTTTTGACCTCTTTGATGGTCTCTCAACAAACTCGATCTTATTACACCACCATGTTATATTACCCAATTACGATGTAATGTGCATGTTTCTCTTGAACTCAAACACAAGTAGTGCCACCCCAACCAGCAAACACAATAAGACATTTTAAACAGGCTACAGAAGCGCTGTGATTAAACCTACTGAATATAATATTGCATGTTTAATACAATATGTACATTTTTGGTACAATACTCTGAAAAGTATCAATACTTGAATGATCATAATGAAGGTTTTTTGTAATCCAGAACCAACTGCACTGCTTTGAAGATCTGCTTTAGAGGGCAATAAACTTTTGGAAGTTACTGTAGTCTGCCTGCGCACATTGGAGACACCACATCCACATAAGCATTGAGTGTGTGGATTCATTTTGCCTTTAACAGCATCAGAGAAACAAAAACTTAATATGAAACATGCAATTTGCAAGCAATGAAAGCCTTATTGCAGTTTAATAAGTCTTTGCAATTCTAAGATTTTTTTCTATTTCGGCTTATTAAAATAACTGTAATACGCATTGGAATAAAGTCGTATTGAGGAATCTCTGGAATGGATAGTGTATCGTATATAAAGCATTGGTTCTTAAACTTTTGGGTGTCCCCTTGTGTATGGTGCATCTCTTCACACCTCCCAAAGAAAATTCATGACAAAACTCAACGATCTCAAACTTTGAAGATTAAAATTATATAATGCATTTCTCTTGGTTGAAGTCTTGAAGTCATATTTTTCACAATTTACTACACAAAACGTATGATAATTTTATATACACTCACCTAAAGGATTATTAGAAACACCTGTTCAATTTTTCATTAACGCAATTATCTAATCAACCAATCACATGGCAGTTGCTTCAATGCATTTACGGGGTGTGGTCCTGGTCAAGACAATCTCCTAAACTCCAAACTGAATGTCAGAATGGAAAAGAAAGATGTTTTAAGCAATTCTGAGCATTGCATGGTTGTTGGTGTCAGACAGGCTATTCTGAGTATCTCACAATCTGCTCAATTACTGGGATTTTCACGAACAACCATTTCTAGGGTTTACAAAGAATGGTGTGAAAAGGGAAAAAAATCCAGTATGCGGCAGTCCTGTGGGAGTAAATGCCTTGTTGATGCTAGAGGTCAGAGGAGAATGGGCCGACTAATTCAAGCTGATAGAAGAGCAACTTTGACTGAAATAACCACTCGTTACAACCAAAGTATGCAGCAAAGCATTTGTGAAGCCACAACACGCACAACCTTGAAACGGATGGGATAAAACAGCAGAAGACCCCACCGGGTACCACTCATCTCCACTACAAAGAGAAAATAGAGGCTACAATTTAAACGAGCTCACCAAAATTGAACAGTTGAAGACTGGAAAAAGGTTGCCTGGTCTGATGAGTCTCGATTTCTGTTAAGACATTTAGATGGTAGAGTCAGAATTTGGCGTAAACAGAATGAGAACATGGATCCATCATGCCTTGTTACCACTGTGCAGGCTGCTGGTGGTGGTGTAATGGTGTGGGGGATGTTTTCTAGGCACATTTTAGGCCCCTTAGTGCCAATTGGGCATTGTTTAAATGCCACGGCCTACCTGAGCATTGTTTCTGACCATGTCCATCCCTTTATGACCACCATGTACCCATACTCTGATGGCTACTTCCAGCAGGATAATGCACCATGTCACAAAGCTTGAATCATTTCAAATTGGTTGCTTGAACATGACAAGGAGTTCACTGTACTAAGATGGCCCCCACAGTCACCAGATCTCAACCCAATGTGGTGGAACAGGAGCTTCGTGCCCTGGATGTGCATCCCACAAATCTCCATCAACTGCAAGATGCTATCCTATCAATATGGGCCAACATTTCTAAAGAATGCTTTCGGCACCTTGTTGAATCAATGCCACATAGAATTAAAGGAGCATTTCACCCGTAGAAACATTAATCTTTATTGAAAGTGTGTCATATTTGTAGTCGAAATGTAACATACATTTAGAATTTGGTGCCTATTTGACAGAGAAAAGGGGTGTTTGTAGTCTCACAATTTGCACTTCCTTCTTTCAATGATGCAAAATGATGATTTTTACATCATTGAAAGAAGGAAGTGCAACACTGAAGTCTGTATTTCTCCTGTCTCAGCGGCAACTGAGGAAATGATGCATGACCATTCAAAAACATGACTGGGGTTCTACTATACAAAGCTTAATGCAAATGGGTGAAGTGTCCCTTTAAGGCAGTTCTAAAGGTGAAATGGGGTCAAACACAGTATTAGTATGGTGTTCCTTATAATCCTTTAGGTGAGTGTATGTGTACAAAATGTCATAAAACTGGTGGTCCCCTGGCAACAATTTGTCGTTTTGCAAATTATGAACTTGCAACAGGATAATCAGATGATATTTATTTTGACTGTTTAGGATACAAACAACTCATTTATATCAAATAAGGCAAACAAAAATCGGACTGTTATAGCAAAGCAGAGTTGTAGTAATGGCAAGGTCATAGGTTCGATTCCCAGTAGGCAACGTTCACACTCCGTACAAATTTCTATGGACTAAATGAAGTTTAAAATGGAAATGGTACTTCTTTTGTTTGGCAAAGAAAAGATATCCTTGTTAAAACATCCTTGTTATTTGGCAAGGACCACCTGATAAAGACAACAGACTAGCTGTCTTCTCAAGACCGACAAAGCTCTCCAGCCAATGGCCACACGAAGAGCAGACAAGCCCAGCTTGTGTCAAATACAAAAAAAAAATTTCCAACGTGACATTTACCATTTCTCGCGCTAACAGGTTAGGAAAATTTAAAGGACAGAATGTCAGCTTGATCAGCGCAACAGAGATTCCTGAGAAGAGGATGGTTTCTTTAGCAGAGCTGTCTCTGATTAATGTCCACATTCTATTATCTAGGACGTTATAGTCACGCGGTGTCCAGATAAGGATTGAGTTAAATTATTCATCAGGACACGAGCCAACAGAACGCAGGGACGTTCAGATGGAAAGGCATGTTTAAGAGAAGAAATCATTACTAAGACACTTTGGCAGACTATCTAGCTCGAACAGTCTGTTTCGAGCATATGGGCTTTTGGTGCTGTTACTGATACAGTTTTACATCACTCCATATGAGGGGTGTTTCCACAATATCACAGTTGCTTCCTAGTTTACACCATCACTGCTTAAAAGATTTCAAGTCAACAGTTTTTTTTTTTACAAAATAGGCAACCATCAAAACCATTTACTACCATTTGCTCACACAAATACACAGTCATGTGTTCTCTTCTCAATCTACTTAAAAACATACAGGTCTTTCATTGTATTAGGGTTGTGTTGTACAGATTTGAGTGCTGTTGACAGTAGAAGGTTGTAATGAATGTAATGATTAAAGGCCGATTAAAACAGAATGAGGATTATAATGCTCATTTTAAGCCTCTGTTCTCCTCACTATCTAACACTGTTGCATTTTTTCCACCACTGTGCTGGTTTATCTGTGTGTCTATAGCCTTGGGATCCGCACGAGTAATCGATTGCTCGAGTACTCGAACGTGACATTGATGATTGATCACGTAAATGATGACCTTGTGGGTTTATTTTTGTATTTATTTATTTTGTGGTTATGGCAGCATTTCGATATCTGTTTGGTGTTACAAGCACCTGTGATAGTGAAGTCCGGGTGCCTGTTTGACGTCAACGTAAGCTGTGCAGACCGGCGTATGACATCAGTACCATGCATGATTTAAAAGTTTCCAATGTGCACTCGCGAAGCGGCAACCCTGCTGATATGCGCAACACTGTGAAGCCGAACACACCTCAAGTTACTGAGGCGCTATTTTTCGTATTCACTTCAGTAAGACGAAAATACAGTCAGTCAGGTGCAAAATGTACAGCGACGTCACAAGTTCCCTCATATCATCTTATATTAAACATCAAATGTCAAGAGATATCAGAGAGCCATATGAACATTACATCAACAGGTGAGAGGACAATACGACACAGCTAATCGCTAAAATGATGGCAAAAGACTTAAAGCAACACTATGTAGTTTCCATGTAAAAATGACTTACAGCTCCCCCATGTGGTTGAAAAGCGCAACAGTGCCTGCTATCAGACACTCTTCTGCAGGCAGGGGGAGGGTCGGGGCTGTGTTTCCTACCCTCCACCGCCACTTTTAGAGTGTGCTTGTAGCAGCTAGGAGGCTGCTCAGGTTGCAGCAACAGTACAATTTGTCCAGTTAAAAGTTGTTCTATCACTGAAATAATTTTAGAGACATTATTAAAAGGTAAAAAAACTACATAGTGTTGCTTTAAAGCTGCTTAATGTTATAAAGCTTGTCCTTTGACTGGAAGCGTTTAGTGCGCAATTAGGGTGAACATACACAACGGGAGTTAAACTTCCAGTCCAGTACCTAACTTAGTTTAGGTTAGGGTTGTGCCGATAGACGATAGTATCGTGTATCGACGATCTTCAGACATATCGCCAATGGCAGGCTTTCATGGCGATAGTCATGACGATAGTTGGCGAATGGTTATTATTATTATTATTATCATAGTTTTATATTAACACCCACAATTCATGCTTTTCCTCATATGAGGGTTTGTGGGCTTCACTTTACGTGGAGAGCTTGTAAAGAGAGAATTCCTTCTTGCACGTACCTGCACTTAATGCGCGCGTCTTGGTCTCCTTCTTCCACTAAATCCAGCGCGCCCTGTCATTAGCAGCTGCGCTTCTCTCTGTCTCACGTGCACGCGCTCTCGCGTCTGTCCGAAGTCTAAACATAAACTAAAGTAGTAATCCTTATGTATTTGTTCAGTTTAATGCGTTTCATGCGAGCTGAGGCAAACTTTACTTTTTGTTTAAAATATGACCCGCTGCATATTAGCGCCTCTCTCTCACTCTCGCGTACGTGTCCGAAGTCAGATCACAAGGTATTAATCCTGTTTATGATATGCATTTCAAGGAGTTGCAGCAACACGTCCCTCGTGTTTAATATATGATTGTGTTTAAGATATGATCGCGTTCCGCTGGACTGATGCGTTTAAAAAGGCTCATCTGAGAGCACCACTGCTTCACACGTGTAGTCTTCTGCAACAGCACTAAACCAATGCATTGAATTGTGTGTGTGTGTGTGTGTGTGTGTGTGTGTGTGTGTGCGCGCAGATGCATGTTTTTACAGTTAAGTAATCATGATAGGGTTTTAATGACGCGCTCGCATTAATGGCATCAGGTTTAAGAAGGTTGCGGTCATGACGCTGTTGCTCTTGTTTTTTTTTTGTCCACCCATCAAGTGACTTGTTATAATGAGTAAAAAATTAACAAATAAAAAAATGAGTAAACGTCTGCCCCGACCCCCGATAATATCGTGTATCGCCGATCTCACAGGCTGACGATAGGACGATCTGAAAATAGGGCATATCGCCCAACACTAGTTTAGGTTAGTGCTGGGCGATAATTCGATAACGATAATTTTACCGATATAAACTTTTTCGATAAACCGATAAGGACAGTTCGATAAGTGATCGATAATGTTTACGCACTGTGCGTAATGTTGCGCGAGCACTTCCGGATGCGGCACGCGCTCTTGGTTTACAATCACAGTGTCAGTTAGACTTGAAGGAGTGGAAGATGAGTTATTCATTTATTAGTAGAGACCTATGATTTTCGCGATGCGGATAACGCGGACGGAATCACGGAATCCAAATGCGCGGAAACATTTTCTTGTGTGTAATGTTGGACGCACAAACAGGGTTCGTCAAACACAGCAGACACAATAGGTGCAGTATAGTGTAGCCTACTTTCATTCAGCGTCCGCCTTGCGTCCGCACAGCTTTAAAAGTATATTTACAGGACATTCACAAATTCAGGAAACTGAGGAAAAGCAGCAGATCCACCACTGCAGTGAATATAGTGTTTGCGTATGTGCGCTCCCACAGCAAAGTGACACTCTTGACATCCATTTATTAGCGTGTATAGCTCGTATATGTATAACACACGCGTGATCACTGAACTAAGTTTTCTTTCTTGTTTAAGTGAACATAAACAGCTGTTACTCAGTATATTGAAACTTAAAGCAGTCTGTCTTTAGGTATGTGACAAAATGACGTAATACGCACGAGCGCTTTGTTCCCACGGCTGTGTTCCCAGCAGGTATTCAACGCCAGACGCGTTGGTGACTTAGGAAATCTGTCATATCTTTGCTTTGTGAATACCTCTAAAGCCCATATACTAGTGACATAAATGACTTCCTCACGTTGATTCTCACGTTCGAATTTCCAAGATCGCTGTCGTAAGAAGAAAGTTATAAGCGAAGCAAAATTTCTCTCGTGTTTGGCATTGAAATCCTCTATGAAGGCGAGTATTTTTTTGTTTCAAACCAAATACTTTTGATAGAATATACATTTAACTTGAATTAGGTGAAGTTTGGGATAGATTGTAACATTCGCATGTGCTTTTTTAAGATCCGCAAGTGACGTTGTTCAAAAGCAGAATCGCCCATTCAATCATATTGGCTTCCAAAACTTCTCCGTTTTCATCAATCCGTGCAGTATTTTTCAAAGTAATCATACAGAACGAAGGATTAGAATCTCTAGATTACATTATTGGCATGATTTTGTCAAACATATAAATAAATACATGCATCCATTTATTGATTTATTAAATTATAAATAACATAATCGTCAATTAATGTATTAATAATATCTGACCATTTAAAATGCTCGCCAGCATTATTAGTCAATTAAGAAATATTAAAGAAACAATGAAATGTTTTTTTTAATATATAAAAATATAGCTTTTATTTGAGAGGGCTTTGATTTCATATGGAAAGATATGCGTGGATTGATGCTCTCGGTTTCATTAATTAGTGGTTAATCAAAAATAATAACATTTTTATATATATCTTTTAAAAAGATGTCATCGTAATCTTGTTGGGCTTTTAATTACCTACAATGTGATGTTTGAATTACGCAAATAGACCAAGAAATGAGGAAGTTATGATATTTTAAAGTGTTCGGTCAAGCGGAAGAGGTAGGGATGCTCACATTGACCGTTTAACCGTTAACCGAAGGTAAGAATTTATGACCGGTTAACATTATCAGTTAAAAAAAAAAAATTTGATAATACATAGTGCGTGTAGTCATGAGCCGACAGACATTTAGCCACTTTTCTATCTGTAATTTGTGAATGTCCTGTAAATGGCACAAATTATTGCTGCCCTGACGGTCTGATAAAGTAATCATTTGTATGAGAAATCATTTGTATGCGTGTTTGGAAGCTGAACGGAGACGCGCGCGTGTCCGCGCAAGATGACGCGTTCCGTCTCGCGCACAACCGGACAGACGTTCGGTGATGGCCTCTGACCCTGAACATAAACATCTCTCTTTTTGCACAAACGGAGAAAGACGACGCAAAAGCAAAACTTTCTGAAAAGCATCCTGCTTTAGAAATGACCACTGTGGTAGAAGAAACGGAGACAATCTGCCCTTTTTGGATATTAATCCTCTGGACCGATCGCGTGCTTTTTAATAAGGTAATGTTGCGTGAATATCTGATAATGTATGAATCCTGGTTCTGTTGTTGATCTGTCACTGCTGTTTGCACGTTCAAATTAAATCTTTTGTTTTTACTAGTTCACAGACAACCGTCAACTGTATTTTTACTCAATGACAATTTCATATTAAAATCTTATAAGTTAACGGTTAATGTTCGGTTTAGAAGCTACGGTTGTCGGTCGGGAAAATTAACTGATATGAGCATCCCTAGGAAGAGGTCACAGTTTTTCATAGTTTTACCGTTTTAATTGGGTACAAAAATGCCCCCTAATTTTCGAGTTAAAAAATTCCATAACTTTCTTAATAATTATCTGATTTTAATAATTTAAAAACCATGTTAAAGTTCTTTTTATTATCTATTATATGGTTATAATTATATATGAATTTTCTAGTATTTATATTTTTTTGTCACATACCTACTGTCTTGGTTCTTAAAGGGACAGTAGTCTGCTGCTTTTGTGTCAGAAATGTGTTGATTTCATAACAAATAGATTTACATTTAATACAGATGCATTAAAACAAGATTTTAGTATTTGTATTTGTCATGTTCTGAATAAAAAGTAGTTTAAAACCATTATTAACTGGTTTTTACAATTTTCATTCAGGAGCAAAAATCTGCCTTTAAATTTGACAGGAGTAAAGATTTGTTTCTATCATGATTATTATCGATATCGACTGATATGGAAAACATTTTCTCGATAATTTTTTGGGTCATATCGCCCAGCCCTAGTTTAGATCTTGCATTTTTTGCAGATAGATGCATTTTGTATAATATATTTATGTTATATAAGGCTTAATATTGAGTGCATCATATCGAAAGCGCTTCAGTTTGTGTTTATTAACCCTTTAGTTTCACTTCATCACGGAGCTATACCTATTAGAGGTTTCAGTTAAAAAAAACATTTACTTTATTAAAAATCTAGTATGTATTAATTTTTTGTCATAGTTTATTGAAAATTAAGTTTTATTTGAGGTTTTTTTAATAAAAAATATTTTATTTTCACCATGAGGTGTACGCCCCGCCCCTTTGATAACCCCGTCCCCAGTTAATAGAGTACTCGTTTTTCAGACCTATAGATTAATCGAAATGAAAAAATGACATGCATGCACATCCCTACTAAAACCTCTTTCAAACAGTAATTTTGGTAATCTGCATTTTTGCACTTTATTGGCCTTAAATACACATATGCATCAAAATATCTGTCTTTGCAAGTATTCAAATAAACATGACCATTAAGGTCTCACGAGAAACTAAAAATCTGAAGAAAAAAAACGCATGTGTAACAGTATATTGGATCTAGACTTTTTTCTTAAAGGGGAAGTTGCCTAATTTTGCTCCTATCACTCATGTTAATCAAACAGCATTGACAGAAAATCTCTCTCGTTTTAGCTAATAAATTTACTTAAAATCTAATATTGACAAATTGTTTGTGTTAGAGTTACAAAATATCATTGGCCTGGTAAAAACCAATGTAAGTCAATGAGACAACCCTGTGTGTGTTGCCTGTTTAAACTGTAGATCATATGATAAATATGTGACCAGCCTTGATCCCTTTTATGGAGCTCTGTTTATTCAGCAGTATGACAAATCCAGCATTTAAAGGCAAATGTGAAGGGCATCATGGGACAGATGAGGTTAAAGGTCATTTTGTAATTATTAACAGCAGAACACAACATGAGGTCGCTGGACTAAAAGTGACGGTTTGCAAATAATATCTTGTTATACATGATTTATTGTCTTGTAAGCATTTGAGTGTATAAAATAGCATTTGAGTGTATAAAATGTCTTTTGAATGTATAAAATGTATTTCAAATTTTTTATTTTTAGCAAACGCTTATGCTAAGATATACTTGCGATAAAAAGCAACTTCACTGTGCAACTCAAATTAAATACAGCCAAAAAAAATTGAAATACCAAATTGTACAGTTGTGCTAAAGAATTGGGCTTGTAACTAGAAGGTTGCCAGTTTGAGTTTCACATCCGGAAGGTTGTGACTGACTGAGGTGCCCTTGAGCAAGACACATTTTCCTAAACTGCTTTCCCAGTTTGTGTGTGTTCAAAACTAACTGGGATAGGTTGAATGCATGGGCTACCATACTTGACAGTCACTTCAAGACCACAATCCATTTACACCTGTCAAGTCCAATTATTCCTGCTATACAAATGCACTCATCATGTTATGTCTATGTACAAATTAAGATACGTTATGATATGATACTCAAGTACAAGATGTTTTGAAATTAAAGCAGCTCAAACATGCTTTTTAGTCTAGGACTAAGATCAGCCCTGTCCAGGCTATGTTTAAAGTTTATTGATGAGTTTTTAAATCTTTCACTCACAAACTTGAATCTAATGAAATGTGTGCGTCTGTAATAATGATTACATGTGTGACTGGCTCTAGAATGGTCACACCATCCCTGTTAGTATAACACAATAAACCATCTGCAGTAAATTCACATGCTTTCCACACAATCTGAGTGCAAGTGGGAAAGTGAAGCATAGGCTAGACGGTATGGCATAAAAGTTCTGCTGGATCATATTTCCCACTGCTCCAAATCCCCAGCAGGACACAGACACAGAGCCAACACGTTCATGAGCCATTACGCATTTATGAATGGAGCTTGTGGTGAGGTATTAGAGGCAGGCTTTGGAGCCAAATCTGCTGGAACAGACTGCGACAGGACAGAAGAACTATCAGTCATCATATCAACCAATAGCAGAGCGGGAGGGCGGAAGACAACAGCCTATACTGACTATAGGCTTGGGTAATAAAACACCTTTTTAAATGATGATGATATAAATTCTATTATCGATAATTTTGCATACATATTTTGACTGTCAAATCATACTTTTGCGTGCAGGAATATAAGCTTATACGTAATAACATAAATCAAAAACAATTTATAATGTCAACATGTGAACGAATAGCCAACTATATATCAACCAAGAATCAACCAAAATATAAACATTACGAAGAACTAGGGGTGTAACGATTAACAGTACAAATCGTTTTTTCAATTAATGAATTTGAATGAATTTTTATTATGTAAATGAAATAATAAAATATAGTGTTTTCCATTCTTTACTTAGAGTATGGAGGCCTGCCATGGTCAAATTCTTCTGCCATAGGCTGCGTCCAAAAACACATTTAGACAGCCTTAATAGGAAGTGTATGGAATTCTGTTTAAAACAAACAGAGAGTGCCTCACTAGAAATGCAATTAAAAGGTGTAAGAAGTTAAAATATAACTACTCGCACTAAATTTGTGATCCAAGGCTGTATTTAAAGGCAAATGACATCACCGGGCCGGGACAAAGGATGTCCCAATTCGAAGGCTCCCTTACATACATGGCTCTATAAGCCTTTTTTTCCCCTGAAACCAAGGATCCATAGATGGATCCTTCACAGCCTTGCCTTAGAGTCTACACAGGTCCAAAAATTCATACCCGAACCAGAAGAGACCCATAAATGTGCTAAACTGAAGCAACCTGGACCCACCTATTATTTTGAAAGTTGGACCCAGAACCGACGCAGACCCGTCAATTATATAAAAGCTGGACCGAACCCGTCCGGGCAGACACATACCCGAGTCTGCGTGAAAACTTTAGATATAACACCAATATTGTTTATTTATAATATTATTATAAAAATTGGAGAAAGTGCAAAGTAGCCTACCGTGCAAAACGAGTAGTATGGAGGAATAAGTCCCATCTTCTAAATAAAAGAGCCAATTGTCAAAGGTAAATTCATTGCGTCTAGTGATGCACCGAAATGAAAATTCTTGGCCGAAACAGAAAACCGAAAAAAGCAAACCAAGGCCGAAAAACCGAAACCGAAACACCGAAAGAAATTATTATGCCAATTATTAGTACAATTGCATTTATGGCTTTCACTGTGTACTAACTAGGGGTGTGTGACGGATCAAAAAACTCACAGTTCGGATCACATTACAGTTTTTGAGGCACAGAATCAGATTATTTTTCCGATCAGCAAAAAGCGGGTGGGAAAAATCTAATAAACAATAAAGAAATTGCAAACATTTATAAAAAAGAACAAAGTTGTACATTAATAAGGTCTGAAATTAGCATTACAGAAATCAAATTAAATGAATCATAACACAATAAATTAATATTATTATTTTTAGAGCTATTGGTCTCTTTGCCATGGGTTGTTTGATTAACATTAATGACACAGACTTAAGTAGGTTAATCTGACTGTAATCTATACATACATTTAAGACATAAACACATTTTTTTATTAGAAAAAGAATACTGTGGAGAGAATTTTGTTTATATGTGCCCTATCAATAACAGAGAGATTTTATGTTTGCTTGTTTTTTTTTTTTTTAAACGCGTCTCTCTAGTATGTGCACTACCAAGGGCACTTAAACGCGAGTGCTCAAAGAGAGAAGGAGGGTGAATCTCAAACAGCGCAACAGTCGCTCCACATAAAAACGTTACGTTGTGTTTCATTGCTTTATTCGCCAAATCAAATGTACGTTAATGGATTACAGTATGAGACACATTAGCGCGACTCTCTCTAAAGTTTACACATCAAGACAGCTTAATCTTTGCAGACGCGTGCAAACGGCTCGACCCTGAGTGAAACCTGCTTGAGCACGAAGGGGAGGGGTGGGTGACGACTGGACTGATCACCGTGAGTGAAACCCAAGCGCTACCGCACAGATGGGAGGGGCGCGGTTGACATTCATTTTCGGTTTACATTTTCGGCTGGATTTTTTATTTCGGCCCGAAACCGATAATGCTATTTTCGGCCGAAATTTTCGCCGACCGAAATTTCGGTGCACCCCTAATTGCGTCACTGCAGAATCTGACTGGTAGCCATAGCAACATTACAAGAGCACATGCGCGTTAGCTGCCTGGCTGGAGCAACCAAAAATAAACTTTTTAACGCAATTTGTGCGTCATAGATAAAAAGATTTTGCTGCTGTTTTTGAAATACTTTATTTAATGTGGGTGTGGGTATTACCCACAATGTTAAACAGACACGGGACCCGAAGTAATAGATTGGGACCCGACCCGGTCCCCGCTGATCATTTAAAATATAGTCCCGAACCCGTACGGGTCCCAGGTCAGGTCCTGGGTCTTCCGTGTAGACCTCTACCTTGGCTATCCCAAGTTTCAATGCGCGCCCGTGACGTCTGGGTATTTTGAAATAAACATTCAAAACTGTAGTTATATAAAGGTGTGTATTTTTGCAAACTAAATGTCCTTGTGGCTGTTTCCCTATTATAAATGTAGTTTTAGTGATGTGAATTAATTTTATTGTGTTGCTTTTGTATTTTTCTAAGGTATGTGATTTTTACATAATATTGGACAGTTTAATCTGCATCAATGCGTTATATATTTTTTTAATAACATGTAAAAAAAATTTGCCTCCATATTTATTTTTAAAAGTCTGATAGGTCTCAGATGTTGTGTCCCGCTGACAAGCGCAGTGGGCAGGAACAGCAAGTGATGCAACTCCCCCCGTAGGCTAAACAGTCTCATTTTAGTTTGCTTCGTGGCCATAAGAGGCTGCCGCCTTCAAATATCCCTGAATTGGGATGCACCCCAAGTAAACCTAACATTGGATTTGGATGTGCCTTGATGCCTTCCTGCCCTGGAATGCAGCCTCCAAAGGCGGCCTTTTATACTACATAGACACCAAACGCATAGACACCAAACGCGGGCAAAGACGCATTTGAGGCGAATAGCGCATGTTTTCGCGGCAAACGCACCACCCATATTGCGTAATTCGCATTGTTTGTGTCTTTGCATTGACTTTGTTTGTAATATACTCGTATTAAAATCGTTGAACTCGTGTCTGGTATGTACAGTATGCCCCATTAGAGCTCTTGCCATAGTCTCAAAAACGAACTGAAAAAAATGTATACCAACCAAGATCTCTAACATTGGGTCATCAAAGTGATATCGTCATCAATATGCTAATTGGCGTCATCCAGCACCACTGTACCACAAAATCCTGTGGGAAACACTGAAATATTATAAAATAATGAATGCAATTGCACATGAATGAATAATATTTCTAATAATACAATCTAGCTACCTAAAAAATAAACTGTAAATCCAAATTAATACAGAAACTGTATATGAAACCAGTTCAAATTCTATCTGTACTAGCTGGACTATAAGGGCTCCTTAATACTTTGGAAAAACATATATCATTGTCATTGAGTTAAACTATAACCGAGACTTACATCAAGTGTATCTCAGAATGAGATATGGCTTTCTAAATGACAGAAAGATGCTTCAAAGATAATCCGCTTCAAAAAGAAACTCCTGTGCCCATGATGAGAGAACTGAGCTTTAAACATATGCAGATAACAACTGCAGTGGATTTATCATGAGCATGCAATTTCATCTGGACAGAAATCCCTTGATGAAATAGATTAATAATCCGCTAAACTGACGATATACCTTCAACATAATATGACCAGAACAAAAACTGCTTTTGTCTCTGTGGTTGCACTATAGGACAGCTGCCCTATCGGCTACACTGTTTCACGAAACATGAAGGCGTGACGAGGCGCGATGTTATTTATGCATTTGTAGCTCAGCCATTTTTATGATTAAAAGCCTCTGGCATGATATAGTAATAAGCGACTGTAGGTCTGGAGTCTTTCAACAAACTTGTTAACTCTAAAAAATGATCGTGATCTTTAAAATCCTTCACAATGAGGTCGTTACACGTGGCTCTATAGTAAAAACAAAAGGGCTGACAAACTTTGAAGTACTATAAATGTATATACGTCAAGCTGAAGTAATTTGTCCTCTACATCCCCAAAGGGCAACCTGAGTCTGAAAACACAGGCATATATCCCCATAAACATCATCTGTGTAGACATGGAATGGGTTTCTTTGTAAAAGCCTCTCCAAAAAAGCCACATACCGTTGCTTTTACTTTGTGCTGATGTAATGTACGGGCCATTCTGAGAACATTGACCGGAAAGCTTTGTTATCAGTGTTCGACAAGGCCGATCTTGTCTGAATTTCCAACACCTGTGAAATTATGCCCCTGTAATTCAATACTGATGGCTTGGAAATGATACCTGGGGACTGACATCTGAACTATCTTTCATTAAGGCTTATTAATGGCAACTGTTGTCGTTCAGCTGAGATTAGATCTTGGCAAAGGCCCATGTCTTTCAAAGACAAGGTCCTCTATTGCCTTTTAGTCTGGCACAAGGATTCCCAATTGCAATTCAAGCGTCTGCCCCTTCACCAGCCGAGGGTTTCGGAAGGTGTTAAAGGTGGCTGAAGTGCAAACTTTTGAGAGACTGAAGATCCGGGTTTGTGCGTGTTTGAGTGTTATCAGAAAGACACCACTCACATGGCTGCTAACATGCTCTGACACCACAGCGGCCAAGAGGAACTTGTGAAGATGGTTCATAAAAGGGCACCAAGAATAAAAGACTTGATGACTTGTGACTGATAGGCAAGTTTGTGAGAATCAAAAAATCTACTTTAATGAAGTCTTGTTACTGGAACTTCTGACAATTTTTTAAAAACAAAAAAACACTGGCAACCCACTTTACTTTTGTAATGTGACATACTTCAAAATAAAACAGGTTCCATCGACAACAAGGAAAAAATTAGGGCGGGACTTGATTGTACTCATTTGGAATTGGGATTGTGAAATGTGTTTTTTATTTAGTAAAATGAAGTAAAGGGCTCAGGTAAAGGTACAAAAAGAGAACTTGAGCCAAAGTAAAGTCGCTTGAGAAAAGCAAAACATTTCAATTTTGATAAAATATTACCAAGCAAAGCTCGACAATAAGGATAGCCCGATGGCCCGGAAAGGGTACACTGTAAAAAAATTCTGTCGAAATTACAGTATTACTGGGTATTACTGGCAACTAGCTGCCAGTAACTTACTATAAATTTTACATGTTATTTACTGGCAACAGTTTTTTCAAAGTTAAATGAACATGAAACATTTTCAGTCTCTATCTTCTACAGTAAGTTACTGGCAACCAGCTGCATAATTACAGCTAATTTTTTTAAAATTCCCTTAAAAAACTGGACACCACTACTACATCATACATCATCATACGTCCTACAGCAAACTAGATGCAATGTTTATCATGCTGCCGTCACATGTAGACATACGTCTCCCCTTACCGTCTTTTCATTTTCTGGTTTTCCCGTTCTGTTCACAATCACTGTAGTGTGTTGGCAATCTGAAGCACACAATTAGAGCGGGGAACCAAGAAGCGATCAGACCACAATCTTGTCAGGGGGAACCAGGGCGTGATTGCGTTCCAAATGTTTGAAGGGCTATCTGACCCTTCTCTCTTACACAACCACTTTAAAGCTCACGTAACACACGCTGTTTCTGCATTTCTGATGTTAATCTGGAGTACCTATAGAGTAGTATTACATCCTTTATATCTCTGAATAATATTAAGTTTTATCAGATTTATAAAAGAAAGATTAGCTTTACAGAATCTTTCCGCGAACGTACGGAAAAATTAAGAAGGAGGAGTTATACCGCGGGAGAAGCGAGTACGAGTCATGCAACACTTATAACTTATGATTCACTACATGTCGTGTCATTTATATAATATGCAACTCATGACCCGGTTAGGGAAATCCAGCGCATCAAACACACACGCAAAACTTCACTGCTACCCCAGATAATAAACTATATCCATTGTTTTCATAAGGCTGACTTTCTTCTTCTTACATTCAAAAACACACTTCTTGTTTCGTGCCATTGTCGAGTTTTGAAATTAAACAAAGCTGTCTCGCGTGATATAATGTTTGCAAGTTCTAGCGTCTCCCGCTGATTGACGGGTGGGCGGGGTTTTCAGGGGGAAGTGCCTGTGCTGTAAATGACACAAATTATTGCTGCCATGACGGTCTGATAAAGTAATCATTTGTATGAGAAATCATTTGTGTCCGTGTTTGGAAGCTGAACGGAGATGCGCGCGTATCCGCGCAAGATGACGCGGTCCATCTCCATCTCGCGCACATCCGGACAGACGTTGGCTGATGGCCTCTGACCCTGACCATAAAATCTCTTATTTGCACAAACGGAGGAAGACGAATCAAAAGCAAAACTTTTTGAAAAGCGTCCGGCTTTAGAAAGACCACCGTGGTAGATGAAACAGAGACAATCTGCCCTTTGGACTGATCGCGTGCTCTTTGATAAGGTAATGTTGTGTGAATATCTGATAATGTATGAATCCTGGTTCTGTTGTTGATCTGTCGCTGCGGTTTGCACGTTCAAATGAAATGTTTTGTATTTACTAGGTCACCGACAACCATCAACTGTATTTTTACTCAATTACAATTTAATATTAAAATCTAAAAAGTTAACGGTTAATGTTCGGTTCATAAGCTACGGTTGTCGGTCGGGAAAATTAACTGATATGAACATCCCTACTTGAAATACCATTGAACCACCCCTTTAACTAAAAGAGAATTGAGAACGCGCTAAACGGAGGGAAAATGTAGGAGTAAGGGGTAGAAGTGGGATTGGGCCTAAATCAAAGAAGCTGTTTGAGGAGCGCACCCTCGGAAAGCCGTATCTCAAGGCCTCAGACAAGCCCAAATACTGAGTTTATGTTTTCTTGCATTGGAGCCTACGTTTCAAAAAATTATCTCGAAGTGCCGTGACTATCCCTGTAAACCTAGTCAGTATGTCATGCAAATGTTAACAGTTCAGAAATAAAAATGCAAGTGTAACAGTATTTACACCAAAGAGGACACCAAAAAGACATAATTTTTCTTCAAAATGACATGCAGCCATAAATTGTGCACAATAGCACCAGGATCATTTTTACACCTTATAGGGATATGCAGACACGGAAAAGAAGACATTGTTAAACGAAGTCGTTCTGTTTTGCGTTTTGTTATATTCGTTGCTTTATGGTATGAAGATTGAACCACTGTAGTCACATGGACTATTTTAGCAATTTCTTTACGGCCATACTGGGTCTTGAAAGTAGTAGCTGGATTACTGTCTATGGGGAGTCAAAAAGATCTTGGATTTCATCAAAAATATCTTAATTTGTGTTCCGAAGATGAGGAAAGGTCTTATAGGTGTGAAATGACATTTGGGTAGGTTATTCATCACATGGCATGAACAAACCCTTCAAGTATGCAATTTTTGAGCCTCAAGCCACATTAACCAGAGCGACAATACTCACGATTGTTTTCAGAAAGGTTTCCCAAACACCCTGTCTCCTGTTGCCACCCCATCTCCTGTTACTCCAAGGTAATAAACTAAAAACATCTACAATAAAAACTTAGAAGAACTTCTTGACATCCTGTCTTTGAGGAAATACAGGCCAACAATGATGAGTTTGTACCTGACTTTAGTCATTGAAGTACGACAGCTGGAAACAAAGACTAGTCGATTCCACACGGGAGGATCTCTCTGAACAATTTAGAGACAGACCCTGACAGCCTCTGCAGCCATGAAGGTAACTCTGATCTGAAAAGCTTGAGTTTTTATTCTATGTTTTATTTGACATATATCAAAAAGATCGCTGAACCATCTACTTGAGGATAGAAATAAACTGTGAATCTGATTCTCTATAGTGTGCAAAATGCATGCAAAAACTTGATGTCTAAGCATAATGACAAACTCTTGGTTTAAAAACCTGATCTATGATGTATATACAAGGCAGGATAAATAACAAATTTAGTCCCGATGCATGCATTTTTTCCTTTTCAGGATTTTGAATTTGCACCTTTTTATCCAAGTTTCCCCATTATATGTGTCAGGGCTATAGATACTATGCAAATATACATATGTGACCCGTCACGGAAACCAGGGACACAAGTCGGCAGCACAAGTTTCGAGAAAATGAGAATCAAAGTTTTTTTTCAAAATTTTTGATTTTCGTTTTATTGCAGAATCTGTTAGTTGAGATCACGAAGAAGCCTCTCCATGTTTGAGATAGCAGTTTATGTATATTTAAAAGCGTACATTTTGCGTTTGAAATCGGCTTGTTTTTCCAGAGATTCTAGCGTGCAGCGGGGGGCGTCATTGTCTGTGTGTATATTTACATACTGGATAAGCTTGTGTTTTCGCCTCCGCCCCCACAGGGAACAGCGTGACTACTGACTAAGGATAGTTCGCCCAAAACTGAAAATAATGTCATTAATGACTTACCCGTATGTCGTTCTAAACTCGGAAGACCAGTCCGTTCATCTTCGGAACACAGTTTAAGATGTTTTAACTTTAGATTTAGTCCGAGAGCTTTCTGTTTCCTCCATTGAAAATCTATGTACGGTTTCCATGTCCAGAAAGTTAATAAAAACATAATCAAAGTAGTCCATGTGACATCAGTGGGTCAGTGAGATTGTGGTGAAGCATCGAAAATACAGTTTGGTCCAAAAATAGCAAGAATTACGACTTTATTCAGCATTGTCTTCTCTTCCGGCTCGAGCGTAAACTCACGTGACTTGTAATGACGCAGCTGCCCTGTTCCTCAGACATGTTTGCTTAGTTTTATTTATTTTTTCAAACTTATAGCATGCGTCTCCCCAGACTGTAAATGAAGCTTGGGCGCACAAAACAAAAGAAAGATAAAAGAAGCTGGGGCGGAACAAATAACAGTCAGCCGCATCGTACGTCAGCTGCGTCACTGAGTTTATGGGGCGCCGCAGTCGAATGACGTCAAAGTACCGCGAGAGCTCTTCAAGAAATCTTACGGAGTAGTTTAATTTCGACTCGCTCTCGCGGTACTTTGACGTCTTGGAGCGCAGCATGAAGTCAAACTCATAAGTTACACAGAGACCCTATTTTAAATACAAAATTTGAAGGCGGGTTCATGTGTTTAACAGAACGCAAATACCGGACTGTAATCTGATATACCCTTACATGTTACGATGTAAATAGTCCTCAAATTGTATATTGTATTGTATTACCAGAAGTTCATGCGAAATCTGATGTAAACAATAGACTATATATATATATTTCACGGATTATACGCATTTATGGACAAAAATCATTGGATGATTCAAACATCTGAAACAGACTGGATTCGACTTGTGATCCCCACAAAGGTAAAAGTCCTGTTTATTTTTCCATGTTGTTCATTCGGACTTCTGTAATAAAATACTACATTTGATGCTAGAACATCTGTATCTCAAAACGGCTTTACAGGGGGTATGGCTTAGCTAAATGAGATGTAAATGAGCCCTATTGTCTCTCCAGCCAGGGAAAAGGGAAAGTGTTAACTTTTTTCTTTCTCAAATTTCTCAGCATTCTCTTTCTTGAATGTGTTACATTCAAATGGCCACAACTTCTCCAAATCTTATCAGATTTCCATGTGTTACACATCGTTAGAAAGCTTAGAAACTGCACTTTCAGAATCTATGAATAACTCAAAATGCCCCAGATCCGACTTGTGTCCCTACTTTCCGTGACTGGTCACATTACTAGACAGCACCCTGAATCATGATTTGTTTGCCTGGAAACCACTTAGAAAATCTGCACACTAGCTATCAACTACAACCCCAAAAATAAACACAAAAATCAAATCAACTCTGAATACCACAAAATCAATAGTCTCTAATTCAAATTCTGTTTTCAAAGCAGTTTTTAAATGCTGGGTAAATACTTTAAAGATCTATTTTTGGAAAAGCCCACTCCACCGAATCTATTAATCGCCTCTGTTATGTTTTCGCTTCACAAATTTGCAACATTCGAAATGTAAACGCCCCACAGGTCAAAAGGTTTTAGCTTGCCAATGCATGACTATTTAAAATCTGCACTCTGTAGGCAATAAGCTTGCTCACTATTATGTATGCATGTTCCGTAGTTCTGTGTGCTTGGTCCCATTTTCATCTCACTCCAAGGCATCCATACTCCCTCTCGCTCCCTGCCTCCTTCACGCACACATTTACACACACACAGTTCCTCATCAATAAGCGTGCGCTACCACGAAATGCCCCTACACAGTGAAGGCATGCTAAGCAATCTCCTAGAAGGGCTAGGCGTGACTGTGACTAATGATGGACTACATCAGCTGATGTTAGTATTAGAGAAAAAGGAAAGGAGGGGGGCTTATAATGTCCTCGGGAAAATCCCTCTCACCTTCTCAAACATATTTCTCTCCTGGCTGTATGGAGCTCGGAAAAAGGTGCGACAAGCACAAATATGAGCTGGGCGACATTTCAGCACTACAAAGCATTGGACAGCACCCCCGACTACTGGGGTGTGTGCGTGCGTGCGTTTGTGTGTGATAGGGGGAGGGGGATTCCCATACTGTTTTATGCCCCTCGCGACAATAATCGCAGAGGCTCGTGCACGCGAAATAGGTGCACGAGAGCGGCAGGAGCACGCCGAGAGGAATGTCATGAATACGTGACACGCTGCAAACTCACTGACATTTGCATTCAGCCACTGTGTGCATTTCATCACTCATTCCGTCTAAGCTCCCGTGGGGCAGCAACGGCAATATTTAACGGGAAGGCGGCTGCTTCATCTCCCGTTAAGAAAAAATGGGGTGGCGATCAACGTAGACTATTAAAATGGATCTGACGAGAACATCGCCTAAACGCGTGCACATACTTAAAATCATTCACCATAAAAGTAGCGTCTGCGATGCATTTCTAAAGGCGTTTAAACACAACTGGGTCTGTTGCACCGTAGATATTTGTGTCACGTTGCATGTGCACAAATAAAAGCTCAAAGCAGCCCTGAAGCCGAGATGCTGCTGTGCAGAAATGCACGAGAAAAAAAAAACACTGCGTGACCAACTCCAAATACCAACTCGTGTCCATGAACCAACAGCATTCATCTACCAAACATATCGATATGACTGAGGAAAGACGTATTTGAGCGATCGCTCGGTTCATTCACAGATTTATGAGGTTTTCCCGTGTTCTGCTTTATGTTAGTTGAATGTCTTACGTGCAAGGTATGAATAATTCATCACACAAACTGTTGTCTTGACACTGAGCTTTGCTGCATGACAGACCAAAGGCAGATCTCTGAAAGCCGGATCCATGCGTGCACAGATGTATAACTGTATTAGAGAAAACACAGTAGAATAAACGCTCGGGTTTTGATCACTGTCGCCTGCAAACGAGTCGAGAGGACCGCGCGCGACAGGCAGAACGCTCTCAGATAGTAATCACCACGCGACACATTACAACCGGCACGACAGACCGCAAAGAGCAACGGCATGAAGAAATACATGAGGATCAGCGACGACACGGGAAATGAACGAGTGTCATTGCGTATTTACCTGTTAATATTCCAACTCGGATTTGGTGGTCGTGGTTAGTTAATATCATCCCGTCCGACGCCATGTTTAGCAGCGCTCTCGCCCGCACTGACGAGCCTGCCTGAGCGGAGCCGAGGCACGAGCGCGTCGAACTGAAAAGGCGGAGTCAGGCCAGAGCAGCCGAACCCAGAGCAGCGCTTTCCGGTGCAAAGTTTTAATATTTTGCAAGTATTTCATTTAAAGAAAAAGCGTCGCATTAAAGGGACATTTCACAAGGCTTTTTAAAGATGTAAAATAAATTGTTGGTGTCCCCAGAGTATGTATGTGAAATTTTAGCTTAAAATACCATATAGATCATTTATTATAACATGCCACTTAATGAGCAAAAAGTTTGAGTGTGTTCTTTTAAATGCAAATGAGCTGATCTCTGCACTTAATTGCAGTGCCGTGGTTGGATACTGCAGATTAAGGGGCGGTTTTATCCCCTTTTGACATCACAAGGGGAGCCAGATTTCAATTACCTATTTTTTCAAATGCTTGCAGAGAATGGTTTACCAAAACTAAATAACTGGGTTTTCTAGGTTGATAGAAGCATTGTGCATCCAATTATAGCACTTTAACATGGAAAAAGTCAGATTTTCATGATATGTCCCCTTTAAGATTTTGTTAGAGATTGTAAGGATGATCATGATGGTCACGATTTGTTCACATTAATGCATCAAAATATTTCTATATTTTATTTTATATATACTTTATTTTATTATATATTTTATATATATACTTTTCGTGTACTCAAGCTCTTTCAAACTTTTTTAAACACATTTAAAAAAAAATTCTGATAAGGAAATACTTTGATGATGAATGTTTGTTGGGAATTGTGTCCATGTTGCATTGTTTTTTAAGATCTTCATCAGTGGCGCCTCGTGACTGTTCATCCGAGGGGCGCTAATTCAAAATAAGTGTTCGGAGTGTCATGTGTGTGGTTCCTTTTTCAAAATATGTGATATGCGCTCGAGAAATCCTGTGTGCATCACGCTTTTTGTCAAAATAAGTGCCTGATGCACACACGTCAAAACCGTTTATAATAAAAGAGACGCTCACGTTTACGAAATACACGCAAGACGCTCCCTTAAACTCTGATTACGCATGAGAGAATGCGAGTTTCTGGCAAACACAAGCGTCTCTTTTATCATAAACCCTTTAGACGCATCTGTGTGTTAACCCAAGATCTTATTTAAGGCATTTAACCAAAACCCCATTTGACTTTGGGACGATGAAAGTGCTAAAATGCTAACTCGCTTCCTGGTTTTGCCTACAAAATTATTGCCTAGAGTAAGGGATAGATCTCTGAAGGAGACTGAGGAATTGGTACCTGTATCAGAAATTAATTACACACTTTATTGCATCACAGAAAACCAAGCTCAGATAATGGATTGGGCACTAAGGTGCACGGCTTAAGTGAAAACACTCCAGTGTTATTAACATGAAACCATGAGCATTATGGGAAATACAATCGAAAGCAATAGGGATGTCCATGAATAGACATGACTGCTGTGGTAAAAATGAAAGTAACCCTTTAATCGCCTGAAGTTGCGAGGGTCAGGGGAAACATTTTCTGGCAACCAGTTCTAACCAACTACTAACACCATACAGGAAGTCTGACTTATTTGGAGTTGAGTGAAAAGTCAACACGTCAGCATGGGCCTGGTAGGACAACGGCTCTCTGCGGGTCATTATTTAAGCATTCTTAATTGGCAGCCAGCTCAAGCCAACAAAATGAGTGGCTGTTTTCTGCTGGCAGAGCACAAAAATAGAAATGCCGGCTGTGTCAAGCTCCATGCATCTCCTAAATATCTAAATTAACCACAAACATTTTACTGCCAATTCTAATTGAAGCACCTGAGGCCATTGCACGATACTGTACATGCTCCAAAATGAGATTTCTTTAATAACATAAGACTTTTAATGTCATAAAGGGTAATAATTTATTTCTTTAAATATAACGTCTGTTGTGGTTCCAACCTCACGATTTGCATTTCAGCCTGTAGGAGCCAACGAAAGCCACAATCATTGGAATTAGACAGCTAATACACTTTTAAAAATTAAAGTTCCTAAAGCTCTTTTAAGAACCTGACTGAAAGGTTGCTACAGGATCCAAAATCGGTTCTTTGGTATCGCTGCAAAGAACCCTTAAAGCCTATTATTTTTAAGTGTGTACTTTATGCCTCTATAACTCTTTTACCTAAAGCAATCTTATGGCCATCCTCCACTTTACTGTGCCGTATGTGTGTACTGCAATAACAGATGAAGCTTTCCCTTCTCACTGGAGGTGACATGAATATTCCAACTGTTAGCACTCTATAAGGAAAGCCTTAGCACTCATAAAAGAGACTGCTCTCCAATTCACATATATGCAGGCAGAATTTTAAGCAACCTGACGACTTCTTTCCAAGATCGCTCCGCTTTTCCATTCTTTCACCTCCCCCATCCTCTCAATCAGCCTCTCTCTCTCTCTATCTTCATGCATATATTTCCATGGTCAAAATGGTTTAGGCTGGCTTATGCTGGTTAGTTCTGGTTTAGTCTCAGCCTAAGACGTGAGTCACGCCTGTGGACAGTTAGTTGGTTGAGCATCTGATGCATAAAGCACACAAAATAAAACTGCAGGAGTTTCAAAGTCGTGACCCGATTGGTTCAATTCTGCAGGATTTCCAGGAGATGTGTGTCCAGGGCTGATCCAGACAACAAACGCTGTTACTCGGGCAGTATCCTTTCAAAAAAGTGCATCCTTGTACCTAACGCTACATTCACACGGAGTGTCAGCGATGCCATGAATCATAGTGGCCGCAGCACATGCTCCCCTGTTCTCCGGTCTTGCATAAACGTTATTGGCTGGTTCTGCACTAGGTTATTTGCACAAGGCAATCTGATTGGCTGATGCCTGCATTGTCTTTTGAAAAATTAAGAAATGTTCAACTTTTGCAGCGAGCGAGGCCAGTGAGGTAACCTTGTCAAAGAAAATGAGAAGCATTAACGCTGACGTCTTGTTTGAATGTACCTTAAAAGGTTCGTATAAGTACCTCTCATACCGGTACCTTAAAAGTACAAATCTGTAGACAAATGGTACATATTCAGACTTTTCTTTAAAGATACCATCCCAATGACAGGTTTGCAGGGGCTTTTATGATATTTTGACTACCAATGGGGTGAGAAAATTTTAATTGAATTAAGTGTTTAAGAAAAAAGAAATCTTATTTCAATTATCATTATTTAAGTCATTTTTTGCAGTGTTGAACAATTAACTAAAACTGTGTATTGTTATTTTTTCCAGCGTTTTCTTGACCTTACATGGGGAGAAAATTGAGTTCCCTTATCATGCACTTTTAACACTAGAACGTCCACCAGTAGTCATTTTAACCGCAACATTTAAACTTATGCATTGCAAAAAATGATTTTCAAGAAAAAAATTCTTAGTATTTTTTTCTTTTTTCAGTAAAAATATCAAAAAATTCTGTAATTAAGATGATTTTTCTTGATGAGAAAAACGACCCAAGAAAATAAGTCTAGTTTTTAGACCAAAAATATAACATTTATGGGATTTTGTGCATAAAACAAGCAAAAAAATTGCCAATGGGGTAGGCAAATTTTTCTTGAATTTTTCTTGAATTTAGTGTTTAAGAAAAATGTTCAAGATTTTTTGCAGGCAAATTGGGTAACATAATGTCGCCTCTTTCACTTCTTTTTTCTCTTTCCGTTTTTGACTTCCAGATTTTTGAGGCATTTTCACTTCCTTGTCAGTCAAGTTGATATTCTGCCGGCGCTATAAGTGAAGTCAAGCTGTGTTGCCTGGATTATACAATTTGGGCGGACTGAACCATTTCATGATAATTGATAGGGGGGCGAGGGGCCCACGGACGTTTGTGTTTCCTAAACAAATACATTTTTTGATACCAGGAAACAGCAAATAGAATAATTTAAAGTTAATAATTTGTACTATTAAATATTTTTTTAGCACCACAATTTTGGGGGCTTCTCTGGGCCCCCTCTTACTCGTGGGCCTCTTACATTGTTTACCCCCCTTTACAGCACCCCTGCAGGTTTGTACCTTTATTTCTGACAGTGTATGGCAGGGGTAGGCAACGTCGGTCCTGGACTGCCGATGTCCTGCAGAGTTAGCTCCAGCTCTAATCAAGCACACCTGAACAACTAATCAAGGTCTAAAGTGTCACCTAAAAACTACAGGTAGATGAGGTTTTATCAATGTTGGAGCTAAAATCTGCAGGATGTCGGCACTCCAGGATCGACGTAGCCTACCCCTGGTGTATGGAAAGAAAGCAAAATCATGATTAGCTGCTTACATGTCAGTCAGATGCTTCTTTAGTGGCGTGTCAGAAAGCTACTACGGAGTCCAAAACATCTGCCGTCAGTCTGAAGCTCTGGCTTTGCAAGTTCTGATTTGGTTTTGCTAGGCTGATTCACCACCACACTGTTCAGCAGGAAAACAGCTTGAAAAGTTGCTCGATCAAGCTTGTTGGTTAAGTTTGTAAAAAATGTGGAACTTCAAAAAGTCTCTGGCCAAGAAGCTCCAGTCAGACAGAAAGAGTCCATCTGGTGACATGTAAACTTCTTTGTTTTGTTATTATAAGGGCTGTCAAAGATTAATCGCAATTAA
Organism: Paramisgurnus dabryanus; assembly: GCF_030506205.2. Classification (NCBI taxonomy): domain Eukaryota; kingdom Metazoa; phylum Chordata; class Actinopteri; order Cypriniformes; family Cobitidae; genus Paramisgurnus; species Paramisgurnus dabryanus. The sequence continues at coordinate 27,645,302 of NC_133353.1, forward strand.
TCGCATACAAAATAAAAGTTTGTGTTTGCATTATTTGTTTGTGTGTACTGTGTAAATTATTATATTTATTTATTTCAAGGCACTCTAAAATGCTTGATTCTGATTGGCCAGTCGCGACATTCCAAAGTATGTTATTCCGAGATAACAAGCGCCTGAAACTAATAACATACGGCTGCATATCATTTTGACAGGTACAGTTAATATTAAACAAAAAATATATAAAAATGTCTTTTAATAAGATAAATGACATTATATTTATTGTGTTCGTGACATTTGAGCGTCTTGTCTTATCTTAACTATTTCCCCGCCATTGACAAGTTATCTCGTTAATAAGTAAAAACATTTGCATAAATAAACCGTGTTTCTGATGAATTTTTATGTTAATCTGCAATCCCCCGATTATCCACTAGATGGCTTACTAGATCCACTTACCCATTTTATGAAAAAACTGAAGCCAAAACATTACATAATTTTAGGCTCTCTCTGTGTATGTTTTGATAATCATTCTGAATCTGATCTCTAACAAAATTCCTCCACTAAAATGCAATTATTTCTGCTTTTTGCTACATAATTTGTATTTTTAAAGAAAAATACCCATATTTAAGAGTTTATAAGCAGAAAAAATATAAATATAAAAGTTTTTTTCTGGTTTTGTTTGTTCTTTCATTTGATATATTTGTATGTTTTTATAATTTTAGGAGAAAATTTTCCTGGAAGGCATTTTGTGAAACATTTGTGAAAATCACAAAAAAAACTTTTCAAAAAAATGGCTGGAGAGGAATGAGTTAAGTAAACGGGTTTTCCTCGCAGAAGGTCTTCATTCGTTAAAAATGAGTTAATAAAATATGACAAATCAATATTTAATATTTATAGTCATTTATACCACGGGTATGTTGAATGCTGTATTCTGATTGGCTGAGAAATGTTCCGTGGGTATGCATTCATTTCTGATAACCGCACACCTAACTTTTCAAATGTCTTAAAAATAGGCACCAGAGCAATGATTGTGGTAACCGTGGTATAAGAGGAATAATTGACTCCGGTCCTTTGAATTATTTGAAAATAATGCACACCCGCTGTGTAACGGCACTCCGCTTCGAGTCGTGCCGCATTGCACCTTGGGTGTGCATTATTTTCTTATAATTCAATGGTCCGTCATCAATTATTCCTTACGTAATAAGCAGGATAATGTACAGGCAGCAGGTTGTTATCGCTGTGTGTCGGGTCCCGATCACACTGTCGAGGCTTATTTCTGCCATAAAAACAACCTGCTGCCTATACATTATCCCTTACATATATAAATACACACATGCATGCATAAATGTAAGAAAAATTGTATTTAAATATAAATATATAATATAATGGTATATAAATATGTTTATATAATATATGTTTCTTAAATATATACATGAATTATTGTGTATTTATATTTACATAATAATTAAACACAGTACACATGCATACAGTATATTATGCAAACACAAACTTTTATTTTGTATGTGATTAATCGTTTGACATCCCTAGTTTATATGTGTGTTTTCTGGCGTTGTAATTTGAAGTTGATTATTTTACATTAATAGACCAGTGTGATGAAATGAATTAAACTGGTTGCATGACAGTCACACAGTTAAACAGTCAAATATGTATTTTGAAATGTATAAGCATTAAAACATATTATATCCTGTCTACATTGTCTCTTTGACTTAATGAATGTCCCAATACTCAAAAGTGTGTCCCCAAACTCGATTGTGAATCGTACATAACCAGAGATGATTGACTGGATAAAGGCTGGTTTAACAAGAAGGCAGGCCTGTTGGAGGATGTGTATATTACCCCAGTCCCAATTTCAGCACCACTCATATATTCCAGGAGGGTAAATGAGAAGGGCTGTGTGGTTACAGAGATGGAAATACATTCATTAACTTTTCCCTTTTTGCTAATATAAGCCTTTTAACGCTGGCGCATCTCTAAAAATTTACATTTAAATTAAATTGACTGGGGGCCAGATGAGAAGGCACCCCAGCCCCCGGGGTGACTGTTATTTACTGATCTTCCTTCCACATTGGTCAGTCTCCATTGCATGTCCCCCTCCCCGTCCCTATTTCTCTCTTCCCATTCCATGATGGAAAAAAGACATTGTCTATTGCCTTTCAAAACTTCCTGTCAAAGGAGCTGAGAGGGCTAAAGCTGATAGATGTACACAATGACAGCTCGTGAAAGAAGACCTCATGTCTGGAAGTAAAGTGGATGACTGTGATGAAGGATTGTGTGTGTGTGTGCATGTGTCGAGGTGAATACGATATTGGTGGGTCATTGGGTGCAGGAGGGATCAAACAGAAAGGTCACATCTTCATTACGGTCCTCTCTCTCTCTCACACACACATACAGACAGACCAAGGTAGCTTTTCAGTCCATCCGGCTAATTCCACACGACAGAAGCGAAGGTTTACTTCAATGAGAATCGATATCCTATTTATGCTAAAGTCAGTGTAATGTGCATTTCCAGCGAATATGCCGAGTTTGTACTCAAGAACAGCTCTAGTGGGTGAAATGCACTCTGGATCCATTTTTCATCTTAGCATGTTTTGGCTTAGCATCTTTCCACAATGGTTGCTTTGTAATTGGATTTCAGATGTATTACAGCCAGTGAGACAAACAGCCATCGCTGGACATTCTCTGACCGCAAAAAAGCAAGGTTTAGGATCATCTGAATTCATTTTGGTATCGATTTACCTTGGCGGAGAAATGTAAGGGGGGGGGCAGAAGAGATGGAACCAGTGGCCGTCATGATCCTGCTGAGTAACGACATATCATTTTCATACGTGCTGCAACAACGATCATCGCAATTTTAATCAGGCCACAGCAACTCAATAGCTAAATCAGCAGATCCTCTCAAAGTAGTTCCTCATCTATTTTTAAATTATACTGAATCTATATTACAGATGCAGTACTTTAAATCATTTTTGTTGAGTAACGTTTGTTAGAAACATGAATCCATATTAGTGGTGACCAGTATGGATTTTTCTTATTGGCGACCATTAAACATTTGGTTACAGATTGTTTTATTCTGACCTTGGCTTCATACCCTTGCAGAGGTCACTGTTTCCATTTGGGTCTGTGTTGTTGACTGATCAATATAAAGACACCCTGTTCATTTATATTTTGTGTCCCTAAAGACCCGTGGACTTCAGATGCCCCCAATGAGACACCTCAATTCAATAGATATAGTAAAACTTTTTTTCAATGCTTGACAATTCTTTATAAGCAACAGCTGAATGTTTCTTTTGGCTCACCTCTACCTAGAGCGCATTCATGCAAATGCACAATTAAACCGAGCCATTACCCTTTAAGATTGCAAAACTTTTATCCTGTTATTATGACTAATTGAGGCTTTATAACATATTGTTTGGGATTTGTTTGGACAGTGACTTCTGTCACAACAGAGGGAAATAAAAATAATAGACATATCAGGGTGGATTTATAGAGTAAATGAAGGGCATGCGCGTTTATAGAAGATACTCTTAATCGCTACGTGAATATTTTATAGCCTACGCTTTATGAATATACGAGTACGTCATGAATATTGATTATGCTTGATTACGTTGCACCGTCCAAAGGCGAAGCCTTCGTTCATGAATATTAAGTAGGCTATATGTTTCGCGGGCCGGGCTTTTCGTCAAAATGAACGGTTCGTTTTTGAATTTCCCTAACGAATATTAACTTTTTTTTTTGTGGTGTAGTAACCATGTTTTTTTTTTGGCGTATTGATTAGCAAAATAGTTTTACTACACTAACCATGGTTTAACTTTGGTTTTTGCCATTGTTGTCAAAACCATGGTTATTTTGTGGTTACCATGTTTTTACTACAGTAAGGTTTTTGTTTTAACTGTATGGTTTATTTTCGTAAGGGTTAGAGTCAACAATTTCAAAACATCACAAGTTTTTATTTTTTTATTTTTTTAAGTCAGTTAATATTCTTACAAAAAAAGATTTATGCTTTTCAATGTTACAAAAAAATCGATATGATAAAGCTTGTGATGTTTTGAAAACGGTAGTTGGCGCTCATTGACTCGAAACCCTTACGGGAATTAACAATGGTTTTACTACAGTTAAAAAACATGGTATATGTATAAAATGTATATAATATACATTTTATAATATATATATAATATAAATTATATCTAAAAATATTGTTTCTGTGGTTAAACCATTACACAGCAAACCATGGTTTAAAACAGTAATAACAAATAATAATCTTTACCCGCCAAAACATCGTTTGCATTACTTTTACTATTTAAAAAAAAAAAACATGGTTTATTTTCGTAAGGGTAGTACATTTAAGCATCATTGATTGATTTGCTCTGTTCTTCTCATTAAACTGAACTTGACTTGGTGACTTGAACAATAAAATTGGCCGGTAGATGGCAGCAGCATGCCGATAAAAGGTGCTGCTGGGTTTAAAACCTTATGGATTCATACTAGTTCATATCATCTATTTGTGTAGTTTTGGCAACAATTTTGACACAAGTTTAAAAATGAAAATGATCCCATAAACTTTCGGCTGTAAAAAAAGCAACTCATGAAAGCATATGGACCAGAACCGTACAGATTAAGCCAGTGCCAAATATAAATGAGATGATAACACACATTTAGATTTAGTATGAAATTGATAGAAACCATGTTATAAATAATAAAACACCTCTGGAGCCTCAGGACGTGGATCAGGTGTTTGTCATCTCCACCTAAACCCCATGAGCTCAAGCAGGTCCATATTTGACAGCAAAAGTGTCTGGATGGGTCCCAAAGGCTTGTACGCTTTCCTGTACTCTTGTATGAAATATTTTCAGTAAATCAAGCTGGCATTAAACAGACTTGTTAGACGGTGTCATGCAATACTTGGTACTTTACACACATCTTACGGCTTTCTTATAAGTACTGCCATTTAAAGGAATATTTCCCTTTTGAAAATAAAACCCTGGTCATCATGTACCTCAAGTTTTTTTTAAGGCTTTCTTAAGTGAGTTACTTATATAGCATAATGTTTCAACTTTCTATACAGTGTATCTGAATGGTGACCACAGCCAGAGGCGGCCTTAGCTATGTGTTGGTTTCAACCGTTTCAATTGAAACGGGCCCCGCCCTAAAGGAGGGCCCCAGCCCGGCGCAAGAATGTTTGAACGTGGGGCTATGATTCCTGCACGGGGGAGCTCACATTGTCAGTGCCAGTGGATGTTAAGCAATCACATATCTTTCATTTTAAATCAATTAAGTTCTGCTCTTTATTTTCTCTCGGACGTTCATACGCGCTTTAGCCTATAGAAATCGGATTATTAATATGAAATGAATGTATTTTATAAAAAAATATAGAACTGCATTAATATTTATTATATGTCATTTAAATTATTTTTAAAAGTCAATTCTTTCATTTTTATAAATCAATGTAGAATCGTTTACAGCAGCATCACAGTGCTTCATAAAAACTCTCAGAAAACGTGCACATGTGGATAATTCTAGAGGTTTAATTCTTCTTTAGCATCGGGATCACTAGACGAGAGCTTATAATAGCCTTCTTTTTGTGAAAACCGACATTTCTTAATTGTGTTACCTGTCGTAGTTAGTCCGTGCGCATTCATTCCGACAAATTGTCACAAATGGAGAGAATATCAATTGGAAGTACTCATCGCTATATGCCCTATTTATTCCCTTCAAATATCAGAGCTGTGCAGAGAGTTGCGCAATTGTGTCTCATTGCGTGACGGTGACCGCTAAAATACACTTGGAGAATAGAGCAATGAAAACATTGTCATTTTAATTTGATCTGGAGTGAAAGTTTAAGCGGCGTTCCCTTCCCGAAGTGCCCTTCAAGGCGCAAAAACGCAGTTTTGAATTCGACCATGCTCTCTCTCTTATCAGGCTTGGCTGTGTAAGTGCGATTCTAGGTTTTTAATACGTTTTTTAGGGGCTGATTTCAATGGGTTTTTTTTAAATAATATTATTGGATTTTATACTAACCTTAATGCAGTATTTAATTGTATTAAAAAATGTGTATAACATCTGTGAGCATTTACTGACTGCCTTTAATATATTTTGTGCATGACGGCATTTTCCTCTAACGCAACATCCACACAATGTTCCATTAAATGAACATAATGACCAAGAACTTTAGATAAATGAGGGGTGATATTATTTTACTGTGGCTTGGAAATCTTCTATTTTTGTTTTGCTCCCGCATCAAAGTATGTAAACTGTTTTTATAATAGCCTATTGAACATAGATGCCGTCAGCTCTCGTTCAGATTTTAATTGAGCACGAGGCGACACAATCGCTGGACAGAGATGAACTTATCAGGGCATTTTCAGCACTCAAACACAGAAGGGTGGATTTCTAATAAGGTTTAGGTGCGCTCGCCGCCAGGTGAGCTGTCTATGGTGCTGAAAAAACGCGGAGCCCATCCTTATTTATAAGTTCGGTTCAGTGTCAGTCAGACACTTTTTCTTCTTTGCTTTTGTTAAATAATTCAAGTTGAGGGGATGTTTGAGATGTTTTTTTTAAAGTCAGCCCAGACAGCTGAAAATATACTGCGCAAATCAATTAAGCAGAGAATTTAGCGTCCATGAAAGGGCGAGGCAACTATAATTGTATAGTTTTAATTAAATAAGGTTGGATCATTTCTGTTGAGCTGCCTGTTCGTGAAGCTGAAAGTGCACGTAATAAAATAATATATCATTGATGCAAACCAACAGGAATCCTTGCTTTTTGCTCTATTATGCTTATGTTTTATGTGGGTAGGGCCTCCTATTAGTAATTGAAACGGGCCACCAGATGCTTAAGGCCGGCTCTGACCACAGCTGGCAAGCATGATTTCCAGTGCATCACAAAATACATTTTATTCCTCACACAAAGGTATCATATTCATGTAATGTGGTGTTTGTATAGGCTGCTTTTATGATGTTTTCATGGGGCTTTTTGGAGCTTGACAATTCAATTCACTTTCATTGTATAGAGGGGAGAACACTTCATTTGTGTTCCACGGATGAAAGAAATTCACGTACGTTTGAAATGACATGCAACCCCTTGTGTGAACTATCCCTTTAAATGCATACACAGGCATACGGCATCACAACAGGATGGGAAGATAGTTCTGGGGAAAGGGAAGAGGAAAAAATGGAAGGAGGAAGAGAAAACAAGAAGGTCAAATAAAGGATTCCACCAGCTTAGCAGGGAAAAGTGCTTGTCAGGCAAAGGGGGTGCTGGAGAGAAACTAAAATTGTAGTAAAGGCAGATAAGAGACCTATGTTTTGATATGTGAGCGGTGAAAACCGTCTAACCCCAACCCCCAACTAGCCAAGAGCTATTCCTCAGCTGTACATGAATTTGGTGCAATATTCTTCTGGGGCCATAAAATAAAGGTGGATTAGAAGTGAAAAAGGGTCTCATAATGCACACACGCTATAGCCAGTTAAAAACACCCTTCTCATTGTTATTATTACATTACTTAGAAAATGTGAGTGCAACCTGCTGTACTGAAGTAAGCACTGCAATTATGAACACTGTATCTCTGTGTGACTCCAATTATTCCTCAACATGTAATCTCTCTTACTCGCTCGCTGAATTTATGTGACTTTCAACAAGAAAGAGCTGAGGGGTGAGATAATGATAAAAATGGCATTATTACATTTTCTGAAGAAAAACATTTTCTGCCTGGGTAGAAGTCACTGTCATGATGCTAAGGTGTTGGTGGTTATGCGTTTTTTGTTTGCGTAGGTTGTTGCTCACTGGCTGTGTAGGCTGTGGTTTGGGTTTCTCCTTCAGAGAAAATCAATGGGACTTTTTTCACTCATGTTATTGTGCACAAGTTTGATTTATGTCCGTACCACAAACAGTATGGAATGAGTTACGGCCCAAAATGTATTACATCGGGTCGGGGGTTGTTCGGAGGTATTAACAATCTGTCTGTTTATCCATTTATCCGTCCATCTACTGCATTCATTCATCTGTCTGTCTGTCTGTCTATCTGGCCATCCATCCATCCATCCATCCATTTATCCATTCATACATCCATTCATCCATTCATTCATCTATCCATCCATCCATCCATCCATATATTCATCTATGTATCTGTCTGCCTGTCTGTCCATCAACCCATCCATCCATCCATCCATCCATCCATCCATCCATTCATCCATCCATGTATCTATTCATTTATCTATCTATCTGTCTGTCTGTCCATTTTTTTATTTATGTATCAATCTATCCATATATCCATCCATCTACTCATTCATCTGTCCGGCTGTCTGTCTATGTGGCAATCTATCTATCCATCCATCTATCTATTCATTCATCTATCAATCCATCCATATATTCATCTATGTATCTGTCTGCCTGTTTGTCAATCAATCCATCCATCCATATATTCATCTATGTATCTGTCTGCCTGTCTGCCTGTCCGTCCATCCATCCATCCATCCATCCATCCATCCATCCATCCATCCATCCATCCATCCATCCATCCATCTATCTATCTATCTATCTATCTATCTATCTATCATCTATCTATCTATCTATCTATCTATCTATCTATCTATCTATCTATCTATCTATCTATCTATCTATTCATATATCAATCCATCCATCCATATATTCATCTATGTATCTGTCTGACTGTCTGTCCATCAACACATCCATCCATCCATCCATCCAACCAACCATCCATCCATCCATCTATCTATTCATTTATCTATCTATCAATCTGTCTGTCTGTCTGTCAGTCTGTCTGTCGATTTATTTATTTACGTATCAATCTATCCATATATCCATCCATCTACTGTATTCATTCATCTGTCTGTCAATCTGTCTATGTGGCAATCTATCTATCCATCCATCTAGCTATCCATTTATCTATCAATCCATCCATATATTCATCTATGTATCTGTCTGCCTGTCTGTCCATTAACCCATCCATCCATCCATCCATTCATCCATCCATTTATCCATTCATCCATCCATTCATCCATTCATTCATCTATCCATCCATCCATCCATATATTCATCTATGTATCTGTCTGCCCATCAACCGATCCATCCATCCATCCATCACCCATCCATCCATGTATCTATTCATTTATCTATCTATCTATATATCAGTCTGTTTGTCTGTCGATTTATTTATTTACATATCAATCTATCCATATATCAATCCATCTACTGTATTCATTCATCTATCTGTCTGTCTATGTGGCAATCTATCTATCCATCCATCACCCATCCATCCATGTATCTATTCATTTATCTATCTATCAGTCTGTCTGTCTGTCTGTCCATTTATTTATTTATGTATCAATCTATCCATATATCAATCCATCTAATTTATTCATTCATCTGTCTGTCTGTCTGTCTGTCCATTTATTTATTTATGTATCAATCTATCCATATATCAATCCATCTACTGTATTCATTCATCTGTCTCTCTGTCTGTCTATGTGGCTTTCTATCTATCCATCCATCCATCCATCCATCTATTCATTCATCTATCAATCCATCCATATATTCATCTATGTATCTGTCTGCCTGTTTGTCAATCAATCCATCCATCCATCTATCCATCCATTCATCCATTCATTTATCTTTCTATCAGTCTGTCTGTCTGTCTGTCTGTCCATTTATTTATTTATGTATCAATCTATCCATCTATCCGTCCATCTATTCATTCATCTATCTATCTGTCAGTCTATCCATCTATCCATTTATTCATCAATCCATTCATCCGTATGCCTGTCTGTTTATCCATCTATTCATTCTATCTATCTATCTGTCTGTCTGTCTATTTATTTATCTATCAATGCATCCATCTATCTGCCATCTTTTCATTCATCTGTCAATCTAGCCATCCATCCATTCATCCATCCATCAGTTTACCTGTCTGTCTGTCCATCTACCTATCTGTCTGTCTATTCATTTATCTATCAAGGCATCCATCTATCTGCCATCTTTTCACTCATCTATCGATCTAGCCATCCATCCATCCTTTGTTCGCCTGTCTGTCTGTCCATCTACCTGTCTGTCTGTCAGTTTTTTTCATGTATCTATCAATCCATCCATCTGTCAATCTATTCATTCATCTATCTATCTGTCTGTCCATCTTTCTGTCTGCATCTGTCATCCATGCGTTTGTCTGTGTCGTCTATCTATCTGTCTGTCTTTCCGTTAATCTTCTCATTAATCTATCGATCCATTGATTCATTCATTGATTCATCCATCCGCCCATTTGTCTACCGATCAATTCATTAATCTACCTAATTTTCTGTCTGTCTGTCTGTCTGTCCTTTTATATATTTATCTATTAATCCATCTATATATCTGTTCATCTATTCATTCATCTGTCTATCTGTATGTCCTTCTATCTGTCTATCTATCCATCTGTCATCCATGCATCTGTCTGTGTCGCCTATCTATCTGTCTGTCTTTCCACCCATCTTTTTATTCATCTCTCGATCTAGCTATCCATCCGTTTATCCATCCATCCATTTCATCCATCTATTCATTCATCTACCTAACTGTCTATCTGTCTGTCTATTTATTCATTTATCTATCAATGCATCCATCTATCTGGCCATCTTTTCATCTATCTGTCTGTCTGTCTGTCTGTCTGTCTATATATCCGTCATCCATGCATTTGTCTGTGTTGTCCATCTGTCTGTCTGGCTTTCCGTCCACCTTTTATTCATTTATTGATATATCCATCCATCCATCCATCCATCCATCCATCTATGTCCATCACATCTTCTTTGATCTTCAGTCTTCTGCAGGTCATTTAGAACCTAAGGGGACCTTCGGTTCCTGTGTGTGTGCAGAAAAGTGGGCAATTATTCATCAAAGCTGAAAGAAATCCACCTCCACAGGGTTCCTCCTGGCTATTTTCTATTTGTGTCATGTTTGTATGTCTTTTATCACATTTCCACTATTGTTTCCCCTCAGGTATACAGAATGTGGACGCATACTCAAATGCAAAAACAATTTCTTAATAATACCATCAAACGCTAACAAGACTGCAACATACTAAAGCCTGGACGCAACACAACAGGTGCCCGAATATTGAAACAAGCCCACTAAATCCTATTTCATACTACAGTATCTTTCAGGTAAAGATTTTTTGGCAAGCTTATGTGTACATTAACTATTAAAGCTCTGACTCTCTGTGGTCAACCACAGCATAGATTTATTTTCCCCAAGTAAACAAGCCAGTATGCAAACATGTGAAAGCGAGAAGGCATCAACACGGAGAGACCATACTGTAGAGGCCAACCCATATTTATCAGTTCATCAGAGGAGACAAATGAAAAAAGACAAGCTTTATTTCACTCTCATTATTTGATACTCGCAAATGGAGCGCTTCCCTCTCATTCTGTGCCTGTCATAGTGAAACAAAAAGCTTTTTAGTTGGGAGGAATTATTTGAGATAATGTGCGTTCTCCCTGTGAGACTCACAACTGATTTAACCTGGCTGCGAGTTGCCGTGGAGATGCGCGAGAAGGGTGTGCGCCACTGCGCCGCGTCTCTCTTGGTTGCTGATGGAAATAAACTGAAGAAATGAGGAACGCTGAGATTCTAATGAGTCTGTGCTACACCTTCACGCACCTAGTGAAAATAAAAAAATATATTTGCCCTTTGTTTGACATTGTTGCGATCACATGACCAATTTAAATGCAGCATGTTTTTATGGAGATGTGGAGGTAATGGTTTATATTTAAAGCTAAAGCTTTGCATGCATATGAGTATTTAAATGCATAGTAAAGACTTCATGTCAGCATCTTTAGTTTTTGCAAGCACACACAGAATCTGATCCAATAGAATATGGCAGAATCTGGAACAGACTCAATTCACTTTAATATCCACGTATAGGCCCATATTTTTCCCAGTCATAGTATTCTTTGAAGTTTTTTGTACTTTTTAGAGATAGCGCCTTATATATTTGTGTTATAATTTCATATATATAAATAATAATAATAAAGTCACCTTCTTGTCCCTTCAGCCTAAACTCTAGTATAATAGGGAATGCAGATCCAGCAACCTTGCAGATTTGTGACAAGATTACCTACTGTATACTGAAAGTATGGAGTACACAATACACTTAAGGGCTTTTCACCCTGCTTTCACACTTGTATTTTACAGTTTTTCTCAGTCGCTTTGGAGCATTTCTCAAATCATTCTGAAAATTTGCAAAATAATGTGTGCATTTCTCAGAACAATTCGTACAAACTGCAGAACATTATGGATGTCCTGCAAAAGTCTGTAACTTTCTGATAATAAAATATAAAAAAGCTCACAGATAAGTAATTTGTAAAAAAAGACCACAATATTTAAATAAATAGATAAATAAATAAATAAATATAGTTCTTAATTTCAATTTAATTTAACCCTTGACTTTAACACCGATTCTAAACCCAGGGTTTAGAATAATGGGTAACACTTTACTTGAAGGGGTGTTAAGACATGACACCTTCATAATCATGATATGACACATGCTATAAACATGAAGGAGATTTTATGCACGTTTATGACAACTGTCATATGGTTTCATTTGAAGAGTTTCGTTGCAAAACGAGATAACTCAGTTTTTAACATTTTTGTCAAAACATGTTTATTGTTATGTTATCATGTTATTATTTTGTTTTATGCTGCTACTTAGCTGTATTTTTTAAGTTATGAAGGTTTAAATCAAAACAAATCAACTGCAGTTGAATTGATATTACAGTAATTGGAATGCACAACCAAAAAACGAGATTTCTGAAAAATTAAAAAAACGGAGTTATCTCATTTTGCAACAAAACTCTTCACTTGTTCAATTTTGTCATTTTTAATGCATTTTTAGTGTTTGAGATGTCTTTGTTATGACAACTTGACATTACCAAGACAATATAACTGACCACTTTTTACCAGTGATACAAATTTAAGGTGTAGCGGAGGATTTTTTTGAATTTTAGAAAAGAACCGCCTTCTCCACTTTTTACAGTTTTTCTCAGTGGCTTTGGTACATTTCTCGAATCATACTCACAATTTGCAAAACAGTAAGTGCATTTCTAAAACAATTTGTACAAATAGCAAAACATCATGGATAACCTGCAAAAGCCACTCTTTTACTCAAAATACTTAGTTCATCTCTCAAAATTAAATATCTGTGTCAATGAACATGTCAGTGCCATCAGAATAACAAGTCATTGTGTCATTGTGTACGGATAAGACAGTCAAATTGTTTAGTCATGTTTTCAATATAACAGTTTACTCTGGAGGAATGTTCTGATGTAAACTATGGCTAAAGTTTTGACGACAAGTATTGTAAATTGTAAGTTACACCTTACAGTTTTTCTCAGTCGCTTTGGTACAATTCTCAGATCAGAATTGAAATTCTCAAAACTACTTGTTCATTTCTCACATCGTGTCACTTGTGCACATCAAAAAAGCAGTTTCTCATTTCTTTGAACAAGTTGCAAATGCTTTGGTACATCCATGCAAATGATTATGTACAATTCTCTGCTTTTTCCTACATTATCAGTTGCTTATGTCATGTTGATCAAAATGTATTATAATGGGTCTCTGTTGAATAGTCTCACCCCCCACAATATTTAGGCATTAGTTCATAGTATAAGTCTTTACATGCAAAATGGTTGAACATGTTGTCAAAATACAGGATATGGTCAAACATATTTCTATACATTTCCATTAGACATTTTTTATAAATCTGTCCTGAATTGGTAAATTGCTCCCAGGTGAATCTTGACTTTCTCTAACAGACAGAAACGTCCCCAGCAAGCAAAAAACCGAGACGTTGAAATGACTGCTAACTATTGACCCAATATAGTCCAGCTATGAGTAACCCACTTCTACCCTAAATAACCTTGAATATGGTAACATGCCATTTTTGCCAAAATAACTTGAAGATGTATGATATTCCAACATGTAAGCAAAGTGTGTTCAAGGTGTTTGCTTTCATTTCTTTTACATGTTCTAAAAGTATATGCATCATCTATTCTTGGGCTATGGTTAGACATCTTTTAGACATCTATCATGTTCACATTTCTACTTATGTTTTTTTTTCTCTTTACGCTATGCAGTGCTTGCAGTGCTGTCTTTATCTTTCTTATGACATGGTCTTTCAACGAATTACAGTACAAACAGTAAAAGCGTAAATGTAAATTTTGTCAAGTCTCTTGCAATCAAACTCACACATAACTTAAACTAAGTGTAACTTACAATTTACAATACTTGTCGTCAAAACTTTAGCCATAGTTTACATCAGAACATCACTTCAGAGTAAACTGTTATATTGACAACATGACTAAACAATTTGACTGTCTTATCCGTACACAATGACACAATGACTTGTTATTCTGATGGCACTGACATGTTCATTGACACAGATATTTAATTTTGAGAGATGAACTAAGTATTTTGAGTAAAAGAGTGGCTTTTGCAGGTTATCCATGATGTTTTGCTATTTGTACAAATTGTTTTAGAAATGCACTTACTGTTTTGCAAATTGTGAGTATGATTCGAGAAATGTACCAAAGCGACTGAGAAAAACTGTAAAAAAATGCAATTGCGCAACACTCCTGATTGACAACTAGGAGGACCAATAGTCTTGATGATCCACCCAAAAAAAGAAAAACCTTTAAATTTGTCATTAAATGTCATTAAGTGTTAATACTCTGTCATATAGCTTTATAACAGCGTCATGAATATTTTTCTTGACCTCAACTACAGTGGTACAAATTTGTCATTAAAATATCATTAAGTGTTAAAGTTTTATAACAGAATCATAAATATTCATCATAATGTTTTTATGTTTCCTCCAGGTGTTAGAGAAATAAATTCAATCATCCAATAATAATAATAATTAAAATGGATAAAATTATATTTTATTGCATTTGGAGAATGATTCACACAAAATTAAATGAAAACAACAGTACAATAATGGGTTAAGCCATGCAGCGTTGGGGCCATATGAATGAAAACAGTTTGCAAAAAAAAGAAATAATTTCATGTAAAAACAGTTAATTACATTAAATTATTTAAATGCTTTGTTATTTTTTGTTTCTATGTCAGAACATTTCAGAACCCTGTGTGTGAGGAATTACAAGTTCTGCTAGTTGTCAGTTTTTTATGTATTATGCATATAAATTAAGTATAATCTTTTGACGTGTTTGTTGCATTTTGTTATGGTATTTAAAATTATTTGACATAGTATTAACTCTTAATGACATTTTAATGGCAAGTTCTATGTGTACCACTTTAGTTGAGGTCAAGAAAAATATTCATGATGTTGTTATAAAACTATTTGACAGAGTACTAACACTTGATATTTAAATGACAATTTAATGTAATGCTAACCCATAAAGCTAGGTAGTTTCTTAAGTTTTAAATTATTATTCTACTATGTCATGTTTATGTCAGATTTATGACAAGTTATGTTGTATTGGTTTATGTTAAGTTGTCATAACAAAGACAACTCAAACAATGTCATCTTTGCATTAAAATGAAATAATTAAACAAATAACCCTTAATAACAGTTGATATAAACATGCATAAAATCTCCTCATGTTCATGGCACGTGTCATGTCATGATTATGAACACCCCTTAAGTAAAGTGTTCCCGAATAACCTATTTCAAGTGAAAGGCCATTTACTGCACAGAATGTAGAATATTCACAATGTACACACAATAATTCACAATATATTGGGTACTGTATGTGGCTCTGGAGTGTAATAGCAGGCATTACTATTCATAAGCTGTCAATGTGCTAGGCAGAGTCCAGCATGGACTAATAAAGAGTCCAGTGTAGACTAATAAAGTGCAAAGGGTATCAGAGTGCAGAAGACTTATCGCTCGGAGGAAAAAACGTCCCATAGCTGGCTGGCGAGAGACCGTCTCTCCCACCGGAGTCTATAATGATCCTCTGGGCTTTTCTCAAATAGGTGTAGATGTGGTATTGTACATTGTATTATGTTAGTAATAAATACAATTATTTTATTGAGAAAATCATATTGTAATAAAAGTAAAATTTTTCAAAGGAAAAACAACATATCTGTGCTAAACAGAAAATAAGTCTGCAATTTTAAATGAAAATGATTTATTTTTACTACCCTCAACCTGTATACATCAACACAATGAAAGATATTTTCAAAAACGTTTGTAAAATCAAGCAGTTTTGGAGCACCATTGATGTGCATAACAGGGAGAAATACTATGGGAGTCAATGGTGCTCCAGAAATTTTTGACTTTAAATATAATGATGATGAATGGAATTGCACAGGCAGATATTCTGATGAAAAACAAACATGTAAAGTGTGGTGAGGACACACATTGCATAAATGGCGCAGTTTCAGCTCCATTAATCACATTTTACCATCTTTAAATCCTTTCCACAGAATTATGCAAATCTTTTCCTGAAAATCCATCAGTGTTTAAAATGTAAAAAAGGAGCATTGATTTCATTTGTCCCTAGTTATCTGCACTTTCCATCTTTTCTCAGGGTGTTATATGTCCTTTACCTTGTTGTTATGGATGATGGTGGATCTGATTTTTCTCTTGTGAGGTTTAACAGAAGTGAATCTATTATTCCCTTTTGCATTCTCTTGTCCCACTTTTTCTTTTCTTCAGATAGACCCACCCGTTCATCCACACACAGCCTGTTCTTACCTTTCCGTCGTCTCCACCCCTCTTTTGTTACTTTGTCACTCTCCAGTTTCCTTTAAACTTCTTCTGTACCTCCAGACACCTTTCTTTGTATCCCTTTCACCTTCCCTCGTCCCTGATTTTCTTCTCTTCACCTGTCCTTCATCTGTTCTACTTTCTCCTTTGTTTTTCTCCTTCACGTCATTCCTGCATCACTAAGATGTGGAGTTAAAGGTGGAAATAAAGTTAATGCAAAAGGAGGCAAAAGTTAAACCCATTCAGCAGAACAATTCATCACTCTGTGCGGCACGGCCTCTCATCACGATTAATCATTACATTAACATTACAGAGGGAACGCTATGTGAAATGGGCCGAGGAAATTTTTAAATATTAAATTTAAGGCATCACTCCTCATCCAATTCCAATAAGCGGCATCATTGTGACTTTTGCTACTCACAATTTAAGAGAGTATACGCAGGGATCTTCCACCCATCCCATTTTAATTTGGCACCGGAGTGTGTGTTAAATTCACTTGCTTTCTGGTTGTAAATTTGGGTATGCATGAGTATTGAGAGTACTAAGGAAAGGCATACTATACACCACAGCATGGATAATTTGCACAGTATGGACATTTCTGTATGCATGGAGCAATCTAATGACCTGGAACGTTTGACTACATGTGCATGTGCAGTATACAGCGGAGCTCACTGTGTGGAAACTGAACCACAATGCAATACACTTGACTTCCTTTTCCAGTAAAAATAATAAATACAAACACAGCAAGCAATTTTGCATTTAAAAGACGTCTAATAGTCTTCCAAAAAACTTGGGCACGTATTCTTAAAGCTTCTTAGAATCCTCTCCGAGATCTCGTAATTTAGCTTAAAAACTTCTATGTAGGATTCTTAGATTAAGAGCAATATATATTAATTAATTATATATAATTTTTTCAACATGATCTCACACGAAAAGTCATGTTATAGTCACTAAAAAATGATTCATTTATTCGTGTCAATGGCACGTGCCTCGAGCACCAATTTCTATAAATTGTTTTTGTTGTACGTGACACGACTTTCTTTTTTGTGTCATTTTATTAATTGTTTTCTTATTTTAGGATGATCTTCATGTATTGGTTTCATGGTTTTCTTCTGCTTTTAAAACTTCTTGCCTGGAGTTGGGGTTAGAGTTGGGGTTTGGGTTAGGATGTCTGAAAATGTAACAGAAAGTAATTCTAACCCCAAACCCAAACGACAATGGTAAGAAAAAACAACGAGAAAACAATACATTAAATTAAACGAAAAAGAAAGTCGTGCAACGGATACGAAAAACTATCTATAAAACCGAAAAAGACATTCATGCTCAAGGCACGAAAAAAGCTGAATTTAGTGCCATGGACACAAATAAATTAATAAAATTTTCGTGACTATAACACGACTAACCGTGAGTTTTTTCATGTATCATGCTGTTAATGTCATACATAACGTATTTGAAAGGAAATAAACAACTACACGAGGTTCTGTAAGTTTGTGTGATCACTTCGCATATAGAAGTCCAGGGTTTCCCGCAGCACTTTTCAGTTCGGGCGGCCCACCTAAGCTGGGATACCCTACCACCTTAACTAGGTCGTCCAAAAAAAAATTCCACCAAACACCACATGGCCGAAATGAGAGAAAGACATGGTCCGTCACTGTCTGGAGGATAACTAGCCTGTTGATAAAACATTTAATTCATTACTAATCTAGTATGTGTTCATTTTCTGTCTCTTCAAAATTGAGTTTTATTTGAGTGTTTTAAATAAAAAAATTTCATCATGACGTGTACGCCCCGCCACTTTTATTGCCACGCCCCCGGCCTGCCCACCTGCACAACCCTACCACCTTAACTAACAAATTTTCTGCGGGCAACCCTGAAGTCTGTAACAGACCCAAATCATTTCTGCTGCATCTGCATTTTTTCCAGTTGCCGAATCTGTTACTGTATTTAATGTAGTGATTACTTCTATTTCTGGCGCTATGGCATTTCTGCGCTGTGTCAGAGATGTAAGCAAGTCTCTAATAAGATCGGTCACAAACAGGATTCCTGCACGATCTAAAGTGTTTGTCTTATTAACTCACTGTCATGCATTGTATGCAACACTTTTTGTCTCCCTCTTCACATTTTGTCCACTTTCCCTGCTGCTAAAGAAACTTTTAAAAGTCCTCATCCATACTCCTAACAAATTTGGACCTTAAGACCTCCTTTAAAGCCCCCCAACCTAAAAAATGCACTTTTAAATGTGTTATTAGCAGAAAATGAGTCGCCTATGTGTGCAGAAACATCCTGTTATTATACAAATCTATTTCTTCTTCTTCGTGTAATCTCCTTTAAACCACAACAGTCACACAAAACTGGCTGTTGGGGATCCCCTATCAATGTGATGTCACATTGATTACGCCCCAACCATAAACGCTCACAGACTCCACCTTATGAGTGCGTAGTTCAACCTTTTGGAAGAGATTCATGTTTTAATGTAGTCCAAAGCACATGTGTAAATGCTCTACACCCTACTTTGTATACGGGGAGGGGAACAGAAGCTTTTCTTGCATTTAAAGACACACACACAAATACAGCGCAGTTGTCATTGCAGCCACAAATGTCCATGTTCAACATAGTATAATAAAAGGGCTGCGTTCCACTCCAGTTTTAGACACGCACTCGCGAACTTCCCTAAACACTTCTCCTCTGGGGAATCCCTGTCGTGTGTTCCACTTCGTCAAGTGAGCGAGGGAAGTTTATATGGACGATTTTGACCGAGCAAGGGAGTCTACTTCATATGTACACTTCAGGCAGCTCCATATACCACAATGCAACATGATTGTGACGTTACTTCAGCAGCTTCAAAATGATGGAGGGGCGGTCTCCACTTTCCATGTGATGAAGGGCTTAGGGCGATCCATTTGATCCCACTTCAAGTGTTCCAGCAGTATTTGGCACTTGTAAAACGTGAGCAATGACGTACATCGGAGTGAACGAGACTGAGGGAAGTTAGCGAGGGAAGGTCATAAAAAATGAACTGGAACGCATGGCAAATCTGTGGTGGATTTTGAGCTGAAACTTTACAGACACTTTCTGGGGATACCAGAGACTATTTTTATATTGCTGAAAACACCTAGGTTAGCGGCCCCTTTAAGGGTTAACATGCTTTCTGAATGGCTTCTTTCTTTACTAGGATCTTTTCTTTAATTTTAAGCCCACATTTCTGTGAATTTTCTTAGAACTTCAAGCCGAAAGTATAGACGGTATGCTTTGATGTCACTTTTCCACATGGAGCTTGCCCTGTTGAGTGGCAAACATTTAGCAAAATGGCTGCCTGTTCTAGCGGCGGCCGGGAAAATCTGAGTATAACTGACAATTATCAGCAAAAAGCTAATTTAGTTGGACTTGATAGTGACCCTAGCAACTTGTCAACCCACCTGTGGTCAGTGGACGTTGGCATGGACGATCCATTTACTTCTCCTTTCTGTGTTTTTTGGCAGTCTGTTAAACGATAGCTCCGAATTCTTGTTAAATCTGTTACAGTCTATCTCACAACAACTTTTTCCCATTTAAACGTGTTTTCCCCATGTTTTCGCTGATTTCACACTGTACACGAATTCTGCCGCTCTGTCTTTTTCCACTCAGTGGGTGTTACCGCAGTCATTTTCGGCAAAGGTGATGTCACGTACATACCCTCTATACGAGGAGCAAATGTCTGTGCTACATTTTTTCATGAATATGGGCCCAAATGTCTAGACTAAAACAAGGCAAAATTTTGGTCTAGCCCTAAAACAAATGAAATAAAACTAAATAACTAAAAAAAATCTTGTTGTCACTTACATGATTGAATTATTGTCTCTCTAGTTATTTTGACTAAAACAACACGTAACCCAATTCATGCTTATTTTAACTCGAAGTGGGTTAACTTTAACCAGTGGCGGCCGGCGACTTTTTTCAAGGGCGCACAATGCGAAGTTCATGAAAACATGTATTTAGCCCGTCATCTGTGTGTCTCGTCATGTCAAAGTATGTGTCTGCTGCAAACACTTCGAAGGGGTTTATGATAAAAGAGATGCTCGCGTGTGCCAGATACTCACTTAAAGATGCAGTTTGTATTATTTTCGCCGCTAGATGGCGCCAGATCAAACAATAACAATGATGTTGTTTACTGACGCTCTGAAGCAGCGTGGAATTATGGGATTTGTAGTCTTTAACTCAACCACTGATGGCCATCAATCAGACGCGAACGAGAAATCACGTAAGGTAATCAAGTCTTATAAATGTTGCGTTTGATGACATCGTTTATTTCATCATGTAAGTTTATATGTGATGTTCAAAACGAAATTGTTAGTCATATTGATATTACAGTATTAGTCCAAATTCGATGGTAAACACAGCACAGAATTAAGTTTTCAACTTAAAATCTACAATGATTTTTCACATAATGTATTGACAGTACAAATCTTATTGTGAAGTGTCTTAAAATGACCATTTATATTGCTGTACAATACCTTTGATGTGCATATCGTCCGCGGGAAGACGCGCTGATTACAATCTACACACTAATGTTGTGATCAATATAATAGCATACGTTTTTTGAAGGGTTACGAATCAAAACAACTCACCCATCGCGTAAAACACAAGCAGGATCAGAATCTCGGTCTAGTTAAATGTTGTGGTGAAGCTCCCTCCATCCAGATAATGCAAAACCAAATTGATCCTCTCTCGTTTTCTTCCAAACTCTTCTTGGGTCGTTTGGTTGGCCCGTACGCTTACAGGAGCTGACACAACCAGTGGCAGACGGTACAGAGATATCCATAAGTTCATAAGCAAGCGCGTAGCCCGACAGGCGCTATCGCATAGTTCCGCATTTGTCCACAACACTGGCTCGCTGCGTCCGAAAACTCAAGGCAGTGAGGACTTGTTGCCTCGCTGCCTCTTGAGGAAATGACTTCGGCTTCGGAGGCCTGAAGGCCGCTCAGAGAAAGGCTTTCCGACGCACTTCAAAGGCAGCGTGTTTGAAATATAAACAGAGAGCGCCTTTGTGATAACTAATCACATATTTGAAAACTACAATACTAATTTCTCGCTAGAAATGCAATTAAAATGCTTAAAAAGTGAAAATATACGTTTATTTTCACTAAATTTGTGCTCCAGCTGCTTCCTTGGCCGCCATTTTATTTTTTCGAGCTCGACCACTGTTGTCATGTGGTTTACGTCAGTAAAGGCGGTGACAAAGGGTCACATGGATATTAACGTCATTGACAGGAGACTGCACTGCCCCGTGTCAATGTTTTGAATGGCAATTTTCTCATGATTTACAAGTAGTTGAAAACATTACAGATATTGATAGTAATCAGCTGGACAAAATATATAACACTGGCCTAGTGGTTTTTGGACATTTTACTGCAAATATCTTACAAATTGCACCTTTAAAGGGACATTCCACTTTTTTTGAAAATATGCTCATTTTCCATCTCCTCTAGAGTTAAACAATTGATTCTTAACGTTTTGGAATCTATTCAGCTGATCTCCAGGTCTGGCAGTACCACTTTTAGCATAGCTTAGCACAATCCATTGAATCTGATTAGACCATTAGCATCACGCTAAAAAATAACCAAAGAGTTTGGATATTTTTCCTATTTAAAACTTGACTCTTCTGTAGTTATATCGTGTACTAAGACCGACGGAAAATTAAAAGTTGCAATTTTCTTGGCAGATATGACTAAGAACTATACCCTCAAACTGGCGTACTAATAATTAAGGACTTTGCTGATGTAACATGGCTGCAGCAGGCGTAGTGATATTACGCAGTGCCCAAAAATAGTCCCCTGCTATAGAAAGTAACCAAGAGGACTATTTTCGGGCAGTGCGTAATATCAGCCATGTTACAGCAGCAAAGATCAGCTTCCAAAACGGTAAGAATCAAATGTTTAACTCTAGGGGAGCTGGAAAATGAGCATATTTTCAAAAAAAGTGGAATGTCCCTTTAATCGTATGTGTAATCAGAATTTAGTGTTTAGTGGTTGTCTTGTGAGTATTTTGGAAACGTGAGCGTCTCTTTTATCATAAACTCTTTCTACGCATATGCAGCAGGCACGTATTTTAACATGACGCATGATGCACATAGGTTCACATGACGCACCGAACACATACTTTGAAATGACGAGCCACACACATGACACTCCAAACACATATTTTGATATCGGAAGAGGAGTCACCGGCTGCCACTGCTTATAACAGAACATATCGTGCATCTTAGACAGTGAAATGATGACTGTTGCTTGCTGGGAAGTAATACATACACCAAATCTTTTCCAAACATAGTCCAAATGTGTTGCATTTGTGTTAGATTAAGTTGGATATAATCAACGATCCGTACAAGCAAAATAACTTGATGAACTAACCAAACTGTTTATGAAAATCTAAAAATGATGGGTGATGTTTAGAGGTAAGAGAAAAAAAATATATCATTAGCTAGTAAAATCAATAAAACTCAATTGAAAGTGATAAAAATACACACATACACCTGGAATAGGATGGAAAGAGACATCTTTATCATCTGCCTACAGTGTCTCTACGGCCATATGTTCACCACCACTACCGTAGTTTACTCCAGCAGGAATAAGACACTTGGAACAGCTGCTGAAATTGACAGTTTGTGCGTGCATGCGTGCGTGTGTGTCCTCATACATATGTCAACTTGGAGGAATTATTCATCAAAGTGAGAGCTGCTGCATGCTGAGCGTCACTATTGGTTCGGTGATTGGATTCCATCTCAACTTGGCAAAGAAGTTTCCCCTGCGGAGGAGAGAGAGGCACTTTGTTTGTACTTTCTCTCGATCGGCCGGGGACGTGATGGATTGCAGTGTTTGTGTCAGCTGAGTAAACAAGTCCATTTAAGCTGCTTCATCAACATTGTGTGAGCCACGTCCAGCCCGGTTGACAACAGAATCGACACAGACATGGAGACACTAAGTAACAATGCATTTTATGTATAATTGAGCAAGCGGTCATTTAGCGGACACTTTCCAATCCAAAGCGACGTCTATTACAGGGACAATAAATAGGGGATAAAAGGAAAGTACATCCAAAAATGGAGACAGAATGCTAGTGACGGATAGATTCAGTCAACATTCACTTTCATTCTGTGGAGAAAAGCAGCAGTGTCAGCATTATTTTATATCCTCCACTTGTGTTTCATTGAAAACAGTAATGCGGGTTTTGGAGCGTAAGTTAAAAATGGATTGCGCATTGGTAAACATAAAGCAATAAATGAATATATGAATGTTTATGTGTGAAATTTATAAATATTATTAAGATATGGCACTTATACTGTACAAATATTTCAAAATACTACAAAATTGGCAGATGTAAGAAAACACAGCATATATTATTTTGAATGACTCCTACTTTAAATAAATGTATAAACACTACACCGAAAAAAATTATTAATTCAATTTACTCAATTTTTTAAAGTTGGTTGCAATCTATTTATTTAAGCTACATTTAAACAAAAGTTTTTTAATTGTATTTAAATTTACAATTTTTTTGTTTAAAGGTGACATAGAATGATTGAACACGCTATTTATCCTTGTTCTGTGATGTGACTTGTAGACAAAAATTTTTTAGTTTGGGTCTGTAATGCCTTAGAAGCTTCCTAAAAACCTCTCTCAGATAGCTCTATTAGGGTGGGGGATTTTAAACAAGTTGTTTTGCACCTATTTGGCTCCCCCTACTGGCTTAACTTGCAATCTCATTACTGATTGGCTGACTTTGCTGCCACTCAAAAAATGCCTGTGATGTCATAAGCATCAGTTTTTCAGATTGGGCCGTTTTCTGGCTGACATTTCTAAAAGAGGAATTTCTATGAGACTGAGACTTTTAGCATGTCTAGCACTTTTTGTATGTTCGTGAATGCCGGTAGACTACCATTATGCAACAAAGACAAGGTAAAAATGGTTTTTCATTCTCTGTCCCCTTTAAATGTAGCTTAAATAAATCGATTGCAACCACTTACCTTAAAAAAATTTAGTAAATTGAATGAATCATTTTTTCAGTGATGGGTCAAAAAGGGATGAGCCCAGCCTGTTGGGTTAAAAACAACTCAGGTTTTTTAAAAAAATGCTGGGATGTTTTAACCCATTTTTGGGTCAAATATAACCATTTTCTGGGTTAATTTAACCCAACGACTGGGCTTATCCATTTTTGACCCAATGCTTGGTTAAAAAAGCTTTTTTTGGAGTTAGAAAAAACTGGTCAAAAAAATCCCAAGCTGTTACTGGGGCAGTACCTTGGAGATACTAATATGCACTCTTTAGGAATGTGTTTTTAAAGGGTGCCCCAGTGACAGCTACATTAAAAAAAGAAATGCTGTTATTTTTTAGAGTGGACAATTTCGTGACCATTTTTTCTGACAGTGTAAGATTTCATAAATAAAAAATTAAAACGTTGATATTTTATAATATTTCTGGAAATATATATATATAACCTTTGCAACATGATCTTACGGAAAGTTGTGTCTGTGGCATAACTTTCTTTTTTTGTGTCATTTTATGTATTGTTTTCTCATTTTGGGGTTGGGGTTAGGATGTACTTTTACGTATTGGTTTCTTCATGTTTTTCTTCTGCTTTTAAAACTATTCTTGCCTGGAGTTGGAGTTGGGGTTTGGGTTAGGATGTCTAAAAATGTAACACAAAGTGATTCTAACCCCAACCCCATGCGACAATGGTAAGAAAATAGGAGAAAAACCTGAGGAAACAATACATAAAATGAAACAAAAAAGAAAGTCGTGCCAGGGACACGAAAAACTATTTATAGAAATTCTACTGTATATGCTCAAGTCACAAATAAAAGCTGAATTTCGTGCCATGGACATGAATAAATTAATCAGATGTTGCGACTATAACACAACTTTCAATGAGATCAGTCCGAACCTTTTCTATCTTGACTTTTAATAGTCTAAAGAATCTGTATATACTACAAAGAACCGAAAGTTTTTTCAAATGTTTGACAAAAACAAAAAAATTCTACACTCTGAAAACAAGGTACAAAAATTGTCACTGGGGTGCTACCTTTTCAAAACTACACTTTTGTACCTAAAAGGTCGCTACTGGTACCACAGAACTACACCTTAGAGGTACATTCTGGTACTTACATATAAAGAGTTTGGTTCCAAAACGCAATAAACGCCATTTTAAAAAACGAGTTACCACCAAAATCAGTATTGTATCAGGTCAGTTTTAAAAAGTAAATTCTTAATTTAACGCAAAATCTGTTATTCGCCGTGTTATTCTGTCAGGGGGAGCCTAGGGGATCTTATGAAAAAAATTCAAATAGTCAATTAAATGAATATAACATGGCAAAGATGAATGCACATTTATATATTGATTCAATAGATCTACAGCAGGAGTGGGGAACCCTGGGTCCTGGAGGGCCACTGTCCTGCAGAGTTAGAGTTACACACCTGCATTTCTTTTCCAAGTAATCCTGAAGACTTCAATTAGATTTTTCAGTTGTGTTTAATTAGGGTTGGAACTAAACTCTGCAGGACAGTGGCCCTCCAGGACCAGGGTTCCCCACCCCTGATCCACAGTATTAAAAAAATTATAATAAATCTTTGAAAATCAAATTATGTTATTATAACCTAAAGATGCTATGTGAAAGTTTGTAACAGAAAATTGTGGTTTTCATCTTGTCACTTTCTTGGTATAGAAAATACATTTTTACCCAAATTAGTCAAAATGGATTTATTGCATTTTGGAACCAAACTCTTCATATGTACTTACATTAATACTCTGATTTTTCAGTGTTTTATCTTGTTTTTATTAACGTAAAGCTGCTTTGGAACAATTTAACAATTGTAAAAAGTGCTATATAAATAAAACTGAACTGAATACTGGTACCTCAAAGGTACATATGTGTAGCAAAATGGTACATACAGTATAGGACCTTTTTAAAAGGTACCATACCAGTGACAAATTTGTATCTTTTTTCTAAAGGAGATCATCAAGGCATCATTTAGCACTTTTTTAAGAGTGTAAGGCTCAAAATATATTATAAACATGTATGCAAACACAGTGTTACAGTACCTTCTGACTAATGGGATGGGAAAAAAAATCCGTGTTGCACAAGTATGTATGGCTGCTAATTACTTTTTGGACTACACTCCAAATTCCAAAAACCGTCAGCCTCTGTCACTGCTCACAAATAGGCATGTTTTTCACTACAGGAACGTGTCACATTGACATAGTGCAGGAAAATGACTACAGAGCTACACTCCGTGGCATTAAATCTATATTTAGTTATGAGAAATCGGTGACCTTCTTTGTGCACCTTTTAACTGGATGTATTGTACAAGATCTATTGTAATCAAATGTAAGTTTACAGTCTTACAGCAGCTGTGTTAATTAGAGTTAAAACCTCTTTTTCTCTCTCTATTTGCCCAAGCACAAATGAACAGCCACAAGTCAAATGATTTTATCCTGAAAAATGAAGCTTTGTGCTTGTTGAACATCTCTGTCTAACATCGCAGTTTAATTGGAAGACACAGTGCAGAATTTCACACCAGAGAGCCAGAGCTGGACACAGAAAAAATTTGAAGGGGTCAAATCGAAAACTATTTTTAATTATTATATTGTATTTTTATCCATGATATCTGTCCTGTTAGTCAAAGCTATTTGTATGGTGCTTTACCTTTAAGACCTGTACGTATATAAGTTTTGCATGTGATAAACAGCATTTTGCTCTGTTTACAAGGTTTCAAGGTTTGGGTGGCTAGAGCCTGGAGTATAGTCAATTTTTTTACGTGTACGTTTGCGGTCGAATGCACGGCCTTGCAAATTATAGTTTATTTGACTCGTACGTGTACAAAGACAGTCAACACATGTGCATTGCGTCAAAATTTAATGCATCTCCTGCGCAACATACTACATTCTCCTGTTGCACCTGCATGACCTATGCATACAATGTATGAGGATTTAAACAAAAAATTGGCGGTGCGCGTTCAGTATGCGTGCACTCTTCTGATGACAAACATTGCGTCACGCGCAATGTAAGCAGACCCTCGCGTACACATAAAAAATGGACCATATACTTCTGCTTAAAGGGGACATTTCACAAGACTTTTTTAAGATGTTAACTAAATCTTTGGTCTCCCCATTTGTGGCGGTATTATCCCCTTCTGACATCACAAGGGGAGCCAAATTTCAACTAGCTATTTTTTCACATGCTTGCAGAGAATGGTTTACCAAAACTAAGTTACTGGGTTGATCTTTTTCACTTTTTTAGGTTGATAGAAGCACTGGGGACCAAATTATAGCACTTAAACATGAAAAAAGTCTGTTTTTTATGATATGTCCCCTTTAAGAGGGTTCAGTGAACCTCTATTAATATAATATAGTTATGAATATTATATTGCATTTCTTGCATATCCTCCTAAAAGTTAGACAATGCACCATTTAAGATCCCTGAGCTGAACACACATACACACACACACACGCACGCACGCACGCACGCACGCACGCACGCACGCACGCACGCACACACACACACACACACACACACACACACACACACACAAAAGAGTTCTGCAAGCTGAGCAACTGCCTTTGAGATGCGCGGAAATGCTTAAAGATAGATTTGGTTTTACAGTAGACCTCATTTATGCTCAAACATCAGTAAAACAGTATGCTTTTACAGAACATCAAGCACCTTAATTTCTTAAGATCTATAAAAATGTTTTTTTCCTAGACTATAAATGTGCCCAACTTCCACACAAAAGCCATACTGTGCCTGCAGTCTTTTCCCGCACTGTAATAGGGTTTCCCATTGGGGTCCGCAGGGGCCTTGGCATTGCGGAGTCAGCACATTTGATCCCATTAAAGCTGTCACCACGAGGGCAGCCCACTCCTCCTTTATAACCATTTCAAACATGGCGTCACACAGGACAGAAGACTCTGACAGCTCCGCAGCTGCGGCTCTCATTCCTTTCAGTCAGGAGCCATTACCTCTTCATGCTCAGACAGCAAGATCTGGGCACTGACCCAAAGAGCAACTTCAGGAGTTTCACCCGAGAGTGAGTTTCTGCATCCATAGCGGGCCAGGAGATTGTCAGAGCACACGCCTCATCAAATATGCATCAGAGTGAGACGTAAGTCTCTCATCTCAGTGATCAGCGGGGAAAAGAGCGAGAAGTTTGTCTTTTCACACTCAAAGTGAGCAGAAATGAAACATTTTACTCCAGGATCTTCAATCGGAGACAAGGCATCTACAGTACTGTCATAAAATGTCATTGTCCTGGTTTAAAGTCCAAAAATATTTTATCAAAATGTATAGTTTTTATTAAAGAATATCCGTCATGTTTATTGTGCACATCAAGTTTAAAAAATACAAAAGTAGTCTGTGCACCTGTATAATCAAACAGTAGCTTTATGTGAGATGCACAAACCCACTGTATAACTTTAGAGACCTTGCAATATACAGTAATGTATATTGTAAACAAACTTTAAACTTTTGTTCCACAGAGAAAAGAAGGTCAAAAGGATTGAAATGATGTAAGAGTGACGGAAATTGCATTTTTGCACGCTCTTTTTCTTCAAAGGTCGTTCAAGGAGAAACACATTTTTTTATTTTTTCCTTCTACACAATCACAAATCCACACAGGCTGCACCCACAGCATATGTCCTTAAAGCTTGTGTCAGTCTTCAGAGTAAACCGTATGGACTAAGGCTCTATGTTCCTCTAAATTATTCAGCCTGAAAGACTTCTTCAGCTTAGCTTAACTTGAAAACATCTCCACACACAGCCAACTTCTGCATGAACTCACAAGCATCTTATCATATCAATGGCCCATTTTTACAGACATTGTCGAGCTACAATATATACAGCATCACTGTAAGACTCACATGTTTCTCCTAAAATGTCTTTGAAAAACAGACAATAGAATGAGATACAAATGAGATATTAAATAAATCATTCAACAGCCCCGTGGTATAAATAAGGAATAATTGACGATGGGCATTGAATTATAAGAAAATAATGCACACCCAAGGTGGTAATGCGGCACCACGCGAAGCGGAAAGCATTCAACAGCCCTTTGGTTTAAATACAGGTGCTGGTCATATAATTAGAATATCAATAAAAAGTTGATTTATTTTACTATTTACATTCAAAAAGTGAAACGTGTATATTATTGTTATTCATTACTCACAGACTGATATATTTCAAATGCTTAGGAAAATTCCAAATTCAGTATCTCAGAAAATTTGAATATTGTGAAAAGGTTCAATATTGAAGACACCTGGTGCCACACTCTAATCAGCTAATTAACTCAAAACACCCGCAAAGGCCTTTAAATGTTCTCTCAGTCTAGTTCTGTAAGCTACATAATCAAAAGACGACCACTGACACCTTGCACAAGGAGGGCAAGACACAAAAGGACATTGCAAAACGGCTGGCTGTTCACAGAGCTCTGTGTCCAAGCATTAATAGATGATGCGAAGGGAAGGAAAAGATATGGTAGAAAAAAAGTGTACAAGCAATAGGAATAACTGCACCCTGGAGAGGATTGTGAAACAAAACGCATTAAAAAATGTGGGGGAGATTCACAAAGAGTGGACTGCAGCTGGAGTCAGTGCTTCAAGAACCACAAGAACAACAGACAGCGTCAGAAGCCTCTCGCTTCTGAACTGCTGCTGAGTGGTGCAAAGTTATGTTCTCTGATGAAAGTACATTTTGCATTTCCTTTGGAAATCAGGGTCCCAGAGTCTTGAGGAAGAGAGGAGAGGCACACAATCCATGTTACTTGAGGTCTAGTGTAAAGTTTTCACAGTCAGTGATGGTTTGGAGTGCTGGATCTGCTGGTGTTGGTCTACTGTGTTTTCTGGGGTCCAAGGTCAACGCAGCCGTATACAAGGACGTTTTAGAGCACTTCATGCTTCCTGCTGCTGACCAACTTTATGGAGATGCAGATTTCATTTTCCAACACAACTTGGCATCTGCAGTGCCAAATCTACCAGTACCTGGTTTAAGGACCATGGTGTTCCTGTTCTTAATTGGCCAGCAAACTCGCCTGACCTTAACCCCATAGAAAATTTATGGGGTATTATGAGGAGGAATATGCAATATATGCCAGACCCAACAATGCAGAAGAGCTGAAGGCCACTATCAGAGTAACATGGGCTCTTATAACACCTGAGCAGTGCCACAGATTGATCGGCAAAAGGAGCCCCAACTAAGTATTGAGTGCTGTACATGCTCATACTTTTCATGCTCATACTTTTCATGTTCATACATTTCATACTTTTCAGTTGGCCAAGATTTTAAAAATCCTTTCTTTGTATTGGTCTTAAGTAATATTTAAATTTTCTGAGATACTGAATTAGGGATTTTCATTAGTTGTCAGTTATAATCATCAAAATTAAAGGGACTAGAATATTTGAAATATATCAGTCTTGGTGTAATAAATCAATATGATATACAAGTTTCACTTTTTTAATTGCTGAAATAAATCAAAATTTTGAAGATATTCTAATTTCATGAACAGCACCTGCATGTATATATATATATTATTTGTGATACACATGGTCTTTAATTATATTTTTAGGGGGGACAACGCTCAGATAGGGGACTTAAAAAAGTCCACTGTAAAAATGATTTTTCGATTCAATTAAAAAAAGTTTTTGTGCTGCCCTAAAATTTTAAGTTAAATAAACATACAAATATTACATCTTTTAGTTAACTATAAAGTTGGTCAGCACATACATTTACTTTTTTGAATTTAACTGACAAATCTTTTTTTTACTTTTTTAAGTCCCCCATCTGAGGGTTGCCCCCGCCTAAAAATATAATTAAAGACCACGTGTATCATAAACAAAATATAGATATATATTTTAAACAATTGTGTCAGTAGTAAAACAATACGAATAAAATGTAGCAGAAAATTTTTTGAGTCCCCCTTCCCTTAACTGTCAGTGATTTGGTCTATGGGCCGGTGAGAGAGAACCAGGTTGTTCAGTAGTGTTGAAACTCCAGTCGGCCATCAAAGTTATTTAATTCACTTTGAACATCAAATGAAATGATTATTTTCTCTTTAATACCGATGATGATAACCAATGTACTTTTTTATGAGTCCGCTCTGTTAGCCATTATAATGTTAGCTAGCTAACACATTATGTTTGAAATTAAGTTCAAATTTCATTGGTGGATTGATTGTAAACAATTGAATAAACATTGCAATAAATAAATGGTTTTGAAGAAGAATATTGGGTACACATTTCCTTACAATTTTGGCTGGATTATTTGTATCCCCTTCCAAACTTGCTTCAAATCATTATGTTCATGGCAACACCAACAATTTAATCAAGACTCAAAAGAAAAAAACAACAGTAAGAAATTTGAAATTCTCAAAATCATGAAAAATTAAGAGTGGTCAACAATGATTGAGTTCAACTAGAAAGTGGTACAGTTAATTAAAGTCAGCAGCGACTCACTATTGAGTACTGCCGCCCCAGTTGCATTATAAAGGCTTCTATTGGAACATTTATCATATTTATGTGCATACAATTCTTTAATGATTTCCATTTGATTAACTGTCATGGACACAACTGATTTAATATTTAATGAAGGAGGTAAAAACAACTGAATTAAGTTGTATACTCCTCCATTGTTTCCTTTGATTTTACAAGAGAATATAAATATAAAAAACAGACGTAACATTCTCTCATTGGAGGCGAGGAAATCGGCTTGCACTAGGATTTTTCGGAAAGGGAATGGACAATGAAATGATAATAAAAGCCTCTCATTTAGCACACCTAACAGCCAGCTGCCCACCGAACCATTCACACGGGCACACACAGGAGTGTTTTTAACAGACTCATTATTCAGCTCTAACCAGGCGGCAGTCACGGCAGCTGAACCAGAGAGAACTCTGGGAAATCAAGCTTTCAAGGGACTCCATCGCTCCATCATTCTTTCACAATCTCACTTCTCCACCAAGGACTAATCTTTCACAAAGACATTTTTATATGGTACACATACACACAGGTGGAGATGTCTCCAGGTCTGGCCAGATGTGGTAGATAGCCATTGTTCAAAATGAATAGAAACTAGAGAAAGAAAGGGTACAGGGCATGTTGAGGGATTGGTATTCTTCAAAAGTGGATTTAAAGCAAAAGGTAAATTAGTTGAAATGTGCAATTTCAAATCAGTGTTCCTGTAGGAAAGGGTGGCTACCAAATGCTTAAAATAGTGAGCATCCCTGTGCCCAGTCTGAATTCACCCTTCTGTCCTTTCAAAGCAGTGCATTTACTGCACATTTATATTTAAGTATCTCAGATTGACAACTTAATTACAGCGGATGGGCCACAGTCTTGGGATCTGGCAACCCTTTTCTCTCTCTCTGGCTTTCTCACTAACTGCCGGACAGGGTCACGGCCAGTGCTCAACAGTTAATAGTGTTTGTTTATTCTTTAGTAGTGTTAATTAAAATGTCTCCTGCTCAGAGGACTAAAGCAGCATTGCTGGTACGATAAAAGAGCTCACGAGGGAGGAATATTGGCCGTACATCGATGTGCGCACTGCATGCTCTCACATGCATACACAGTCCACTTAATGACGGTCCAAATGACAGACAATTACTTCTTTTCGATGCAAAATCCACCCAAAAAGCTTTTAAAGTAACGGATTCCATCTGCTGTCTGATGCGGTTCAGCGATTTCTCATTTAAAGCGCTGACGAAGTCATTTGTCATTTCAAAGCATCCATACGACTCGGCTGAGTGAAAACGTAAGGAGCAGTTTTTGCATTTAAAAGCTTCGGGGGTCATTGGCATAATTTCTAGAAGAGTCTGTGAAACCGCTTCATATACAGAGTGGAGGTCACTTTAAGCACCCAGCTGCTTTGCATTTATTGTATTCAGACATATATGCATCACTTAAAGCCTATATGAGCTCATAAAAAATTGCTGTATAGTACTTTGAAGATTCAATTAATTGACAAATTCATGGTAATTATTGCAAGCAAAGTGACAAATTATCAGCTAACAAGTTTCATTAGAAGTAATATATTGTGGCTCATATAATTCTGCCCGCTTTATCATACAGCGCTCCGAAATGCTTGACTCTGATTGGCCAGTGACAATGTTCTGCGGTTTTATATTCCCAGATAGCAACTGTTACAACTGATAACAAAGCCTCATTCTGATACTAGTTAGTCATCTTGACAGGTGCTGTTTAATAAATTCAATATAAAT
The DNA here is from genome assembly GCF_030506205.2 of Paramisgurnus dabryanus. Classification (NCBI taxonomy): domain Eukaryota; kingdom Metazoa; phylum Chordata; class Actinopteri; order Cypriniformes; family Cobitidae; genus Paramisgurnus; species Paramisgurnus dabryanus. Next base: position 27,679,238 of record NC_133353.1, read on the forward strand.
ATGCAGAATTAATAACATAGGAGAATTCATTTTCAAATGAATAAATCAAATACATATTCATCTTGTTTGAACTTCGTGTCTTGGCTTGCATTTAAAAAAAAAGAGCTATTAAAATAAATCAATTCAATATTTGGTGTCCATATATTTACAGGTGGCAAGAAGCCATGTCATAAACAGGATAATGTACATTCACCCTAAATCAAGTCCTGATTACCCTGTCAAGATGTATTCTGCAAAATCCAGCTGGCTATACATTATCCCTATTTTTATTGAGATTTATACATCATCTGAATGAATAAGTTTCCATTGGTGTAAAGTTATAGTATAAGTTATTTGGTCAAGATCTGGAATCAGAATCTGAGGGTGCAAAAAAATCTATATGACGCGAAAATAGGCTTTATGCCCAGCTGCACTACTTCCTGAACTTCAGCCACCTCCTTGTTTCCTATCTTCCATTATTGGACAAACTGATTAATCCAGGTGTGTCTGATTATTGTTGTTGTGACTACTGAGGTCAGGCACACCTGGATTAATCAGTTTGTCCAATAATGGCAGACAGGAAACAAGGAGCTGGCTGAAGTTCAGGAAGTAGTGCAGCTGGGCATAAAGCCTATGGGCTTTAAAATTGTTGTTGTTCAACAACTTAGCAACACACATTATATTTTACTTTTAATATTTACAGTAGGAAATTTACAATACATACATACATAGATAATTTTTTTTTTAAGTTTTAATGTCCATCCATATTTATGTGGACCCTGTATATATGAAAAATATACAGAATAAAATATTAATATTTATATTAAATATATAAAATATTCCTTTAATTTTTAATGGTCTGTCATGGACCATGTACCACGTGATACTGTTTTAAATCTTAGAATATCTACTTTCTGCAGATATGCATCACTTTGACATATATTTTACTCTAAGAAAGTTATTTACATTTGATGTACACTATCACCCCCCAAATTTGCATATTATTTAATATTCATATATTTAATCATTTTCACATATTACAAACATGGGAAAGTTTTATACCAAATGAAAGCTCTCATTCCCAGGAATAAGGTTGCATCGTTATTTTTGTTATTTTATTATCATCACATCCAACAATTGTTGAATGGATAATGAGGTAAGAAATGGTCTTTTTAAACTTACAAGTGAAACTTGAGCATGAACTGCCTCAGATAGCACATATAGCCACAAATGCTACATCATCTTTTACCTTAGGTTCTCTACAAAATTAGCCCATTTACAGTGTTTTCTTTGGTTGTGTGCATGCATAATCCCTTGCTATTTATTGTATGTGCAAAACATAACAAAGTACTTTTATGATATTCAAAAAAAAAAAAAAGTATTTTCCCACCCTTCAGGTGAATTAGAATAAATAAGAATATTTTTGAGTGATTCCTGCCATTGGCTGGTAATAATCAGAACTGTCTGCAGTCTGCTAGAGCAGTGGTTTTCAAACTGGGGGCCGGGGCCCTCAGGGGGGCCGCGAGATGGTGCCAGGGGGGCCCCAGTTTTATGACATTTTATAAAATACATTCATTTATCATGAATTCTGTGTAATTAAACATAAAAAAATAAGCCAACTAACCAACAGCACTACTAGGTATAATTTTATATGTTTTGTTTAATTCAAATATTACATTTTAAAACTGTTTTTGTCATAAATTTTCTTTCGGGGGGCCGCGAAAAAATGCACTGTACAAAAATGCACTGCCACACGCTGAAAAAGTTTGGGAACCACTGTGCTAGAGCACAGAGAGCCTGAGATATACACTTTCAAACACAGTGTTTACAACACAACTTTTTTGAGGTTGTTTATCATATGAAAAACAACATAAATCATTTAGTCACAAACAACTGCTTTTTATATAACTTCAAATAGTTTTCTCTAAAATTATATAAAGATATTCCATTTATTCCACTGTATGTGGTTATGGGGACACTTCAAATGTTTAAAGGTGGAAATTGAATACAAAAATGATATTATTCCTCCCTTCAGTTGGAATAACTTTTGCATAGATTATGATAGAGACAAATTTCCTTTTTCTTCTACAAGCTGACATTAGCTGGTATCAAACAAAGGGGCCAGAGTTATACACTTTTAAATACAGAGACTTTAGAAAAAAAATCAAAAAGTACCTATTTATTTTTGTGTTTATTAGAGGACTGACAACACATACAACTATGTTAAGCTCTTTTAATAGTGTTTTATAAAATTTGGAGGGGTTTTCTGTAAAATGACATTAAAATGTTACATTTACTCCACTGTATGTGGTTATGAGGGGCTTTTAAATTTCGGCTTGCCACATTCAGGCAGAAATAAAAAAAATGGCTCAGAGGTTAAGATACAAACAGAAAATACAGGAAACATGTACACAAAATTAAAAACAAAACAATTTTCAGAGCTAAATGCCTTCTTCAGGCATCAGTCAGTGTATTTAGTGTGATGTCTCTTGGCACGAAACACATCTTGAGCTTTTTTGAGGAGAATGAAGTCCTGAAGTTATTCGATTAGAATTAGAAATTAGGATTTAAATTCATTTAGGTTCAAGAGATCCTGCAGTTGCCTGCTATTGCTCAAGTGGAAGTGGAGTTACCATAAATACTTGACACTTCAGCTTATACTTTTATACTGCTATTTCCTGTATTTTCTGGTTGTATTCTAATAAAGAGATTGTATATGGGCACTATAACATTACAAAAACAACAAATCTAATGGTAGCATTGTGGCGTTTGCACAGTACTGGATATGTAAGGGATAATGTAGAGGCAGCCGGTAGTTATTGGGAAATAAGCCCCGACAGTGTGATCAGGACCCGACGCGAAGCGGAGGGTCTTGTATCACACTGAAGGGGCTTATTTCCCAATAACTACCGGCTGCCTCTACATTATCCCGCTTATTACACGGCTACTTGCCATATAAGAAAAAAAACTGGACATGAATATGAATTTGAAACATTTTATTGGCATATTTGTTTTAAATTAACATTTTTATCCTTCCGCGAAACTTTGCACAGATGCATAAAATTATCGTAATACCTTATTAAGATCCTCTGCTTCATACTTGTCTCCTTTTTTTCTCTTTTAGCCAGTCTTTGAGAAGTTTTAATGCCCATTCTGTATTTTTTTGTGTGTTGGCTTCGTAGCTGTCATGCTCTATTTTGTCAAGTTCAGTCTCAGTAAGCTCTCTGTGTCTTGTCGTGGTTGTCGAGTGTTTGTCACAAGATGGCGCCAAACAGACAGTAATCTTTATTGATCTTTATTGGCGCGGAGCGATTTTACTCGTGCAAGTAGTCCGGCTATGCGTTATTATTTTGGAGCGGTTATTATTTGAAAAGAACGAACCTGCAAATGTCTCAACTGACCAATCAGAATCAAGCATTCCAGAGAGCCGTGTAATAAATATAGATAGATAATCCTAATGATTTTTGCCATTTAAAGCCTATGAAGGAAGTCTCGCCTTTCATTAGAAACAACCAATAATCAATCACTAAAGACTGGCGATTCTCTGAGGGTGCGGCTCTATAGAAAGTGCTGTTTCATTGTAATCTTAGCAAGCAATTAAAAACATATCAGTATTCCCCTTATAGACTGATCTATAGAGTGAAATCTAACTTTGAAAAATTTAAATTGAGATGAAACTATAATTCTAAATAGATGAACAAATGTTTTATGTGTCACTAGTTTAAATCTATTAAATGGAAATGTAACTTTATATGAAAAATATACATTCAGACAATAGTATGAGTTACAAAACAAAAACAAAATGTCCTGGTTTAACCTGTAGTTTTCCAACTCATCATAAGTATCATTTCAATCAAACAGTAGATAACAGATTAAAGTCTACAGAGCGCATGACTGACTCTTGACGCTTTCAGGTCTAGAAAGGCTTACCTTAAGTACACCTTGACTTTCAGTAACAGAGGGGAGATTAATTTTAAAAGAATTATACTGAACCCCATTCCCTTCAAATCTCTGTTCTAAAGTTTTGCATCTAGAGCAGAAAAAGACAGATGAAGCAATGCAGATGAGAACCGGTTGAAAAAGTAAAGACATTTAACGTGTGAAGTGATAAGAGCCATGCTGCAATTTCTCGGTGTGTCATTGTGGAGACTCAAACTCTTAATTACCTGTGCTATCAGATCAACACAGCTGCTAACAGCTCTAAAAGCCCAGACACTAGAGGACCAGAAACATACAGCTGAAGCCAACATGCAAACCAATGACAATGAGAGAAAGAGAGAGAGAGAGTGAGAGAGCGAGAGAGAATAATAGAGAGAGAGAGTGATGTGGGGGTCTTTGGCAGTTAATTGAGGTTGCTGCCAGACTGAGCGGTAATCGTTTTGGAAAACTTATTTGTGAGGCAATCTTCCAATTACTAGCTGTAGTTTTTTATTGAAGCACTTAGTCTTAGTCTCCTAAAGAAGTGCAGATGTTGCACTGTCAGATAAAGAGAATTCAAATGTACCATTTCGGTTATTCAGGTATACAAAACACAATAAAATGTTGTACCTTTTGGGGTACATTACTGTACCTTTCAGACCTATTCCGTACCTGTTAAGGTACAGTTAAAGGAATATTCCATTTTCTTAAAAGAAAAATCCAGATAATTAACTCACCACCATGTCATCCAAAATGTTGATGTCTTTCTTTGTTCAGTCGAGACGAAATTATGTTTTTTGAGGAAAACATTGCAGGATTTTTCTCATTTTAATGGACTTAAATAGAGCCCAACATTTAATACTTAACTCAACACTTAACAGTTTTTTTCAACTGGGTTTCAAAGGACTCTAAATGATCTCAAACGAGGCATAAGGGTCTTATCTAGCAAAACGATTGTCATTTTTGACAATAAAAATAACAAATATACACTTTTATAGCACAACTTCTCGTTTAAATCCGGTCGTGATGCGCCAACGTGACCCCACGCAATACGTCATGATGTCAAGAGGTCACAGAGGACGAACGCGAAACTCCGCCCCAGTGTTTGCAAGTGTTGAGAACGAGGACCGTTCCTACGTTGTTGTATGTCAACTGATACTAATTAATGTCTTTGTGTCAGTTTATTGTTTACAATGGTCCGCAAATGTGCGTTTTATATATGTAACACGTGACCTCCCTACGTCACTACGCATTTACGTTAGGTCGCGCTGGACCCGATTTAGACGAGAAGTTGTGCTTTAAAAGTGTATATTTGTTATTTTTATTGTCAAAAATGACAATCGTTTTGCTAGATAAGACCCTTATGCCTCGTTTGGGATCGTTTAGAGTCCTTTGAAACTCTGTTGAAAAAAACTGTTAAGTGTTGAGTTAAAGGTGCTCTAAGCGAATTGAAGCGTTTTAGACCATAAAACATTTTTTGTTACATACCGGAAACATCTCCTCACTATCTGCTTGCTGCCTGTCTCCTGATCAAACTGTAAAAAAACGCGATCTCTGTAGACAGCCCAGGCTTCACAAACGGCAATATCAACAAATGGCCAAACCTAGCCAGCACAAAACAAAACAAAGTATTCCAGCCAATAAACGACAAGAAGGATTTGGGGGTGGGGGTTGGGCGCGTTCATGAAAGCACGGAAGGGAGGGGGAGGGGGAGGAGTTAGCTACGCTCTGTCTGTTTGAAAACAGTTCAAACATCAACAGGAAGTGACGTCGCACATTATTCGCTTAGAGCGCCTTTAAGTATTAAATGTTGGGCTCTATTAAAGTCCATTAAAATGAGAAAAATCCTGAAATGTTTTCCTCAAAAAACATAATTTCTTCTCGACTAACAAAGAAAGACATCAACATTTTGGATGACATGGTGGTGAGTAAATTATCTGGATTTTTCTTTTAAGAAAATTGACTATTCCTTTAACTGTCACTGGGGTGAAACGTTTTAAAAGAATCTCTTTGAAATTAAAGAAAAACAGCACAGTTTTTTAATATTTTACTATGTTCTTACCTCAACTTAGACAAATGAATACATACCTATCTTTTTTCAATGCATGCACTTAATCTTTGTACAGCGCGTCATGAATGTGTTAGCATGTACTGTAGCCTAGCCCCATTCATTCCTTAGGATCCAAACAGGGATGAATTTAAAAGCCACAAAACATTTTCATGTTTTCCCTATTTAAAGACGATACATGAGTAGGTACACGAGTAAGTATGGTGGCGGCGCAAAATAAAACGTGGCAATTTATTAAAAGGATAAAAATGGGAACTATATTGTATGGCGGAAGAGCACTTAGTTTGAAGCACTTTGACCTGGGGTGCAGTAATATTGATGGAAGTTTGAGTGAGAGGGGGAGTAGTCAGGAGTGATGATGTTACTGCACGCCGAGGTCGAAGTGCTGCAAACTAAGTGCTTTTCCACCATGTTTTATTTTGTGCCACCATACTTACTTGTGTAACTACTCTTGTAACAGTTTTTAAAGGCACACCGCGGAACTTTTGGCCACTAGGGGGCGCTAGACATGTATTTTTCACGCCTAGCGCCCTAGAGGCCACAAGCGCGGCATCACTGTCGCAAAGGAAAAGAACTGGCCAAACTTAAAACTTAAAACTAAACTAAAAACTAAACCTTTAAAAACTAAACGCTTAAACGATCAACATTTCCTTGCCTTTTTCGAAACAAATATTGTTGCATCATCCCTCTCTCCCTCGCCACCAGGATTTTCCGCAATGGTGCTCGTTTTTCCTCTCTTTTGTGTGAAAATTGTCGCTCCAAATCCAAGTAAACCGATGTGTTTAGGTCTGCCGCTTTGTAATACATCACGCGAGTGACAGCGGAACGCAGCAAATGAGGAAGAGAGAAACGCTCGGATCTGATTGGTGAATGAATAGGGTTTGGTTTTACACTGTGTGAGTTTGAGCAAGTTTGACTGCTATAGCATCCTGGATTGTAATGTAAATACCATAGACAGTTAAAGAAAGGTAAATACGTGAACACGTGAATGCAGCATCTGAATACAGGGAACTATATGCAAGATAATCGCCGTCATTTATAAAGAAAATCGCATTTATGTATGAATCAAGATCGTGAGTTTATATAAAAAATTGCCTTAAAGGAGAATCGAACCCGGGTCGCCCGTGACATTAACACGGTGCCACAGAGTCACACAATAGAAGTTGCTCTTTACACTCCTGAAGTAGCCTCCAGCAAATTTCACGTTAAAAAAATAGTGTGGAGGAAGTGACGTATGCCATAAAGCAGTCAAATTTTTGTAGGTTTTTTTGTGCTATCGGCACCAAGGTGATCCTATAAGTTTAAAACACAAAAGACTTGAAATGTCCTGTATGGATTTTGAGGATTTGCAAGGCTCTACATTAGTTGCACTGTAAAAAATGTCTGTAGAGATTACAGTATTACAGGGTATTACTGGCAACTAGCTGCCAGTAACTTACTGTAGATTTTACATTTATGTTATTTACTGGCAACAGTTTGTTCAAAGTTAAATAAACATGAAACATTTTCGGTCTTTATCTTCTACAGTAAGTTACTGGCAACCAGCGGCATAATTACAGCTAATTTTTGCTCACACGGTAGGTTACTTTTTTGTTCTTTTTCAGAGATGATGAACAGCCCCTGCTCAAAATAAGCTTTCATTGAAAATGCAGCATTAACATACTGCCGTGAACATTTTGATCTTTTTAGCATACTACAGAGGAAAAAAAAGTGCATTCTACAAGTCTGGAACAATACAGAGAACAAAAAACAGAAAACATCACAAGGATGTTTCGAGTGAGAATCTAATTTATCGCAACTGAAATCAGGCCATAGTCCAACACTGAGCAACCCAAGATCACCAGATAACAGATGAAATCCTCTGATAGCATTAATTCTTTTGACATTCTTCAAGTACAACATGACATTCTGCTGGGAGTTATTATTATGATTAATGAATTATTCAAAATTTCGTGCAAATATCTGCTCAAATTGTGTTATAGTTTGAGACCAGCATGTCATCTTTGTGTTCAGAATCACCTGAGAGGAATCAAACTTCATCTGGCAGCACTACTCAGGACTATTAGGCTATGACACATACGCTCACACTCACATATGATTTGTAATTAGTTGTTGACAGGACTGAACACCTCTCCGAGCTCTGCACTCTCAGAAAAAAGGTAAAAAACTGGAACGTTACCTTTTAATAAGGTCCCAGATATGTACATTTGAAGTACCTATATGCATCTTTTATAACAAATGTGTACTTTTAAGTATTATGAGGAAAACTTTACAGGATTTTTTTCAATTAAATAGACTTTATTGGACCTCAACAATTCACAGTTTCAAATTTGCAGTTTCAAATTGTAGTTTCAAAGGGCTCTAAACGATCACAAACAAGACATAAGGGTCTTATATAGGGAAACAATTGTCATTATTGGCACTTTTAAACCACAAAATTGCGTATTCACTTCGAAAGGTCACTCGCTACCCACTGAGCATGCGACGTCTGTGGACATACAGAACAGGTTGATATCACGTCGGCCCGTCCAGGCCATGATCCGAACGTCCATTGACAGCCAGAATTAGTTGATTAATGACACTGAGAAATGACGTCCAAACTGGCCACAATCTAAACGTCCACTGACAGCCAGAATAAGTAGAGAACAGACGTCCATACTGGCTGTAATCTGTACGTCCATTGACATCCATAATTAGTCGATAAATTACGTGTATAATGATGTCCAAACTGGCCACAATCTATACGTCCACTGACAGCCAGAATAAGTCGAGAAAAGACGTCCATACTGGCTCTAATCTGTACGTCCATTGACATCCATAATTAGTCGATAAATGACGTGAATAATGATGTCCAAACTGGCCACAATCTATACGTCCACTGACAGCCAGAATAAGTCGAGAAAAGACGTCCATACTGGCTCTAATCAGTACGTCCATTGACATCCATAATTAGTCGATAAATGACGTGTATAATGATGTCCAAACTGGCAACAATCTATACGTCCACTGACAGCCAGAATAAGTCGAGAAAAGACGTCCATACTGGCTCTAATCTGTACGTCCATTGACATCCATAATTAGTCGATAAATGACGTGAATAATGATGTCCAAACTGGCCACAATCTATACGTCCACTGACAGCCAGAATAAGTCGAGAAAAGACGTCCATACTGGCTCTAATCAGTACGTCCATTGACATCCATAATTAGTCGATAAATGACGTGAATAATGATGTCCAAACTGGCCACAATCTATACGTCCACTGACAGCCAGAATAAGTCGAGAAAAGACGTCCATACTGGCTCTAATCTGTACGTCCATTGACATCCATAATTAGTCGATAAATGACGTGTATAATGATGCCCAAACTGGCCACAATCTATACGTCCACTGACAGCCAGAATAAGTCGAGAAAAGACGTCCATACTGGCTCTAATCTGTACGTCCATTGACATCCATAATTAGTCGATAAATGACGTGAATAATGATGTCCAAACTGGCCACAATCTATACGTCCACTGACAGCCAGAATAAGTCGAGAAAAGACGTCCATACTGGCTCTAATCTGTACGTCCATTGACATCCATAATTAGTCGATAAATGACGTGTATAATGATGCCCAAACTGGCCACAATCTATACGTCCACTGACAGCCAGAATAAGTCGAGAAAAGACGTCCATACTGGCTCTAATCTGTACGTCCATTGACATCCATAATTAGTCGATAAATGACGTGAATAATGATGTCCAAACTGGCCACAATCTATACGTCCACTGACAGCCAGAATAAGTCGAGAAAAGACGTCCATACTGGCTCTAATCTGTAAGTCCATTGACATCCATAATTAGTCGATAAATGACGTGAATAATGATGTCCAAACTGGCCACAATCTATACGTCCACTGACAGCCAGAATAAGTCGAGAAAAGACGTCCATACTGGCTCTAATCTGTACGTCCATTGACATCCATAATTAGTCGATAAATGACGTGAATAATGATGCCCAAACTGGCCACAATCTATACGTCCACTGACAGCCAGAATAAGTCGAGAAAAGACGTCCATACTGGCTCTAATCTGTACGTCCATTGACATCCATAATTAGTCGATAAATGACGTGAATAATGATGTCCAAACTGGCCACAATCTATACGTCCACTGACAGCCAGAATAAGTCGAGAAAAGACGTCCATACTGGCTCTAATCTGTACGTCCATTGACATCCATAATTAGTCGATAAATGACGTGTATAATGATGTCCAAACTGGCCACAATCTATACGTCCACTGACAGCCAGAATAAGTCGAGAAAAGACGTCCATACTGGCTCTAATCTGTACGTCCATTGACATCCATAATTAGTCGATAAATGACGTGTATAATGATGCCCAAACTGGCCACAATCTATACGTCCACTGACAGCCAGAATAAGTCGAGAAAAGACGTCCATACTGGCTCTAATCTGTACGTCCATTGACATCCATAATTAGTCGATAAATGACGTGAATAATGATGTCCAAACTGGCCACAATCTATACGTCCACTGACAGCCAGAATAAGTCGAGAAAAGACGTCCATACTGGCTCTAATCTGTAAGTCCATTGACATCCATAATTAGTCGATAAATGACGTGAATAATGATGTCCAAACTGGCCACAATCTATACGTCCACTGACAGCCAGAATAAGTCGAGAAAAGACGTCCATACTGGCTCTAATCTGTACGTCCATTGACATCCATAATTAGTCGATAAATGACGTGAATAATGATGCCCAAACTGGCCACAATCTATACGTCCACTGACAGCCAGAATAAGTCGAGAAAAGACGTCCATACTGGCTCTAATCTGTACGTCCATTGACATCCATAATTAGTCGATAAATGACGTGAATAATGATGTCCAAACTGGCCACAATCTATACGTCCACTGACAGCCAGAATAAGTCGAGAAAAGACGTCCATACTGGCTCTAATCTGTACGTCCATTGACATCCATAATTAGTCGATAAATGACGTGTATAATGATGTCCAAACTGGCCACAATCTATACGTCCACTGACAGCCAGAATAAGTCGAGAAAAGACGTCCATACTGGCTCTAATCTGTACGTCCATTGACATCCATAATTAGTCGATAAATGACGTCCATTCTGTACGTCCGTTAACTTAACATCCAGATTTAGTCAATGACATGCTATCGATGGCTATACAACCAGTACCAAAACTCAATATTTTGGTTACAATAACGTATTTGTTTGCAATGTCTTGATGGAGCAATTCGCCAGCAAGCAGGCAGTTGTTAAAGTTTCCTTGCCAACGGCTGGCAGACACTTTGCATAAACCTCATCATCCGAAAGAGTCACAACGACTGGGTATATTAGCGGTAATGTGTTAATGTATGCATCATGGCTATAGCGGTTTTTGTATCCCTGTCAGAATCACGATTGTGTACTTCCTTCTCTTATTTAATTATTTTGTCACTTCTTGTAAACACAGTCAGCTGGGGAAGGCGATACTTTTAAGATCTCTAAAAGATACAGCGAGGATGGCACAAATAGATCTAGATGACGTAGTCCCTCAAATTAAAATGTGTGTCAATACATAGATTTTGCTTACGTGAAACTGATTTTTGGGAACTGATGGCTAGAGGACAAAGGCGGTGTCACATTAGTCCATATTGGACTATTCTAAACGTTTCTTTTAAGTTTATATATATATTAAATATATATTACATAAATATTTTTCTTCTAGTAAAAAGTGAGTCAGTCAAATGTCTGCCTTTTTGATTTTAGGTAAATTTGTCAATTTACTTTATAGCTTATACATATTGTTTGGTTTACTACCTTGTTAATTATTGTATGCTGCTTAGTAAAATGTTATTAAAAACTGAAGAATAGATGTTTTTGGGATAATAGTTGTTTTAATTTTATTATAGGCTATCTTTCGTGGAAAGGGTGTTATTTGGTACCCGTTCCTGTTTCAGATATCCCTCCCCTGTGAAAAAGTTTGATCTTAATGGTGAAAAAATAATCGGGAGTAGACGTTGTGTTGATTAATTTTTAACACTTTTATAATATGCTACAGAGATTTTTTTCTTGAACATGCGCGCCAACTGTTTATCCTGTTCTGTGGGGGAGAGATAAAGGCTGCGTCCAAATAACCACACTTGCGGTCTTTGCACTTGACCACTTGAATACTTGCATGACGTATTGCCTGTATTTTGCCCAAGTGTTATTGGGCGTGAAGATCCCAAGCGTGCATGTAAAAATTATTCACCTGATGGGACACACTTAGCAAGTGTTAAAATGTTAATCCAGGTACAGTGGCAGCAATTTGCACCAAAACGTATTCATTATTTATTTAGGCATTACGGTATATATCTTAAGTGTGTCTTTAAATAAAATGAACACAGAAACAATTTTATAAATGAACATTTACAGATTATCTACACTTATCTGGAACATTGTGAAGCAGAATTCTTTGCACCTATAACACACTTTTCATTGTGTGCATGCAGCTTTATTAAAGTTGATTGTTCATTCAGTTGTCCCTGAATAAACGACACCATTACTGTTGTTTCTAAGTATGTGATGAAAGCAGTTGCACATATTTCACAAAATACATGGCACCAATGCAATGTGCAACATGGGCAAAAGTCTCATGACTTACATCCAGAACATGATACATGATATGCTTAGCCTTGAATACCGCTTCGAAGCAGTATTCGAGAAAGTGTTTGTTTAGTGTGCGTAAAGGGCACTGCTCTTTGTCAGTTTGAAGATATGGGACAGTCTTGCGCACTTACTTCCTGTCGCGTGCACGCGCTCTCAAGTGGCCACTGCAAGTGGGGGTATGGCCGCAGCCAAAGTTATGTGCAGTCCGCATGCTCCGCAGTCCGCACCTGAATGCTGTTTCGCGTGATGATGGGCAGTCCGGCTCTTTCCATAGATTCGGCTCTTTCGGCTCGTCTCCCGTAGAAGAGCCGGCTCTTACGGTCCCACCCCTGCCTGCGTCTGAAGATTTGGCTCTCTTGCTGACGGGAGTCGGCTCTGCTCGTTCGCTATAAAGAGTCGGCTCTGCTCGTTCGCTATAAAGAGTCGGCTCTTCACGACCCATCAGTCGTGTTGCACTTGTAATCCCTATCAAGAACTTTGTAAGTAAGTATGTTGTTATATTGGTAATACTAAAAGTGAGTGATTTCCGAAATGTCATCATAAAGTTTTTACGTTAGTCCTAGTTGGTCAAGCTAACCATTCAAATGTTTTTTCCTCCAAATGTAACTTGACGTGTTTGGTAGCCAGGTATGTTAACGTGAGCTAACTAATGTTACGATACATTAGATGCTTGCAAATCGGCCCGGGGTGCGTTTCCCAAAAGCATTGTTGTTACCTGTTAGCAACTTAGTTGGTTGGCAATGGGAAATTGCATGGCAACCAACAGAGTTGCTAACTTTAGCAACGATGCTTTCGGGAAATGCACCCCAGATTGGTTCAAACGCAGAAAATTAAAGATCAGGCTATACTGTATGTTTTTACATGAAATTAAATATATGACCCATGCTAATTAATTCCCCATTCCTCTCTTTTATCTTTCTGTGGCAGGAACATTTATCAGAGCAGTTGCGTTACCAAATGCAGTGAGTATTCATCATCCTCTACCTGCTTTGTCTAAATGTTATTTCAACATAATTGATCTCCGAAGTGGTGTGTGTGTGTGCGCAAAATATTTTGTTCGACACTTTAAACTTTGTACAGATGGCATATTTAAGAATGTGGAGAAAACGTAAAGCAGACATCAATGAACTTCTGCAGTCTGACGACGACAACAACGATGTGACAATCGAAAACGCAGTGATGACAAATGCTAGGGAGGACACAACCAATGATGATGGTGGAAGCAGTACTGATGACCAGAGCACCAGTGTGACCACTGATGGTTCATGCTTTGATACCGACATTGGATTGTGTGACTCCGATGTGGAGATTTTGAATCCCGAACCAGAGGCCCAAGTTAGCAACCTAGGCAAGGACTTGCAAGAGTGGAGTACAAGACATCAAATTAGTAATAGGTCCCTAAATGAATTACTGCAGATTCTAAGAGATCATGGACATGTTCTCCCCAAAGATGCACGCACATTACTAGCCACTCCTCAAGTCATTGACAGCCATTCAAAATGCAATGGACAGTATATATACTATGGCTTGGAGGGGGGCATTTCCCGTGTACTGTGTCAAAATGATGCTTTCAGACAACAACACACTACGGTTAGTTTGGATGTCAACATTGATGGACTACCAATCTTTAAAAGTAGTAAAGTCCAGTTCTGGCCAATACTGGTGAAATTAAGCACTTTCAATCCATTTATTGTGGCACTATACTGCGGGGAAAGCAAGCCTGAGCCCCTTGAAGAGTATCTCCATGACTTTTTGAAGGAGTTAAAGAATCTCACACAGAATGGCCTGGTGATTCATGAGAAAAAGTTTGCAGTAAATATTCGTACCTTTCTTTGTGATGCACCGGCTAGAGCATATTTAAAATGCATTAAAGGTCATACTGCATATGACAGTTGTGAGAGGTGTGAAGTGAAAGGCCAGTATGTTGAAAGAAGAGTCGTCTTCAATCAGCTGACATCCACCTTGCGCACAGATGAAGCATTTAGTCAGATACAGTATTCTCACCATCAAAATGGTTGTAGCCCTTTAATAGCTGCTGGGATTCCCTGTGTCAGTGGCTTTGTGTTAGACTATATGCATATGATTTGCTTGGGTGTTGTTAGGCGGCTGTTGGTTTATCTGACTAGAGGCCCAAAACTGTGTAGGCTCTCTGTGAGACAGAAAATTGAAATTTCACAAAAACTGAACATGCTACGAGGCCAGATGCCCAGCGAGTTCGCACGACAGCCCCGTGGCCTTCAGGAGTTGGACAGGTGGAAAGCAACAGAGTTCCGTCAGTTTCTTCTTTACACAGGACCTATAGTACTCAAAAATACTGTCTCCTCACAGCTGTATGCTCATTTTGTGACATTGACCGTGGCAGTATCCATCATGCTGGACTCAGATGACCGGACAAGAGCTGCCTATTTGGAGTATGCCACTGAACTGATGAGGCACTTTGTGTCTAGCTGCCCTGCACTCTATGGAAAAACATTTACTGTGTACAATGTGCATGCCCTGTTACACATCCACGAAGATGTCTCTCATTTCAGGTGCTCTTTAAATGACATATGTTGCTTTCCATTTGAGAATTATTTGCAGCAGATCAAAAGATTGGTCAGGACTGGCCAAAATCCATTAGCGCAGGTGTCCAAACGCCTGGTCGAAATCGAACATGCCCAAGGAAATTCCAGTGCACAGCCTGAGGTGAAGCCCCAAATGTATATTTCAACAAAAAGGAGAGACAGCTGTTTCCTTCTGGAAGATGAGAGGTTTGCTTTTGTTCAAGAGAGGAGGGGAGATGGGACGGTTGTTTGCGATGTGATAAAACTGAGACACACTGTCGACCTGTTTGACAAACCATGTCTGTCAAAGCTATTGAACATTGCGTATATAGGGAATGGCCGTAGATTACAAAGACAAGAAATGAAGGAAAAAGACCTTGCAAGAAAAGTAGCCTGTCTAGCTTTCAACAATGGCTCTGTCATGATTCCTCTGCGGCATGGTATTGAACATTCATGGTGACAATTGGCCAGTCAAAAAGTAAGTTGGAAATGTAGTGTATGTGTTTATATATAAAAACAAATGTCTTTATATTAATTTTTGTTGCAGGTTATGCTTTTTGTCAGAGCCGTTTGGAATGAAAATGGGAAAGAAATGGAGGGGACCATCCCTGATGCCTGGGTTAATGTAGCTGAGAAAACCCTTCGGTGGCCAAAGAAGAGAGCAAAGTATTGTTTTGAGAACCATGTGGCCCCTAAGGAGGACTGGGAAACTTTCCCATTATTGAAAGTGAAATTTACTGCAGGTACCTTCTTATATTTTGATACAACAGTACAAAAAACTGAGATGTTGCGTGGACTATACATTAAGCTTTGATGACATGCATGCTGTCTTTTCAGAAAGTCTCCATGAGTGTGAGGAGTATGATCAAACCAGCCATGCTGAACAATGTGAAGATGAAGACGAAGAGGTTGTTGTGCAAAAGAGGAAGAAAAAAATGAACAATTCTGAAGATTTCGTTGAAGGTATGTCCCTATCATTGGTTGAGTAGTGAAAACATGCAAACTCATTTTACAATTGACCTCTTGCCGGCCCCTCCCACAAAACGGCCATTGTCCAATCACACATCATAGCAACCATTACTAGGCGCGTAGGTCCGACAAAAATTAACTCCAAGCAATATGTTGAAGCGGGGCGCCCTCTGCGTTTGTAAATAAGACACTGGAGGATTTGTGTTCTTTCCATTTCCAAACCTGAAAACACAACGTGAGCAGAGCCTACAATGGGTAAAACTATGTGGATGGGCCCACTCGCAGTTAAATGTGGAACTTTATGAAGCATAAATACTTCTGCTCTGAGGTAAGGCTAACAGCTAACTAGTTACGGTGTTGTGTAGATCTACTAAATTTATTAGTTATGTTATTAGTATTAGCTGATTTCAGAATCAGAATGTTTTATATACATTGTTGAAGATAATTCACAACTAGGAAATAGCGTTGGCTTAGTTAAAGGTGCATAACAGATAACATATTAAGAAATTGATATCTGAATGCCTTATATTTTGTTTTATCGATTTTATTATATTATTGGGCACCTTTAAGCCAAAGCAATTTCCTGTTTGTGATTTCTGTTCTTCACCAAATTCTCAAGATGGCTATTCTCAAAACAACAGAGAGATGTTATTTAGCTTTGAATGGCTTTGACGCACATGTAGGTTTAGCTACCTAACATAACCTTGTGTTTTACAAAAATAGCTACTCGCAATAGACAATAATAGACCATAACATATGTAAGAGAGCAGTACCTGAGCATGACTGGTCCACAAGGCTTTGGTTGCATTTGAGGTACAGGTCATTGGGTTCTCAGGTTTCGCTTGAGACCGGTAAGCATTAGCCTCAATAGTAGTTATGTCTCCTTCATTGCATAGTTTTATATTTTTAATATATCCCTCCACTGCATACTGTAACCCCTTTTTCCTCGATCTGATGAATATCGCGGAGGTATGGCTCCAAAAAAGGTCACTGACATGCATGGGTCCGTACGTCTTCCCGTCATGGAAATCTGTGGCGCTTGTTGTGTTTGACCATTTGTTTGATAGAAGTAGCAACAAAACCAAAGGGGGGGGGGGGGGGGATGGGTTGTTTCCGGTGAACGGCTAATTATAATGTGTTTTAATATTCAAAGGATCTGACTTGTCTGATGCGACTGCTGATGGGGAGGATAAAGAAGTGAGGAAAGGAGGTACAGAATCGTTTCTTGTGGCATTAATGGAATGTGTATTCAAATGTTGCCTGTGCACAGTACAAAATCAAGTAAAACTGTATATGATTTGTTTTATATACCCCTTATTTATCAGATGCCTGTCCTAAAATTCCAGCCTTTCCCACCCCACCAATGAAAATATCAAAGAATGGTGAGTTGTTGCTAAGATTACCATGCTCATTTTAACTGGATTCAAATTTTAAGAATGTTTTAAGAAATACTTTCTATACCGATTTGATTTGTTTAGGTTCGCCCAGGTCTGTTGGCCGTGACAGGTCAACTAGTGGTGACTTAACTTTTACTTTTTAAGAATATCAAATCAGCATGCATGTAACTAACACTTGATAATGACTGACTGAGGTTTTGCATCTGCGTTGCTTAGGTACATGTAGGTCTATGGGCCATGACAGGCCATCTAGTCGTGAGTATAGTCTTTCAATGCAAAATATTGCAGCCCAGGCAGGTCACTACTATTGTTCATGACTGACTGATGTTTCTGAATATGTGTCGCTTAGGTACATCTAGGTCTGTGGGCCGTGACAGGTCAACTAGTCGTGAGTATCTTTCATAGCAAAATATTGCAGCCAGGTCACTAGGAGTATTGTTCATGACTGACTGATGTTTCTGAATATGTGTCGCTTAGGTACATCTAGGTCTGTGGGCCGTGACAGGTCAACTAGTCGTGAGTATCTTTCATAGCAAAATATTGCAGCCAGGTCACTAGGAGTATTGTTCATGACTGACTGATGTTTCTGAATATGTGTCGCTTAGGTACATCTAGGTCTGTGGGCCGTGACAGGTCAACTAGTCGTGAGTATCTTTCATAGCAAAATATTGCAGCCAGGTCACTAGGAGTATTGTTCATGACTGACTGATGTTTCTGAATATGTGTCGCTTAGGTACATCTAGGTCTGTGGGCCGTGACAGGTCAACTAGTCGTGAGTATCTTTCATAGCAAAATATTGCAGCCCAGGGCCCCAGGCAGGTCAGTATTGTTCATGACTGACTGATGTTTCTAAATCTGCGTCGCTTAGGTACATCTAGGTCTGTGGGCCGTGACAAGTCAACTTGTGGTGAGTTTAACTTTTCAATTTTAGTTTATCAAATGAGCATGCAGTGAGCATGCAGATCTGTAGCACTATTGATCATGAAAAACTGATGTTAAAGTTTTGGGATGCACAGGTTTGTCAAGGTCCAGTTCTATGAGCCGGGACAGTTCAAGTAGTCGTAAGTATAGCCAGTCACAGTTGGCTTGTCTTATTGAATATCAAATCTGCATAGGTCAGTAGCAGCACTATTGATAATGGCTACATCTGGGTTGCACAGGTTCGTCCACGTCCGTGGGCCGGGACAGTTTAAGTAGTGAGTATTGCCAGTTACATTTGGCTTTTTTTATTGAATATAAATTTCTTAGAAAGAATACTACTGCTACTGAACTGCTTAATGTTGGTTGTTTGGGTTTCTCAGGTGTACCCAGGTCCCAGGCTGTGGAGAGCAAGTCCATAGATGGTGAATGCCATTGGTTGTATCACTCAATGAAGCACATTGTACATATGTTATAAATATATTGATCGCTTCACACTTTTTATTTTCTGCTTAGGTCTTACACATGAAAGTTCCAAATACAATAGGACTGTGCCAACCACATTCCCGATGTCAGAAGCGAGTGAGTACAAGATGATTTTCATGTGACACCCACACTACTTACTTCTGTATTATAACATTGCATTGTCTTTCTAACTGTTTGGTAAATCAGACTTCAGGTTTTCATCTGATTGCTTTGGCATTTATGACATTTAGTCTAGAACCATCTCGAAATGAAAGTTATTTAATGAAAAAGAGGGTTAAGGTTTCGCTGTTGAATATAGTGTTAAATAACTAATTGAATAGTCATTAAATGTTGGTTGGTTTCCCGGACATGGATTAGACTACTCGTAGACAAAAATAAATTTAAGAGCTGTCCAAACTGAAAACAATTTGCACGGACATATCTTAAAATGCATCAGTGCCCCTTGTTTTGCCTCAAAATGCACGCCAGTACTGTTTTTAGTAAGGCAAGTTTGTTAAAACTAGTTTTATTTCCTAATTAAACTAAGGCCTAGTCCTGGTTTAAGGTAATCCCTGTCCGGGAAACCACCCCTAAGTCTTTAGAAATCTTTATTTATATAGCGCTTTTTACAATGTCAATGTTTCAAAACAGCTTAGTGATAAACAGGAAAATAACGCAACAGATTTTGATTTGGCTGTACAGCCGCTATGGAGAAAATGGGGATGGCATCCAACCCATTTCAATTATTATATAGTGTCAAAGCGGCAGATCAGTAATGGTGGAAAATTTAGTGTTCCCAACTGAGCAAGTCAAGCTGTCTTTTACTGAAAGGCTGGAATGCTTGCTCTTATCAGAGATGATTATAGTGAGTGATTATTTTTTTCTTAATTCCGCTTTATTGGCAGAATTCCAAAAAATTGTACTCACAAAGCTGGTGACTCTGACTGATGAAGTCAAAAAACTGCAGAGGAGCATGCCTCACTCTGGAATTGAAATAACAAGGATGGACACCTTGGAAGAGTTCCAGAGGGAGGAGGCTTCTCTTCAGGAAACAACTAAATTTGAAACCTTGGTAAGACGATTTCAACCTCTAACAATTGATAGGTGATACAATGTGTGGGAAAATATGTGATATTTGAGTAAAACTAATCTTTCTTTTCTCAAGACTAGACCAGATGGATCAGGGGCGTCAGTTTGTGTTGAAAAGTGGTGGGGACAAAAGATCTGATGAAAAAACATTACAGCAGTATGGGAAAAATACTAAATAACGGCGCATCAAAAAATGGGCATAGCGTAGGCCAGTCAACAACACAAAAATACTCGGCATAAAACCCTTAACAATGTCGAATGCACATATAACAGTCCCTGCAACACCAGCTCAAACGAATAGTGCCAAAGCACCATACTGTAGAAAACAGCAGCGCATTAAGTCAATAATTACAATGAAATTCATTACATATGTAAAAGAAAACACACCATAAGCATACAACGCAACATATGTGACCCTGGACCACAAAACTAGTCGTAAGTCCCCAGGTGAAAAAGTAGTACACTTCCATAGTGTACTTAAGGTGCTTTATGTTCGCACACTAGTTTTTTACTTAATATAAAATTAATCTTTAGGGGGCGGTTTCCCGGACCAGGATTAGCTTAATCCAGGACTAGGCCTTAGTTTAATTAGGAAATATATCTAGTTTTAACAAACATGCCTTACTAAAAACATTACCTGTGTGCATTTTGAGGTAAAACAAAGGGCACTGATGTATTTTAAGATATGTCAGTGCAAGTTATTTTCAGTTGGGAAAGCTCTTAAAAGTGTTTAAGTCTAGGACTAGTCTAATCCCTGTCCGGGAAACCGCCCCTAGATGTTCTGTGCTATTTAGAGACACCATGAATATGAACTAAAATGCACTTTTAACATACTATCTCTGTATTAAAAAATGTATTTAGTTAACACTTGTATTAAACTTGAACTCAGCTTTCATACAAAGATGGGTTAAAGTTTACTAGTACAAGTGGTACCTAAATACATTTTTTAAATAAATTTTTAGCACATTTTTGTTCACATTTATGGTGCCTCAAAATAGCACAATTTAGATTATCTTAAGAACTTTTTATTATATTAAGTACAAAATTAGTGTGCGAAAATGGATTAAAGTGAAAAAAATTCTTCTGACTGATCAAATACAACTTTGTCATATCATATTATTCAGTACACATAAACGAATAATCCAGGGTCTGTTCTGTTCACACAACAGCTTACAGTCACAGCTCTAATACAGTAACGTTATGTATGAATATAAACCCTGAACGAGTAACTCGAGTTAAACTCGTGTAGAATTCGCACAGGATGTCTGTAACCACAGTGAAAGATGTAAATTGAATGACTGTACCTTTATCAACAAAATATTATGTTACAATAGAGGCAGCGCTGATGTGCTATTTTATGCGCAATGTTTCTGCTGTTTACTTTCTCCTAAGACCTAAATGGTTGTGTTTATATGAGGATACTTGGAAAGATGGGATTTTTGACGCATATTTGTATTTAAGGCCAATAAGTGGCAAAAATACTCACAACACAAGCTCAACGACAAGCGAATGCGCAACTTGCATACTCCTCTGACACAGCAGTGTTGTTTGTGTTTGAATTGCTTAAAATCACTTGTTTTTAAACTGCGGTGCTTAAATATATGTACAAATGTTACGTTTTTGTGACCACACGCAAATGGAACTGCAAGAACCGACAGGTGGATGACATCATAGTGCCGCGAGAGCATTTCGGAAGCAGTCTCCTCTTATGATTCTCGTCAATCGCTCTCACAGGATATGGATGTCATCTGCCTCTTGGTTCTTGTGGCACCACATTAAGTTTACCTACTAGTTTAACAAACCTGTTGTATCAGCCACTGGTTAGATCAGCATAGCAGTCAAAAACGGGATGCGGGTGATCACGTATGGGAGAAATCATTTACCCTCAAAATACAGGACCCCTATCATACTGTGCAAAGACACGCAAGGTACCTGCATTGGTTTTCTTATCCCGCGAACTGAAAGGCTTGCCAATCTTCATCATTTCGCCAAGCCAAGTCAATCTCCATTGGTCTTTTACGATCTTCAAAACATCGAAGCCTTCCTGCATTATAAGTTTGTCCATGCTAGCT
Organism: Paramisgurnus dabryanus; assembly: GCF_030506205.2. Classification (NCBI taxonomy): domain Eukaryota; kingdom Metazoa; phylum Chordata; class Actinopteri; order Cypriniformes; family Cobitidae; genus Paramisgurnus; species Paramisgurnus dabryanus. Next base: position 27,701,328 of record NC_133353.1, read on the forward strand.
GAAATAAAGTTTAACGTGATACAGCCACAAAACCCGGAGTGGATCTGGTACGTAGCGATTACAGAACGCTTACAGTGGAGAGAGGAACGTGATTGGGCTCCACTCCAGGCTTTGATCACATCCCACTTAATACACGTCGTCTTTATGAAAAGTGAATTTAATAATTTTGCAATTTTCTAGTGACAGAAAACTTAAATCCATGTGTACTACTTTTTCACCAGGGTCACAAAGGCATGACTTGATTTTTCAGAACATTTTAACCAAATGCTTTCAAAAAGTGGTGGGGACAAAATCAGCCATTTCAAAAAGTGGTGGGGACATGTCCCCAGTGTAAATGACGCCTATGAGATGGATGCATATAATTGTTAAAACTGGACCCCACTGGTTGAACTTTTTTCTCTGTGAAATGTTCTCACCTTTTGACACTTAATATTTTACCATGTATTTTTGTTTTAATTATAGGTTTGTCAGCTGGCAAGAGTGGGGGGTAAAGACATTAAAGACTGCACGTACAAAATGTTGGACAGGTATTTATTTACACATTTACTTAACAGACACCGGTCCCTAAGCATTTGACCAACACAGTTGATCATGTTAGTATAGCGCTGCTTTGGTTATCTTGTGTCCCAAATTTGTTTTCATTTGGTGGTTGGCAGAGTTTAGTTAAACTAAAATGCAGATGTTTACCTCCCTGTGGGTTGGATTAGGCTCCTCACCAATCAACTGATGACCCTTTTCAACATGAAGGGGAAGGGCAAAAAAGAGAAAATGCGATTTGAAGGCACAAAATTGTTTTCAGCAATAAAAGGTAAGCTTCATATTATGGTAATTTAAAGTGTGTGTGTGTGGGGGGGGGGGATTGTGGGTGGGCTGTGTGTGGAATGCTTAATATCAGGCTTGATGTAATTTTACTTGATTTGTGATGTAATAAGTCTTTCATTGAATTGATTCGCATACTCTATTTTCAACTATGTATGTCTGCTGCAAGCTAAACCACAACAGAGATGTTTGCATTTATGTACTATACATGTGGATTTTTTTTCCTTTTGATTGTAGCTGCTGTCATGAAATGGGATAAGGCAGCAACAGAGGCCCAAATAAAGTCTGCTGCAGCCGATCATCTTAAGCATGCCCCCGGGAGAGTCGGGGGTGGTGGCTATAAATGAGTTTTTTACCTTAGCAGCCACATTTAGTTAATTGTTACTTTAGTGATATGTTGTACTCCATAATTTATGTTAAAGTATTATAGTGGAAGTGTGTGAATTGATATTTTTACTTTTCTGCCTTTTTATGCTTTATTGTGTTAATTTATACTTTACTGTTCTCCCTGTTACGTTTTGGTCCAGCAGAACCACATGGTAATAAAAATATTGAGAATGTAGGTCGGTCTGTCTGTCTGCAGTTTAATGACACGAAAACCATTAACAATGTTTTTTCTCAGTGAGAACAAACTCACTGCCACGGTTTTTAAGTAAACATTTTTTAAAGCAGGATCTTTGGAAATATGCACAGTTGGGAGTTCAACTGTATTTATAAAAATAGAAATACTTAATATATCAATATATAATTTGCTTAAATTAAACATGCATTTGTGCACATTTATATATCCATAATTAACACACACACACACACACGGATGTAAACGAAAACCTTTATTGTGCTAATGATTAATCCTGATTAACGGTTATACAACCCTAGATTTTTCCCTCCGTATTATATAAACCTAAAGCAAATAAAACTATGTTCCATTATAGTGAGGTGAGATACACTGAAAAAAAAGAAATATTTACTTGGAAAAGAAAATCTAAGTTTTTTTACTCAGGTTTTTTATTTAACTTTAACACTTGCAAAACTAAGTAAAATGTACATAGAAAAGCTGAGTAAAATTAACAAAAACTATGGGGTGGTTGCCCGGACAGGGATTAGCTTAAGCCAGGACTAGGCCTCAGTTTAAGTAAGGAATAATTGACGATGGGCCGTTGAATTATAAGAAAATAATGCACACCAAGGTGGTAATGCGGCACGACGCGAAGCGGTTATCAGAAAATAATCCACACCCATAGAACATTTCTCAGCCAATCAGAATGCAGCATTCAACAGACCCGTGGTATAATTAGGAAATATAACTAGTTTTAACAAACATGCTTTACTAAAAGCATTACTTGTGTGCATTTCGAGGCAAAATAAAGGGCACTCATGTCTTTTAAGATATGTCAGTGCAAGTTGTTTTCAGTTTGGACAGCTCTTACATTTATTTTAGTCTAGGACTAGTCTAATCCCTGTCCGGGAAACCACCCCTATAAGTTTTAAGTAAAGTTAAATTGCACTTTAAACAAATATGTGATTTGTTACTTAAAAATTGTATGTATCATATTGTTACCAAAACAGTACAGGTTACTTCTTTAATGGAGTCTTTCTGATTTAATAACATAACATTTCGTCTTTATTACTATATGCCACATTATTTTGAGCAAGTAAGAAGAGAATCCGTATGTCTCAGTATTGGCATAAGCACAGTTATTGCTCATTGAGTGAATTAACACACATCATGATTTTCATTGTGTCAAAACAGAAGCTCTTCTAAATCTGTCATCTCAAAGATAATAACATGAAACACTAACAAGTCTTTATTTTTGTTAAAACACATAAAATAGTGTTTAATTTCCAAATGTACTCGCCAAATGCAGTCCCATGCAAAGCATGCTGGGAAGTACAAGTCCACTGCCTAGTTAGTGATATTTACTTGAATAATTCAAGTAATTTCAACTACGTGCCAGTTACTTTCAAGTAACATTTACTTGTCTGTTGGATGTGTAATATATGTACTAGTTTAAATTAAGTACAGATATAGATTTTACTTAGTATTATAACGTTTTAGCTTCAACGCAATTATTAGTTGTAAAATACCTAGATTTTCAAGGTCAAATAAACTCATTTTTTACAGTACATTGATTATAAATGGGTTTTAGATTGTAATATTTTTTGAACATATTTATGTAATTCATTCCACTAGATTTGTGAGCTGTGTAGCTTCTGTTACACACTTTGCAGTAGAATTATAAATAGTATGCAGAAAGTATGTTATGTGTCATGATTTCGGTCTTACTGGGGCCCGTTTCAGAAAGGTGGTTAAGGGAAAACTCTGAGTTTGTTAACCCTGAAAAGAGGGAAACTCTGAGTTTTCCATTTCAAAATGGGAGGTAGGTTGAACCTGAGACAGCAGGGTAAGTCAAGCTTGTTTCAGAAGGAGAGGTAACTTAAACTCAGAGTCTGTTTCCGGGGTAACTTACTCTATGAACCTAACCTGGTCGGGAGCAGGCTAGGTTCTGTAAACTCAGAGTTTATTGCGGTCTCCTCTCCTTTTTTAGAGGAGTAGCGGGTTTTAACTATCTTGTTAGTTCATTTAGTACATTCATTCATTGCACACATTTTTATTATGTAGCCTACACTGTAAAACATTTTTTTGCTGTCTTTAAGTTCAAATTTCCAGTGCAATTAATTTTAACTTATGTCTTTTATATATTACACTAAAACTAAAACAAAAAAATTAAACAGTACATTAAAATGACGTGTAAAGCTAATATGATATATTTAGGTGCAGAGACCGTCTAAGTGACTAAAATGTCATGTGCTTTTATAGAGGATCCTGTAGATAATGATGTTGCATTCATTTGTAGGGAGTTACATTTATGTCGCGAGAGGATTTTGAGATGCGGAATGGATTTTTCTCATCCACTTGCATGTATGTGAGCTGTATTATTTTTCTTGGCAGTCATTTAAAATATATAAATATCCTTACATGACTATATCAGCCTTTGTGGTTGTGCTCTTATATCCGAATAGTTTACATTTCTTCCAAATCCACTCATCCGAACCGCTGGTCTAGTGCTTAGTGCTGCGCGCAGTGGTCGTGGCAGACGTGCTATCGCGACCTGAGTTCGAATACCGGCTGGAGTATTTCAGTTGTATTCATGACACACATTTGTAACGTTTATAGCATTTTATACCAAAGTCTTATGCCTAATTTAATTATTAGCCGAGATGCTGTCATATTCTTTTTGTCCATGGGATTGCATTTACATGAAAATTAATATAAGATGTAATGTAGCAGTTCTCCTTAGTTTAATTACTTCTGATATGTAACCGTGATGAAAAATTAAATGTATGCATTTACTAGAGTAGCAATTTCCAACAACAACAATTTTCTTTAAAATATATGCTCGTAGTTGGTGTACACTTGTACACTTTCAGTTTTAGTAGTAAAAAGGATTTATACCTCTTTATTACGTGCTGTTGCCATAGTGAATCGTAATATCGGAGCTCCATTGATAATGGCTTTGTGCACGCGCTTTACTCAGAGTTGCTTAAATTAACTCATTTCAGCTGTTCTGAAGCCGAAAACTCAGAGTTTACAATCTCAGGGTAAATCTACTCAGAGTTTAAGTTTAAACTCAGAGTTGGTTGAACCTCCTTATTGAAACAGACCCCTGGTCTGCTGTGTATCTGCTCTGTTGTTTGTTTTGTTTTGACAGCTCCACGTGCGCGCCGTTCACAGGTGTCCTGTCTTTCGGTTGATTTCATCACCACGTCATCTCCACCTGAAGCTTGTTTTCATCCCAATCGTTATTAGTATAAATGCTCAGTTCCCCCTTTGTTTTGTGCGAGTTCGTCTTTGATGTTGTCGCCAAGTCTTGTCAGTAAACTATTATCTGTCTAGTTAATCTAAGACTGTGTTCTCTGCTGCCAATTGTAGGACCTCTGCTTCCGCTCACCTTGTTGTGGATTTCCTTCTCCCCGCTGTGGATATTTCCAGCCGGATTATTAAGACTCTGTTCTCCACCCTCAGAAGGACTGTTCCATCTGTCCCGGCTGTGAACAGCGAGGCTCCTTTGTCATCTGTGCCCGGCGGGCACTGCCGCCTCCGGGCGATTGAACTAACTCTGTTTTCTCTACCACCTATAGACTGCCAGTCTTCTCCCGTGGTTCTCTGCCAGGCGAGGTTCGGGCTCTCCATTTCCATCATCCTCCAGCGAACCGCTGCCACGGCAGAGGAGCCGTATTCCATCTCCGCAGTGCCCTGGGTAGAGAGTGCGCCCCATCCCCGTGCTTCCGTGTAGCGGCGCTCTCGGGAGTGGCCTACTGGTCTTCGCCCCGTATCGGGGCTCAGATTACCCCTGAGACCCCGGCTGGAGTTTAAGCCAGGGGTTTCCTACTCTCTCTCCGGCGGCAGACACCTCTCTTCTCTATCTTATTATTTTGTGAATAAACTTGCCTCTGCATTGGGATTCAGTCTCTGTCGTTCCTCACAGATATGAATTGAAAGAGCTTTTGCTATGTTTTTGGGGGGCCTTACCACTCTGAAGGTTATGAAGTTCTGGTGTAAACAAAGTCCAGTAAAGACGTAAATTATTAAAAACTTAATTCTGGCTCCTGTGTGGACGTCTTCTGCATGTCTAACAATTATGTCTGTTGCACGTCTTTTACTGACATCTAAACAATGTCCAGTAAAGACGTATAAAAAACTTTAAATCTGATTCCTGTGCGGACGTCTTCCTGAGGTCTAACAATTACGTCTGTAGCACGTCTTTAATTGACGTCTAAACAATGTCCATAAAAGACGTCTTAAAAACTTTAAATCTGGCTCCTGTGTGGACGTCTTCCTGAGGTCTAACAATTACGTCTGTAGCACGTCTTTAATTGACGTCTAAACAATGTCCAGTAAAGACGTCTTAAAAACTTTAAATCTGGCTCCTGTGTGGACGTCTACCTGAGGTCTAACAAATACGTCTGTAGCACGTCTGTAATTGACGTCTAAACAATGTCCTTAAAAGACGTCTTAAAAACTTTAAATCTGGCTCCTGTGTGGACGTCTTCCTGAGGTCTAACAATTACGTCTGTAGCACGTCTTTAATTGACGTCTAAACAATGTCCATAAAAGACGTCTTAAAAACTTTAAATCTGGCTCCTGTGTGGACGTCTTCCTGAGGTCTAACAATTACGTCTGTAGCACGTCTTTAATTGACGTCTAAACAATGTCCAGTAAAGACGTCTTAAAAACTTTAAATCTGGCTCCTGTGTGGACGTCTACCTGAGGTCTAACAAATACGTCTGTAGCACGTCTGTAATTGACGTCTAAACAATGTCCTTAAAAGACGTCTTAAAAACTTTAAATCTGGCTCCTGTGTGGACGTCTTCCTGAGGTCTAACAATTACGTCTGTAGCACGTCTTTAATTGACGTCTAAACAATGTCCAGTAAAGACGTCTTAAAAACTTTAAATCTGGCTCCTGTGTGGACGTCTACCTGAGGTCTAACAAATACGCCTGTAGCACGTCTTTAATTGACGTCTAAACAATGTCCAGTAAAGACGTATTAAAAACTTTAAATCTGGCTCCTGTGTGGACGTCCTCCTGAGGTCTAACAATTACGTCTGTAGCACGTCTTTTATTGACGTCTAAACAATGTCCAGTAAAGACGTATAAAAAACTATCATTCTGGCTCTTGTGAGGACGTCTTCTAGATGTCTAACAATTACGTCTGTAGCACGTCTTTTATTGACGTCTAAACAATGTCCAGTAAAGACGTATAAAAAACTATCATTCTGGCTCTTGTGAGGACGTCTTCTAGATGTCTAACAATTACGTCTGTAGCACGTCTTTTATTGACGTCTAAACAATGTCCAGAAAAGACGTATAAAAAACTTTCATTCTGGCTCCTGTGAGGACGTCTTCTAGATGTCTAACAATTACGTCTGTAGCACGTCTTTTATTGACGTCTAAACAATGTCCAGAAAAGACGTATAAAAAACTTTCATTCTGGCTCCTGTGAGGACGTCTTCTAGATGTCTAACAATTACGTCTGTAGCACGTCTTTTATTGACGTCTAAACAATGTCCAGAAAAGACGTATAAAAAACTTTCATTCTGGCTCCTGTGAGGACGTCTTCTGAATGTCTACGAATTACGTCTTTTAGACGTGTTCTAGACGACTTTTTGCTCGCTGGGTACATATGTGAAACGCACGCTTGCGGACCATTTCAAACAATAAATTGACACAAAGACATCAATTAGTATCATTCATTAGTATCACACTTGCAAACACTGAAGCGGTAGTCATGTGTGACCTTTCGATGTGATTACGTAATACCTAAGGTCATGCTGGCGCGTCACACAGCTAGTGCAAGATGAGAAACTTAAGATTGTTTCGCTAAATAAGACCTTTATGCCTCATTTGGGATCATTAAGAGCCCTTTGAAAATGCAATTTTAGCCACATTTTAAAGTCGCCATGAAACAGTAGCAGCGATCGTCTAATTTGACGTATATCTGAGGCTTCTAAAAGAAAAAAAAAACGAAACAATGTAGGCCTGGACTTGAGTTCGTTCATCGAGAACTGATTGGTTCATTTTAAGTTAGGTCATGTTGCTAATTGATAATCGCTGCAATCTGTTCCTGGACCCCGTCCACCTGCCATACCATATCACCAGGAATTAAAGAGAGATTGTTTCGAGGAGGGAAGGAGATTTGCGTTTCTGATTTAAGATTATGAGGGCACATGAATACAAAACAATGAAGCTCACAGATAAGTCATTTGTAAAAAAAAGCACAATATTCCAAAACAAATTACGAATTAGTTTTTAATTTTAATTTCATTTTGGTTTTAAGAATAGCGAACGTTAACTTCTCAGCAATGTTATGAAGTTTCTCCTACCTAATTGGGTGTTGTGGACACTGTTGCATGCGTTGCGTGTTATGTTGGCTGGTAGAGCAAAGAGACGTTAAGATGGCAGCGGCGCCCTCTAATTATGAGGCCAAGCGAAAACTTAATTATTTAACATCTTGTAAGCAGACATTTACTGTGTAAAACATGATGAAAGAAACAATGCAATGTTGTGCACAGTTTGCTGTCAGTTTCCAGGTAAAGCAGACAAGTTGGGAGCCATTTGCGTTGGAACAAGCAACAATTTTAAACAAATACAATAAAGCCGACCGGGCCAGTATAGAAAATTCTTTGCATTGAGCCCTGAAAATAATAAGCCTTTAAAATATCAATTAAGTGCTCAAGCGGCCCGACGATTTAAATAATAATATAATATATATAATTTAATATAATAATTTATAAATGCAAAGTATTACATCAGTTACAGCTTACGCCCTATTTGAACTGAATTAGTATAACCTGGTGACCTCTAGTCATTTGTTATAATTGCAGAGGTTGTCTATGATCCTAACCCTATATGCGAATAAGCCATGTCTGTAATTTGTCAAGTAAAAATTCCCCGCAAATTTCCTACCATATTTCGCTGAACAACAGGGTCATGATCATTTAAGTAGCCTACTGTGCGAATCGGCATCTCTGTAATTTGGCGGGTTTGCAACTTTGCATATAATTTTTTAAAATTCTTTACTTGCTGCTTTTGATCTCTTTTCATTTTTCTATGTTTGTGCACTGTATGATCTGAAGCTTGAGGGATTTGTTATATTTTTCAGATTTTAAACATTTAATCAGTCTCTTCTTGTCCATGTTTCATAATTAATATATTCATAATGTGCAACCTTTATTAAATAAGATCTCTGAGGCGGAGCTGTCAGCTGCAATGTTTCTAAAATAGCGTGACATTTAAACAAAATTGTGGATATGTTTGTTAAATTGAGGATATAGAGTATAAATCTAAATAAATATGCAGCAAATTTAAACAACAGAATTATCATTAAATGAAAACTGAGGTTAGAACGCAAAAATTGCCTTTAATATAAATGTTCTTTTCTTAAAAAACAAACATTTAAATACATTTTAGGATAAATAAATTAGAAACGAATGAATAAATAAATGTACTGCATCTAATAAAAACTGTAGTCAGAATGCAAACAAACTAAATATTGTCTATGCATTAGCACATAAATAAAATATCAAGAAAACAAACACTAAAATAAAAAGGGTCTTATCTAGCAAAACAATTGTCATTTTTGACAATAAAAATAACAAATATACACTTTTAACGCACAACTTCTCGTCCAGATCCGGTCCAGCGCGACCTAACGTAAATGCGTAGTGACGTAGGGAGGTCACGTGTTACATATATAAAACGCACATTTGCGGATCATTGTAAACAATAAACTGACACAAATACATTAATTAGTATCAGTTGACATACAACAACGTAGGAACGGTCCGCTTTCAACACACTTGTAAACACTGGGGCGGAGTTTCGCGTTCGTCCTCTGGGAGCTCTTGACGTCATGACGTATTGCGTGGGGTCACGCTGACGCATCACCACCGGATCTGGACGAGAAGTTGTGCTTTAAAAGTATATATTTGTTATTTTTATTGTCAAAAATGACAATCGTTTTGCTAGATAAGACCCTTATGCCTCGTTTGGGATCGTTTAGAGTCCTTTGAAACTCAGTTGAAAAAAACTGTTAAGTGTTAAGTATTAAATATTGGGCTCTATTAAAGTCCATTAAAATGAGAAAAATCCTGCAATGTTTTCCTCAAAAAACATAATTTCTTCTCGACTGAACAAAGAAAGACATCAACATTTTGGATGACATGGTGATGAGTAAATTATCTGGATTTTTCTTTTAAGAAAATTTAATATTCCTTTAAGTCAATGTGAAGATACGTTGACGCGCATACGTTGAGGTCTCGCGGCACGGATGAAGCGTTTGGCGCGGCGCAAATTGAGCGTTGTGCACTGTACGCGCAAATGGTGTTTTTTGTGCATTTTGGGGTTCATGTGAATTTGCGGCTGACGCACGAGTTGAAAATTTTTTACTTTGGCGTAATTTCGCGCCGTGTTAACCAATCAGGAGCCTGCTTGCTGCTGTGGTGGCAGCCCCGCCCGGAGTCACTCATTCAACCTGAAGGAACACTTGATATTGTCCGTAAGCAGTCACCTGGAGCTATACGACACAAGTTCTTATTTCTATAGAGAAGACAGGAATAAAAAGGACCTTGCTTGGAAGAGTGTCAGTGAGGACATTGGGCAACCTGGTAAGTTGTAATACACATTTTACTTTTAAGTCACGTGATGTTTATCGACCCGCGCCATTTATTTTCCCCCTATAGTAAGGTTACCAAATACAAACCGGTAACTCTCTCGATAAATGCACAATCAACATCATTCATCTTGCAAACAGACAATCGCATAGGACTTGCCCCTTCCACAAGAAGCGGATTTTGTCTATGACGGGCGTCAAATGCTTGCTTTTTCTGCGCGTCTACTTCGCTCTACATGCGCAAATGCATTCAAACTGTTCAAGCGGCAAACTAGGCGCGGTAGATGCAATTTTTGACATTTGAAACGCGGTTGGTGTAAACGCAGCATTAGGGGAAAAGCCCTAATAAACATCATGGATGACATCGGGGGTGAGTAAATTATCTGGATTTGTTTTTTATGAAAGAGAAATATTCCTTTAAGCATTTTAAATATCCCAAATTTATGTCAGATTAAGCAAACTTCTAGGTATATAGCTAGATAAACACGCAGTATTTAAAAACACAGGGAGAAACTTACAGTAGTAGCCGATCAAGTTTATTTGATCTGCTTACCAAAGACAATGCCCGCAAACATAAAACAATGAACAATTCCTTCATGTTTCATTCAAATTTATGACATCAAGTGTCATTGTTACCATATTTACTCTTTCTCATATCATCATCATCATTAATAATATTAGTATCATCATCTTCATATGTCATTTTTTCTTATCTTATCTGTTTTATATTTTAAAACGCGACAACATAAAATGATCTCTTTAAAAACATGATGGAGGGGTGCGTGTGGATAAGACACCTTGTGGGAAAGGCGGTGGAGTGTAAATCTGCGTGGAAAGGTTGATCCGTAAGGCTCCAGAGTCAAATCTCTTGGAATTCCTAAACAGCATTCCGTAAAAGTCAGTCGTCCGCCCTTGTAGGCACCTTTTTCCACCTCGCACATACACACGAACACATGATAAGCCTTACAATTAAAATGAAAACAGCAATAAGTCACATTTAAAAGCACAATATGGCAGTGGAAATTAATAGCTCATGGGTGTGAAGAACAGTATAGCATCAGTTGGCATAGTGATGGCGTGAAGATCGGAGAGAAACAGGTGGAGTGTGGCCAAGTACAGAATGCCATCATTGTGCACGAGGAGGTATAAGAGCATAAGAGGAAAGAGTAACCGGGTTAATAATTCCTATTTTCGTGTTCAGTTCGGGGTTGCAGAGTCACTTCCAATCATGTTCTTAAATAAATGTATCCGTTCCCTTCATTTCCCGGAGATTAATTAGAAAGTACCTACAGTACAGTGCCTTCCATTGTTTTAAAGTTCATCCACTTTGTTTTTTCAAGTTCCTGTTGTCTTCCACAACTCTAGATTTCAATTCAAAGGGACTCGTGGTCCAAGCACCAGGGTTAGAAACGTCTCCGAAACCCTGTAAACAAGCCCTAGACAATACACACACACATACATACACACACAAACACATTCATACACATTCACACAAAGTGCATTTATGTCCGTGTGGTCCAGGGTTTTCTTATTTCAGTATGCAAGTATTTATACCATCTCATCTATTGTTTCTTCAGCTGTTTGTCCGCTTCTGGGTACGTGGGATACTTCACTAACTCGATTTTCTCTTTGACTTTATAAGAGGGGTAAAGGCCGGTGCGGCCCGTTTTGCGGTTTATGCCCTTGGAATAGCCGTCCCAATGGTTGCCCGCTACCCCGATCACATCTCCAGGCTCCAGCGGGATGTCTTCGTTGTTGCGCGCCTGGTGGGGGTAGATGGCGATCTGGTTGTGGGCGTTCTGGCCGCCGAAGTAGTAGATGTCATCGAGGGAGTAGAAGTAGGAAGAGGCATCCGGGTGGAGAGTTTGCATGATCTCATAGGCCACTCGACACACCTGCACAGATAACAAAAACATAGATGCGCGTTCAAAGCGGGACCTTTTCTGTTGAAAGTGGAGATGAGAGGACATGTAGGTGTACTTGACAAAGACAAACGTACTTTACAAAGATAAGTGCTCCTCATAAAAGACTGAGGGGAAGATTAAGGACTGTTTGAACAAAGTACCCACAGGCTGTTCACTGTCTGATGCATACTACATACCGGATGCAAAAGCAATACGCATTACTCAGCCTGCCGCCATTTTGATTTCAAACCGAGGCTGTGAGGGATGGACATCCAGAGCGTGTGCTTTAAGGGGCGGTTTACATTTCGCGTTTAAAAATGCGCGGAAAACGCGACCGTCGGTTGGTTCTTGTCACATGACCTGTGGTGCGCTTGCGGCATTCTTTAAAGTTGAGATGTTTTTAACTCGATGCGCTGTGAACGCGCCTGGAAAAAACGAGCGTGTCGCACCACGTGCGCGTCACTTCCATTATGAAATAACGAAATTGAGCACGCAAAAGACGCGAAATGTGAATCGCCCCTAAACTTATTGTCTGGTCATCAGCGCGGAAAACGCGACCGTCGGTTGGTTCTTGTCACATGACCTGCGGTGCGCTTGCGGCATTCTGAAAAGTTGAGATGTTTTTAACTCGATGCGGTGCGAACGCGCCTGGAAAAAACGAGCGTGTCGCACCGCGTGCGCGTCACTTCCATTATGAAATAACGAAATTGAGCGCGCAAAAGACGCGAAATGTGAATCGCCCCTAAACTTATTGTCTGGTCATCAGCGCGGAAAACGTGACCGTCGGTTGGTTGTTGTCACATGACCTGCGGTGCGCTGGCGGCATTCTTTAAAGTTGAGATGTTTTCAACTCGATGCGGTGCGAACGCGCCTGGAAAAAACGAGCGTGTCGCACCGCGTGCGCGTCACTTCCATTATGAAATAACGAAATTGAGCGCGCAAAACACGCGAAATGTGAATCGCCCCTAAACTTATTGTCTGGTCATTCTGCCAACAAAACCCAGAAAACACATCATTTTACAAATTTCCACAGGACAAAGAACCTGAGAAATTATGGATTGTTAAAATGAGAAAGGACATATGGCCTTATATTGAGATAAGAGCAGTGCAAAGTGTACAAAAAAATAAAGTAAACATGCTTACAACATGAGAAATTAGCGATTAGCCAACAGCCCTACTGAAAAACCCAGCAAAGACCAGCATAAGCTGGTAGCAGGTTTTAGCTGGTTTAAGGTAGCAGTAGCTGATCTAAGCTGGTCCTCCCAGCTTGGTCAAGCTGGTGGGTCAGCTGGTCTTTCAGCTTATGCTGGTCTTATCTGGATTTTTCAGTAGACTAGGCTAATATCCAAAACAGATATTATATACACAATGTGCTATTCTCATCTCAAATTAGGTCACATGTCATAGGTCTAATTTTAACAATCCACGTTTTCTAAGGTTCTTTGTCCCGTGATAATTTGTAAAATGATGTATTTTCTACATTTTGATGGCTAAATGACCAGTATCCCGATACAAAACAACAGGATTAAAGAGCACGCTCTGGACGTTCATCACTCACAACTTAAATTTGAAATCATCATGGCGGCGGACTGAATAAGGCTTTTAATCTTATTGGCTTCATTCCTTTAAGTTTTTATTGGTTTGGTGTAAAACCAGACTTTCAGACGATGGTCAAAGTTTGCCTTTCATTGCCAGACCACATTTGGTATGAACTGATGGTTCATACCAAATGTAAAATTAACTCGGCATTTAGCTTACATGTATTTAAAAAAGCTAAAGCTGGTGGAGAAAAATGACCCTAAATTTTAAAGCACAGCCACAAAGAGCGAGGATATGGAACAGTCAACTCTGAACTCAACAGGAATGAACTGGGGGGTTGGGAAGTACATGCAGGGAAACCCACAATGATCACAGAGCTCTGTAAGGACAAAATGTCCACGTACAGTAGGACACCCAGAGACAAACAGAACAAAAACCATCAGAAGAAGTAGGTCAAACTGTACCTGTGAGGAAAAGGTGCACACCAGGAAGTTGGTTCTAGACAGGAAGTGGATATCCAGAATTACTCCTCGCAGTGAATTTTCCGTGTAGCGGTTGTGTAGACCGGCCGACCATGAAATTGAATTATCACTTATAAACTCATAATCAGGATACCTGCGTGCACACAAACCAAAACAAATATGTGTTAAAAGACTTCACACATTTGGCTCTGTTCCAACCCCACTGAGATGCCTACAGACAATTTTAGGCATCATAGGAACTCTCCTGATGTGAAAGCAGTTTTAGACGGCAGGTAGGAAATTGATTCGGTCTTAAAAACACCTTGTTTTTGCCAAATTACAAAGCAGTATTGCATGTTTCCTTTGTGAACTAAGCAATCACAGAATACAAAACCACCTTTCCTTATCTTGGACAAAGTCATTCATATATATATATATATATATTGTTTTTTTTAATGCGGCTTTGAAGATTATTGAAAGTTTTAATAAAATGATCTACAGTATGCAGTGGCGGCCAATTACTTATTTTCCAAGGGTGCACAATGGGAAGCTCGTAACAACATGTATTTAGCCCATCATGTGTGGTTCATCATATCAAAATATGTGTTTGGCGCGTCATGTGAAGGAACCATGTTCATCATGCGTCTTGTTAAAATACAAGCCTGCTGCAGACGCTTCAAAGGGGATTATGAGAAAAGAAACGCTCGCGTTTGCCAGATACTCGCTTAATCAGAGTTTAGTGTTAAAGGTGGGGTGCACGATTTTGAAAAAAAAAGTCGGGCCCAGTACCAAAACACACTTGTAGACAATCAGCAGTAAGGGTCTATCAAAAGAAGGTCCAGATTCTATTGGTGTAGGGACGTGTTTGTTAAGGTGATTTCAAATGTCAACATTGGCTTTCAGAGATCATGCACCCCGCCTTTAAATTAGTGTCTTTTGTAAAAAGTGAACATCTTTTTCATATTAAATCCTTTACACGTGTGTGCAGCAGGCATGTATTTTGACAACATGCATGATATACATGGTTCACATGACGCAACAAACACATAATTTGAAATGATTAGCAACACACCATACTCCGAACACATATTTTGAATTCGTTAGCCTGGCAACATGCTAAAGTCAGACCAAAGTTTCTTGGTTTTGGCTAGATGGGATACAGCTACGGCCTAAATCCTATGAAATGTTAGGTTTAGGGTTAGGTTTGGGGGTAGGATTAGGATAAAAACAGCGCTCCGGCGAGATTTCATGAGATTTTGGCCTATGCTGTATCCCTTCTAGCCACAACCCAATCACTTTAGGGAAGTCGCAAAACTAAGCACCATGTTTGCAACACCTCCATGCAGTTATTTCAATCATGTAAGGCTAAAGTCTTATCTACTTGAATGCGAAAAGACTGATTTCTCTAAAACGACGTGCTAAAATCACAATTAAACATCTTATTTCTGACCAACTAAATCTCAGTCCTTACAGTTTTTTTGTAATTGTTGCAGGCAAAAATCCTTGATCTTGCGGCACGTTTTCTTAAAAAAATGCGATGGAATATGTGGGATATTTAATCAATTTTATGCTATGAAATTACGGGAACTTGCCAAAATTGCGGGAACTTGTAAAAACTGCGAGAACTTGCAAAAACAATTTGCAGCGTCACATAATCACGTCACTTCATAACGTTCCCATGACAGCAGGGGACATGGCTACATTTGTGTGAAGTAAATGCTAAATTTTTCAACTTTCTGCGAAGATATATATGACTTTTTGCTACAAAAATGCGGGGATTATGAAATCATGCAAGCCTGCTTATTTTGCGAGCAGAATTCTGCAATTTATGCGGCGAAAGTGTGGCGTATTGAAAAAATGCAGCCCCTGCATAAATATGCAGATTTTGGCTGATCATGCAATGATTCATGCGATCTCATAATCACGTTTTTCTGGAGGGACTGAAATCTGACAACAACTGTACCATAACTTTTGTTTTGCTAAGCTCAAATTGCACTTAAAACACATTTTTTCGAGTTTGTTTCGGCTACTTTGCATGCGCACAGCTTGGCAAGCGCCTCATGTGACTATGTACAGAGCCCCGCCCACAAAGTATGATTAGTCTTTTTCGATTGATGATTGGTTGCTTTAAACAGAAAGGCGGGACTTCCGTCACCAGAACGACCTAATTGAGCATTTTATTGCCGCCTATTCTAGTAATAGGAGTGCTCAGTCTTGTTTTATCCATATTTGAACTAATCTCGCTGATCTGTATATGTTAAGAGATATGTGATGTATCGATCGCTAAATAATCTAAAAATATTATAATGAAATATACTATATCATTTCTCTTTAGAGGACATACTAACCAAATGGAGTCATTTGGATTTCTTTAATGATGGATGCATGTGCTTTTGGGAAGCACGTTGAGTATGATGATAAAATAACATGTAGACATTTTATTACAAAATGATTTGTTTCCTAGATAGCAAAAAAGCAGTGCACGAATTTGCGATAAGCCTTCAACCTTAACCTGTGCAACCTCCTTTATCTAGACGTGCAGAGTTTTTTTTATATCCAAATGATATATAGTCTGTACAGATTACATCATTAATAATCAGTCGAGCACCCATCGTTCTTTAAACGTTCAATGCAAACCCCTGCACTCACTTGGTCTTGGCCTCCTGCAGCAGAGAGGGGTCGTCTGTGGCAAGGTAAACGCGTTTCTTATCCACATGCATGCGCTGGGCCAGGCTCTTGTAATGGTCTTCTACGTGCACCATGTACTCTTCTATGGGGTGGAAGGCTGCCTCCGTCCCCACCTTATCTGTCCGCCGCACATGCACCCTGGAGAGAAGAGCAACACCTGGGTCAGACCGATTCTGCATCCATGTGAGAAAGCATTCAAGGTCAAAAAAGAACACAAAGCGGCAGAATAAAATTTCCTCTACTTTTATAAACAGATGTTTAAAGGTTTTACACTTGAGGTGCTGAATTTTCGAAAATGCCAACCATTATGTGCCTGTGTGCGGGCAGAAGGAGGGGCAGAATAAAAGGCGAATGTGTGTGAGAGAGATAGACACAGGGACATGGCTGTGAGCGGTTGGGCTCCCAGAAGACAGCAAAGTGGATGTAAGTGGAGATTGATTGTTGGAGCAATGGTGGTTTGAGTGAAAGTATCTCTAGCCCTTTCTCTCTATCCCCCGGCCTTTCCTGCAGGACCTTTGAGTGCGTGATGCACTGACATACTGCAGAATGTACTGTACATGATCTCTCTACGTGCACACACACACACACACACACATTCAAACCTGTCAATGCTTTACCCTCACGCTGTACCAAGGGGCTGAAAAGTTTCAGGAAAAAGCTTTTAGCGTTTTAAGCTTACATTACCAAAGGAATAGTTTTGACTTTTAATTCTGACTGGATGTTGGAAGCTATACAGTAAAGGCACTCCAGTAAGTGCGCATTACATATGTATGCACCAAGCTGCTGCACAGTTACACCTGCAGACATAATAAACTTTTTTCTTATATAATTATATACCATATTGGTGGCTTTAATTAGTAATCATATTATTAGTCATATATTTATCAAATGCATATACTGAACATATTGTGGCAGTTTCTTGGACAGGGTTTAGATTAACCCAGGACTATGCCTTAGTTATATTAGGACATTTAAGTCATTTTTACAAACAAATCTTACAAAAAACAATACTGGTGTGCATCTTGAAACAAGACAATGGAACTGATACTGTATATATCAAAATATGTCAAGGCAAGGGTTTATTAAATTAAGACAGCTCCAACATGCATTTTAGTCTAGGACTAAGATAAGCCCTGTCCAGGAAACCACCTCATTCATATTTAAGGTTTGAATGCTTTATCATTAGTTTGCACAATCAATAGTAACAGTGATACTTATTTCATTGCTAAAAAAACAACGTTATTTTGTGTATTTGGTATAATACAATGTGTTTGTATGGTTTATGGTTAAAAAACACATTATTTTCCACATACACTACATTTTTGATTTCACAGTCTTCCTGAAACCCACTGATTTTTTACAAAACGTATCGATTTTAAAAGCGCTGTGTCCCTGATTGGCCAGCTAATCTGTACGTTGTGATTGGCCTGGTTACCTCTGACGTCAGCCGGAATTATACTAATACACACTTACACACCAAAGGTCTGTAACTCTTTAACAACCAACACCAAAATTAAACAATAAAATAGATCCAATGTGTTTTAATGTGAATATGTGTTTAGTATTTCAGTCTTACCCTATGATAGGATGCTTGAACCCCAGCTTGGCGGTGGTCTCTTCGATTTCTTTCGTCAGCCAGTCCTGAGGGCGGATCAGGTACTTGACAAACTGAGACACCCACCACACGGACGGATCTCCATGAAGCCTCTGTAGCCGGTCTGCGAGATCCTCCGGGATGGCCAGAGGCAGGTACTGGGGGCGAGGGTGGAGGCTGTCCACGATGGGCAACTCGATGACCTGAATGTCCCGATCGTTGGCTTCACCTATAGACAAACAGACAACAATAGGAGTAATGGAGACAGGAACAAAAAGAAGAAATGAAATATTGCATCATGGACCGAATCTAAAATGCTTTTTTAATATGAGATGAATTTACAATTATTAAGTTGATAAAGCTGACGGAGGAGCTGCCTGCACGTAACAGTGTGTGGGCTGAGAACAGGGCAGCCTTTCGGAAATACTGTACGTAGACACCCTTAGGCCAGAAACATACTCTGTGCAAACCATAGATGCTAAATACATGCTTTCGCTGTACATATTTAAAGGGGCCATATCATGAAAATCGGACTTTGCATGTTTAAGTGCTATAATTGGGTCCCCAGTGCTTCATTTCAACCTAGAAAATGTGAAAAAAGAACAACCCAGTAACTTAGTTTTGGTGAACCATTTTCTGCAAGGATGTAAAAAATAGGTTATTGTAATTTGGCTCCCCTTGTGATGTCAGAAGGAGATCTTATTATAGTAATACCACCCCTTAATCTGCACTATCCAACCACGGCACTGCCATTAAGTGCAGGGATCTCATTTGGACACATAAAATGCACACTTTACATGTACAAAGTGGCAATTTTATCATGCTATAATAAATTATCTATATGGTATTTTGAGCTAGAACTTCACTAGGGATGCTAAACAATTAATCGCAATTAATCGTTAGCAGAATAAAAGTTTTTGTTTACATCACATATGTGTGTAAACTGTGTATAATAATTATGTATATATATATTAATATGAACACATTCATGTATAATTTTAAGAAAAAAAAAAGTATATATTAAGTATTTATATATAATATAAATTATATATAAATAGACAAATGTATATACACATGTAAAACATTTTCTAAAACATATACATGCATGTGTGTACATTTATTTATACAAAGTTATTATACACAGTTCACACACATATATGATGTAAACAAAAACTTTTATTCTGCTAACAATTAATCGCGATTAATCGTTAGGCATCCCTACTTCACATACGTACTCTGGGGACAGCAAAGATTTATTTTACATGTTAAAAAAGTCTTGTGAAATGTCCCCTTTAATGTGCATTCTTGCAAATTTTTTGGGGTTAAATTTACCCAGAAAAAGTTTATATTTGATCCAACAATGGGTTAAAACATCCCACATATGGGGTTGAAACAACTCAAGGGGCTGGTTTCGTCCCTTTTTGACCCAACGCTGGGTTGAAAATAGCAAATCTTCGTATGAAAAGGGGCAGAACACCTGGTATCTTTAAAATATGTCTTTACTTTGTGCTATTTCCACACACAAACACACAAACACATGCACACACATTTATATGAGGAACTTGGATGCAAAAGCCGCTAAATGCCACCTCCGTCAAAAAAAAAAATACTTCTTTAAATACTTTTGCTTCAAATCTGCTAAATGCTAAAAAATTATAATTTACAAGAAAAATTATGAACTTAGAGGGTTATGCATCTGAGCTCTTCATATGTACATGTTCAAAGAGTGTATATAATAATAATAATAATGAATTGCATTATTTTAATATTAAATATATAATTAAAGATAATATATAAATAAATAGAAAAATAATTTTTTTATTTTGCATAAGCAAATAAAAAAAAGATACATTTTATTATATTAATTATTCATTCTAATTTAATTATTCTAATTATATTAATTAGTAATATTAAGTCATGTTTTATCAACTTTTTACAGATTAAATGTTACAGATAAGACCAGTTTAAATTATTTATTTTACAGCACTGAATGTTAGAACACATTTTCTTCATATAAAGAGGAGCTCAAGTATCTCCCCAGCTGTTCTTATATAACCTTGCTGTCAGGGCTTGCATGAAGATGGGGTTTTTCCAAGCCAGCGCCCCTCGCTGCACTGATAAACAAAATAACTCTCTCTCATCCTCATTAGAGCAGCAAGAGAATCTAAATTACATCTTGTCCTTGCATCCCGATGAATAAATTGAAGAGGGGACTCCAGGGAGGAGGAATCTTTATTATTTTTAATGCATAGTGTCTCCGTCTTACACTGGCTAATTTGAATTCTGTCTATATTTGGATTATTCTGCAGGACTCTCTCTGACCTTTGACCCTGTATGTGTCAGAACCGGACACATTAAGAGGATTATGCTATATGTGCCTACTTGGGAATATTTAGCCGACCAGTTTCCCAAAACCCCTTAAAACCAGTCTGGCTGGGACAGTGCTAAGACCAACAAACCAGCTTAGGGTTGTTTAAGCTAAGTTTTATTCAGAAGGGAAAAGTGCAAGAAACTAAGAGAGATTCTGTCCTCTGTGGATATAAAGAATAAACGAAAAAGAGGGACGAAAAAAGTGCTGCTTTGTTTTGAGGTCATTTCTTTCATGTTTTAAAGGCAGTGTCTCCTTCCCCCCGGCTTTACTTTTAAGAGGCACAGCAGGCTCACACCAGCTGTGGAGAGATCCCCCTGAACGCTGGATTCAGTCTATTAGCCTGATTCAACAGCCTGTGACTCAAACAGACGTCTGGTACATACATGAATGCATCTGGCATACGCTTTAAGCTATATATTTGTATGACTACATCGGAACCCAGGTTCTTGCCGTAGCCAGTGGCAAACCCTATGAGTTTCAGTAACACAGTGCATATAAAAGAGTCCATTTGAGATCAAAATTATGTTTTTCTTTTTCTTTAAATATCTCAAATGTGACCCTATCTGTGAAATTCATGTAAAGTCTCAATCTAATTGTGAGATTAGGAGCATCAAAGAAGTCACCACCACTGTGCTTCCTATACATTCAAACATTGACATGCCCTTACACAGTCAATATTAAAGATATAAAGGTTATATAAACATAATCTAGATCTTAAAAAGGACTTAAATAGCATGTAGATGCATGCTACTTACCAGACCAGTGTCCAGTTGATGCACCAGTTCGGTCTGTACAGGTCTCACTCACGGGTTTGAAAACCGTTTCCCATCCGCCGGTGGCGTAACGCCAGTTCTGTGACTCTAGTATGAGTGTCCGCTGCGTGCCATAGGCGATCATGAAGCAGTAGACCACATGATGAAGCTGGCAACCGTAACCACAACCTTTATTGATGTTACACACCAGCTTACGCGCCTTACTGCAGTCCTGAGGGTTCTGTGGATTAGACAAGCAAAGAAAGAGAAAGAGAGAAAGAGAGAGAGAGAGAGAGAGAGAGAGAGAGAGAGAGAGAGAGAGAGAGAGAGAGAGAGAGAGAGAGAGAGAGAGAGAGAGAGAGAGAGAGAGAGAGAGAGAGAGAGAGATTTAGTTTTCTTGATCTGTCAGATGTCACAGCGCAACAATATAAATTTGCATTTGGCAAACTCAAACAGTTCAGTGTTTTTTCTGTACCTTCAGCAGTTCAAGAAATTTGTATTATAAGGCTTTAAAAGGCAGCCAGCAAGAAAAAACATGAAGAAACACAAAACAGGGTGGAGAACATGGTTCAGGGATCTCGACCTTTTCAAGCCATTATTTCCACGACATTTCACGTGACTAACAACTATACTATTTAAGCAATAACACCCAAGAGCGTGTGCAATCGTGGTTATCAGCATGACTATGCTGGGTCACCACCAGGCTTAAATTGTACAACCGCAGCGCAAATAAAATTATGTTGACACATAACTTATTTTTGCATTTGGGTCAAAGACGTTAATAATTTTGTGTCCGTTAAGGCTGTCGCGCTAAAGGAATTTCCCTTGCGGTGATTTTGCGTGGCTCACTAGCGCGCTATGCGGTTTAAATCCAGAACAACGAGGTGCACTGATGTAGAAGCAGGTAGGCTACATATCATTTCCCTTACGAGAAAAAGATTAACAAGCTATACTATTATATAAATATATTTTATGAAAAAACATCAATTTCTTAACAAGAAGTGCAAATTTACGAAAGAGAGCATAAGAGCATAAATACAGAACACAGCAGTGTCTTAAAAATAAATTAAAATTAGACCGTACCTGTAAATGTACAAAACGAATGCAATACAGAAGACAATGAATATTTATTTATGGCATTTTCAATAGTATATTAGCAGATAAATTAATGTGTATCTATTAAGTATGAAAACGAATAAATCATTTGGCTAAATTCATCTGAATAGATAATTTTTAGTCAGACTGATTTGTATTCATTTCAGATCAAGCTTAAATGCTATCTATAACAACTTACATTATATCCCGAGTGTTATTTGGTCGAAAATATGTCGAAATATAGCTTATGCGAAAACAAATTACAGAACAAAAAAGTTTAGCTCACGCGGACCGAACGAAAAGCCGTTAATTAAGCGGACTCTCTGTAAAACAGGACCTGCAGAAACAATCGAGTCAGCAGATGATCATCAAGGTTTATAATGTTTCACGCAGATACTGGTGATAAAAAACTTTCATATCTAAATGTCCAGGTAATAGTCAAGTGTTTTTACGAAAAACAAGTTACTCTCTTAACTCTTGACAATCTATTTGGCCTTTATTTAACATGTATGATGTAAAAAACAAGAAGGGCATAGCTATATATGAATTTAACGTGAAAATCGCGGTTGTTGCGGTTACTTGTCATCCATGCGGTTAAGCTTCTCAGCAGTGCGGTAATACAGGATTGCGGTTACCGCGACAGCCCTAGTGTCCGTGTGGATAAATAAAATGTAAAAGGGTTAAAATTTAAAAATAAAATTGCATACGTTCTCTTTTTTGAGGACCAAGTCTAAAATTGCTGGTTTTATTTCATTATGAAAGAATATTTGGGGGATAATTGCAAAAATGTCAATTGGTGTAACTAGTATTTTATCAAATTAAAATATATTTAAAAAACATGGAATAAAATAAAATCATCTAGTTTAGTGTAATATGATTTTTTTACATACATTTTTACATCTTTTGTCAAAGATTATTTAGAAAATAGAGCTTTTTTTAGCATATATCAGGACAAATATTACAAAAACGCATTAAAATTTACATTTAGAAACGACTGTTTTTATAATTACGCCTACATGCCATCAAGGTGGACAAAATATTTAATATTTCTCATTCTTTGGCACAATTGGCGGTTACACCATTTGACATTTTCAGGTCCATTCAGTCTTAACTTTCATAAAAATTATGCAAATGTAATTTTTTATCACATAAAATTAACATAAATACACTGTGCATTGAAATAAACCTGATGCTTGCTTTTCAAACAAGTAAAAAAAAAAAATCTCATATCTTGCAAAACCGTTTTTGTCACTGACCCATTTTCAACTGTTTATCATTTAACTGAACGTTCCTTGACTGGAAAACCACATTCCCAAATTCTAAGTTTTCCAAGACACGTTTGAAACGTTTAATCCCTGATGACTGGTTCAGGTCTCTGAAACGCCTTGAGATATGTTCCTACAGGAGAATATTTTTAGTATGTGCTAGAGGAAATGATAAATGTGGTCCTGATGGTAGAAGACAATGTCTGAATGATCTAGTCTGGATAAAAGGAGATAAAACAAACAGGGTGGAAAATAGAAAAGGGCAAGAGACAATAGGGATTTAAAGGAGAATGACTGGAACAGAAAGAGCGAGAGAGTAGGGGAGTTGTACTGTAGATAAAAGATGTATGACAGTGGTGTAGTGAGACAGACACGACTGTCATTCCTCATAAGAGACACACAGACAGGCGTCTTGGTTATTAACCTGTCTCTCTCTCTCACTTAAACAGTAAAAAACACTCCATCATTTTAATCACACTTCTGCACTCATTATTGCTCTCTCTCACTTTCTCTGATAGAGAGCATTCAAAATGAAACAGAACTGACACAAAGCTATTAACTGAAGTTAAATTAGTAACAGACATTTACAACCTTTACTAGATGGAGAGAGTAAGACTGACTATTGGGGAGAGAGACATGGAAAGATATCAGTAAAAGGATCACTCAAACCAAACACTGTCGGCTCATGTGTGCTTACTGTTAACATTTTTACACAGTTGAGTTTTGTCAAAAATTGTGACCCTGTCTGTGAAAAACTAAAATGTGAATCTAATTATGAGATAAGGAGCATCAAAGTTTGATTTCAATTATTGATTTCACTCTTTGTCAAGGCCTTACTAGATATTAAATATATTAATATGTTTATTACATTTTTAAATCTGACTAAAACTTTACATTTTATCGATAAATAATTGTTTTAGTTGACGATAATTAACATAATGACATCAAAAGTGTGGTTTTGTTTATTTATGTTAAAAGTGTGGGTACTGTTTATTTATCGTCATGATGCATCTTAACTCTTTCGCCGCCAGCGTTTTTTTAAAAAGTTGCCAGCCAGCGCCAGCATTTTTCATGATTTTCTCAAAGTTGAATGCTTTCTAGAAAATGTTCTTCTTTAAATATATAAACATACAATATACCAAATGAAATAACAGACGCTCTGCTTTCAAAAAAAAAAAAAAAAAAAACGTTTCATCCTACCTTCAGTTAGTGATGGTCTTTTTCGAAGCACTGCTTCATGAGGCTTCGAAACATTTACGAATCTTTTGTTTCGAATCAGTGGTTCGGAGCTTGTTTCAAACTGGGCCAAGTCACGTGATTTTAGCAAACGAGGCTTCATTACGTCATAACTGTTTCGAAACGTTTCGAAAATCCAATGGTTCACCACTAGGGGGAGTTGATCACATGACCAGTGTCTAATATGTTTAGGTGAACTCGAGTCAGTTTTATTATGAAAGTTCATAAAACATTTATCCTTCTGACTAATAACACTGCAATTTTGCTTACTTTTTGTGTATAGACAGATTTAATGACAAAAATGTGCATATAAAAGGGTAGTTCGTTTTAATGATTTGTTTGCCCTAAATAAAACTAAAAACACATAATGGACTTTTAACTATGTCTTAATTAAGCTAAATATTTTTTTAACATATTTTAATACAAATCTTGCTATTATTTTGTTAAAAAAAAAATTAAAATGTTTGGACATATCTACTTTTACACTATTTTGACCAGCAGGGGTCGCCAGCGTGTGTGGTGTTTCGAACTGCTTCGAAAAACTGAATCAATTTTCGAAGCAATTGGTTCAATTGATTCGAAGCTTCGAAAAGCTTCATTTCTCCCATCACTACCTTCAGTAGTTCTTTTGTAATCAGCTTTTGAATATGGGTAGGTTTCTGCAAAAACACCACATTTTGAGCAAAAAGCAGAGATAATTCCATTTTTGTTACTGACTTTTTATAGAGATCCCATTCAGAGTGATTTTTAAAACAGACACGGACATGCAGCAGCTTGCCATAGGGCAGTACTTCCGGGATTAAAAAGTTGCGGAAGGTGGATCCACCTGGTGGATAATAGCGGTATTGCGGAAAACGGAAATACTCGTCATTGGCAGGGAAGCGTTTTCTCTTGATTGACGAGATATCTTTTAACTAAGAGTTAAAGGAGTTTCAGATGGTACGCAAAAAGCGTCAAAATGGCTGCATGTCTGGCGCTTTTCTCTTATAGACGGTTTCAGCAGTAACAACATAAACAAACAGCTATCGTGGACCAAACGTAACTTCCGGTAAACTTCAGCAAAGAATCAATAACAACAGATTCCTTTAAGAGTAGTTTATTATTAAACAATAAACTGACACAAAGACATTTATTAGTATCATTCGACATACACACTCGTAAACACTGGGGCGTAGTAACGCATTCGTCATTCGTGACCTTTTGACGTGATGACGTATTACGTGGGGTCGCGCTGGCACATCACATGACCGGAGGAAGACGAGAAGTTGTGGTTTAAAAGTGCATATTTTTTATTTTTCTTGCCAAAAAAAGGCCAATCGTTTCGCTAGATAAGACCCTTATGCCTCGTTTGGGAACGTTTAGAGTCCTTTGAAACTGCAATTTTAAACTGCATTAAAACTGTTTTGTGTTGGTGTCCATTAAAATGTAAAAAATCCTGGAATGCTTTCCTCAAAAAACATAATTTCTTCTCGACTGAACAAAGAAAGACATCAACATTTTGGATGACATGGTGGTGATTAAATTATCTGAATTTTTTTTAAGAAAATGGACTAATCCTTTAAGTAATAGAGAAATTTACTGGCCGATTGAAAAGATTTATTAGCCTCTGCAATATATTGTCCTATCACTAATCAAAATACCTTATTTTGTGTTCAACAAAATAAAGAAACTCATACAGGTTTAGAACAGCATGAGGGCGTGCAAGTAATGACAAAATTTTCATATTTGGGTAAACTATCCCTTTAACATTCTTTACTAAACGTAAGATTAAATCTGTCACAAAAGTGAAGATCGTCAGGTAAAACCATCTATTATCTGGCCCACAAAATGCCTCCGACATTCCAGTCATAGCTTGATAGCAGTTTAAAGTCTTACCACGGGAGCCACGTGGATTGCGGTGTTAAACACACAATCTAGCTCAGATCTGCTGGTTAAAACTGTGTGCTTCAGTGCAGAAAAACAATATACAGTAAAAGGTAGACAATATGCTTCCGTGACCAACTGCAATATAATCACCACCTATATCCTGATATACAGCCTTTAGAGAGGAAAGCAGGAGGTGTGTTTACAGTAAGTGCAACTGTTCCGCTATAGGCTTTAGTCAAAATAGATGCCATACACATGTAAATGAGGCTGTGAAAGATGGAACCAGTGCTGTACCTAGACAGTGAGAGAAAACACTTTCAGCCATATAAAGATTAGACGTCAACTAATATGATTTTTCAACAAAACGTTGCTATATTTGGACTCTGTATATAGTTTTTGATACTTTGTTAAATCTTTGTTTGGAGGTACAATACTCTATTATTGAGTAAAGTACTGTTGTGTTTATTGAACAACAGATGGAAAACACAATTCACAGTGAAAATGCTCTATAAAATATAGGCTACAACAATGGTTGTACTGTAGTATGGATTGAAACACAAGCTTTGACCAGAATTTCCATGATTTGCCAGGCTGGCTTATGTGGATTAATGCTGGTTTGGGACCGGTGTAGCTGGTGGACCAACAAACCCATAAGGAAAAATCTGGTTAACCGGCATTCTTTTGCTTAATCTGTTTAACTTGGTGGTTTAGCTACTTAAAAAGTATGGTAGATACTCCAGCAACCCATACATAACATATTCAGGGGACCAACAATGTCTCACAAATGTGGTCAATGTGAGGTGCTTAATTAGTAGAGGTGTGTGATAAAAATGCAAAAATCATGGGTTCAATTTCCAGGGAACACATATGGGTGATTCTCACGGAATCCAGATTTCGAAGGTGTCCAGCATCAGAATTTTTAAAAAGCCCTTGAAGCCAATTTTTTTGCACATATATTTTGTCTGAATGTACTATAATCATTATTTTTAGAGGATTTCAAAAAATTTCCTATAGGATTATATCATTTTTTTTAGATTATCATTATCAAAAATGATCATTACCGCAACATGATATTACATTAGATATATGCATTTATAAACTCATGTTTCGTAAATGAGAACTAAAAAGCTGTCTAGGTACTATGACAAACAAAATTTCAACTTTTATCTTGAGTGTCACAGCCAATTATGTCCCTTCCAAATTTTTTTTTTTTTTTTTTTGAAAAAGTTAGTTCCTTGAGGGCTTAAACAATGATTGGAAATTGTTGCGGATGATGAGAAAATTGGTGTTGGACACATTTATATTCCTTATTATTGTCTCTATATTTACCAATGATCACCAAATACCACATGTTTCTTTACTGTAAATGTTTATAGTATAACATGCACTGAAGCTTTTTATTGTTTAGATTTTTTTATTATAAATATTTCCATGTCAACGAACCCAAATCCAGTCATGGACACGTTGCGGTAATGAAAATGTTCCCCTTAAGTGTGGAAAAACAACAAAATTGGTTTGTATGATGTCTATTAAAATCATGTGCAAAATAATACATGTAGAGATGTTTGTTACTGTATGCTTCTCATTTTGATTCTCTTTGCATTTACTTTTTTTTATCAAAATATTTCATAACACCTCATAAGTCTAATTTCGCGAGCATCACCCATATACTGATAAAAAAGTTATACTGTAAGTTGTTTGAATAAAAGCATCTTCCAAATGCATAAATGTATACGTACCTACAACCACCTTAATTTAAAATCAACAGATGACAATGAGAAGTGTGTGTTTGATTTACCTGTAAGTACGTGATTCTGTTCTGCACCAGGTCAGAGAGCTCCTTCGCCTCTTTTTCTCTCCAGTCTCCAGCACCATCTGCCTGGCTCAGATGATACAGGTCAGTCATGACGGACCTAAAGATCACAAACAGGTATCACCACCGAACACAGTTTACAACTTCAAACAACTGCACTAAGTTGCATCTTTTATTATTAAACCTATTGATTATGGTCAATTAAAGAGCATTTTCCAAACAAACATAATATATAAAATTAGCCTCGCAGTCACGTTTCAACCACAGCCGGGTAGAGCATGGCTAATCATCCACAATGCAATTATGATCGCTCTATTAATGACATCATTTGTTAGCGGCTGTGCGGCATTACGCGGGCAACTTTTTTCTGAAGTGCGAGCAAACGCGCTGATCTAACCGTACACACCCATTAAAGCTTGGTAATGGCATTACAAACCCATGAGATTATAGCTGTTTATAAAGAGATTAGAGAGGGAGAGAATTTTTCCCTTTAATGAAATGTAGCACATGATTATAGCGAGTGAACGTAAGCTTAAGCGTGAAAAGTGTGTGTGTTAATATATCCTACTGAAGTGCGGCATATTAAGGCTCGCACTTCTAGCTAAGCTATTCACTTCTAGCTATATGTGTCAGACTGTAATACTGTAATGCAGTCATGTCTGTACTGGTATTAGGTCAGTACTGAAAGCAAATAATGCATGACTCACTTTGTGAATAAAAGTCATTTTTTTGTAAATGTATTGTTTTTTACATAAAACCATCCTACATAATGTAAAGAACATTCTGAGAATATATACATGGACACATATTAGCCACAATTTTTTTAATTTAGTTAATTTTCAATTTTTTATCTAAATATACAAACTTATTTTCTATTTTATTTTTCAAAAGTATCATACATCTCAACCAGTAGTCAGTTTTACTACCTCACATATAAATTTTGCATGGTGTGAATGATATAGACTAGAGGACTCTGAGCAAGGGCTACCACAATGAATAAAACATTTGGAAAACATCTGGAGGGCTACTTTTTGATGTAGTCTACTCATAACTTTTCGCTTTACTTGTTGATTTTATTTTACTTGTTGATATGTTTTATCATTGTTTAAAATGGTAACATAAATAAAAAAGCCAAGATAATATAAAAATATGTAATAAATATAAATGAATTATACATTAATTTTACAGTAACGTTAGCTCAGTGTTGTAGTTGATACACTTTGGCTATGATTTGAAATAAGATCTTTTTTTTACTTTGCTTAAATGAGAAATAATCTACTCTAGAGCGACTCTTTCCCCTCCAGCATTTTAAAAAGAGTTCGAGTTAGAGTTATGTTTTTTTTTACAGAAAATGTAAATATATAAACATACAATAAATCAAATGAAAGAACAGACCCTCTGCTTTCAAACAAACAAATGTTTCATCCTATCTTCATTTGTTGTCTTTTTATTGCCTCTCAAATTTGGGTAGGTTTCTTCAAAAAGATACTAATTAAAAAATTATTGCATTTTTGTAAAGGACCTTTGTTAGAGATCAGATTCAGAATGAAGATCTAAACGTACACATCTTTTCAAAACATACACATTTTTACTGTTTTTGAATCAGTGGTTGCTTCAGTGATTTATAAGTTGGGTAAAAGCGCCACCTAGTGAATAATAGCGGAAAAACAGATTGCCATAAAAACTTGTCATTGGCAGGAAAGCGCTTTCTCTTAATTGATGAAATAACTCGTCAATGGTGGGGAAAGTCGTTTGTTTATGCTGTTGTTCCCGTCTATATTTAATTAACCCCTTCAGACCTGATTTTTCAGGTGTTTAATCAGTGGGCCTTATTTTGATAGGTTGATTAGCATTTTTATTGGTTTAAACCACAAAACATGTAATGTCCATTCCAGTGGACGCAGGGTCTGAAGGGGTTAACTAAAACTCATCAATTATAAGCTATGGCAATATATATCAGTTCTCTCTATGGATATCTCAATCCCGGTATTGGTGAACTGCTATTCTCAGCCTCAGACGTCACGCCCACAGACTGTTGGCTAAACGTCTGATGTTTATCGTACACTTTTCATAAAACCCTGTGAGCATGTCAAAGTCGTCTTTGATTGGTTGAAATAAACTGGATTTCCAGGAGACGCGAGTGTCGCGATTAGTTTCGGTCCCTGGAAAACAAAGCTCTGACATTCTATTGAGGAAGAGAACAGTCATGTTCAGGTGGATAATAATGACCAGTTATCATGATCAGCTAAACATTGGATTCTCAAAAATATGCAAAGTTCGTGGCATAGACTCTCTAAAAGACGTCCAAGAGTTTTGCTTGAGGCAGTTAGTGGAGTCAAAAAGTTTGGTTCTCCTGAATTGCCTGTAGGTGTTACAAAGTGAAGAGATATGCTTCAAACAGATGTTTAACGGGAGCGTCTCATTGGTATGGCTGTTGATGAAGTCCACAACATTGTTCTATGGTGAGTAATGTTGTTTATTTAGATGCTATTCGGTTGCGGCTGTTCTTTTCAATAACTGACTTGTTGCCAGCCGGTTCGTTATTGTTGTTATTGACGCTAGACGAAACAAACTGTGATTGGTTGTTTGACATGTCGGTGAAACAGCTCATGAGCGGCCTTTACCAGAAAAAGTAGCGAAAAACACCAGACCTTCAGTATTGAAGGTCGGGCTACTCGAGACAAGTGAACTGGTGATGTGTATGTGTATAACCTCTGTTGGTGTCCCAGGTCCTGCAGGAGAGTGTCGACATGTTTCTGTACAGCTCCAGTCTCCACCTGTCCGAGTTTCTTCACTTCGCTCCGTACGAAATACCACAGTTCCCTAACGCCGTTCTCTACTTTTCGCCTTAACTCCTCCTGGTCCTTCCCTGGGCCTATATGAAACACATTCAAACAGTCATCAGTACCGGTCACTGCTTAGGTTTGTTATAGAAAGAAATACAAGCCCAACTCTTAAACCAATAGGCCTCACCCCCTGTAATGTTGGTGTAAGTGTAAACAATGTGTGTACATTGTACTGCAGCCATGTAAATGTGTGCGGTGTACTTTAAATGAATAAGGCTATCAGTGGCTGTAAGACAATCCTGCATACGGTTGTGATCTATATAGTATTACACAAATGCTTCCTGAGAAGACAGCCACACAAAAGATCCCTGCAATACAATAAGAGCTGCCGACCCAGAAACACCCGATAGAGGGTGTGAGTGTGTGTTCGGGGTCATTATACAGGAGTAAGGACAGGTTCAAAGCTTAAACCAGGATTCCCACAGTACAGTCACATTGCATTAGATACATAATGAAATAATTGTATTACATTATGGTACAAACTATCAAACCAAGTGGCAACTGCAAACAACGTAAAAACAAGTCAGCTGTTTTGTTATTTTATTATACATTTTAAGTATTTTTGAAAGTAAAAGTTATTTTTTATGCCACCAGATGAGATTCCAAAATTAAATGGGTTACTAAACTTCTTGTCTGCTATTGGTTGGGCAAACAGTTTTGGCAGGTTACTGTAAATGTTTTGATAGCTCCAGACTCACAGACGTTTAAGGTTATCGATGGTGTACTTACAGCTGTCTTGAAAGTGTTTAAAAATTATGCATTTCCCCTTTAAGTGACCAAAACTTTTAAAGGGACACTCAACTATTTTTTCTGAAAATATGCTCATTTTCCAGTTCCCCTAGAGTTAAAAATTCGATTTTTACAGTTTTGGAATCCATTCAGCTGATCTCAGAGTCTGGCGCTAACACTTTTAGCATAGCTTAGCGTAATCCATTGAATCTGATTAGACCATTAGCATCACGCTCAAAAATTACCAACGAGTTTCAATATTTTTCCGATTTAAAACGTAACTCTACTGTAGTTCCATCATGTACTAAGACTGACGGAAAAATAAAAGTTGGGATTTTCTAGGCCGATACGGCTAGGAACTATACTCTCATTCTGGCGTAAAAATCCAGGACTTTGCTGCTGTACCATGGCTATAGCAAGCGCAATTATATTACGTAGTGCCCAAAATAGTCCCCTGCTATTGAAAGTAACCAAAGGGACTATTTTTAGGCAGTGCGTAATATCACTACGCCTGCTGCAGCCATGGTACGACAGCAAAGTCCTTGATTAATACACGATGCTAATGGTCTAATCAGAATCAATGGATTATGCTAAGCTATGCTAAAAGTGGTACCGCCAGACCCGGATATCAGCTGAATGGATTCCAAAACGGTAAAAATCAAATGTTTAACTCAAGGGGAGCTTGAAAAAATTAGCATATTTAAAAAAAAAAGTGGAGTGTCCCTCTAAAGGTCAAATGTGTGCGTGTGTGTGGTAAACGGCGTAGGTGATGCCTAGAGGACAACCTATAGTCATATGACCGTCCTTCACTGTGAGTGTGAGCCCACACACACAAACACACACGCTTTCATCTATATTAAAAGGCTCCTATTCATTTTACACATTAGTGTTGTGCCGATAGACGATAGTATCGTGTATCGACGATCGTCCGACATATCGCCAATGGCAGGCTTTCATGGCGATAGTCATGACGATAGTTGGCGAATGGTTGTTATTATCATCATCATCATAGTTTTGCATGCTTTTCCTCGCATGAGGGTTTGTGCTTCACTTTACGCGGAGAGCTTGTAGAGAGAGAGTTCCTTCTTGCACGCAGATGCACTTAATGCGCGCGTCTCGGACTCGTTCTAGCACCTAAATCCAGCGCGTGGATGAGCAGCTACGCTTCCCTCTGTCTCACATGCACGCGCTCTCAAATCTGTCCGAAGTCTAAACATAAACTGAAGTAGTAATCCTTATGTATTTGTGCGGTTTAATGCGTTTCATGCGAGCTGAGGCAAACTATTCCTTTTGTTTAAAATATAACCCGCTGCATATTGGCGCCACTCTCGCGTACGTGCAGAGAGCTGCGCTCTGTCTGAACTTGAAGTCAGATAGTAATCCTGTTTATGATATGCTTTTCAAGGAGTTTTAGCAATACATCCCTCGTGTTTAAAATATGATTGTGTTCCGCTGGACCAGTGTGTTTAAAAAGGCACCTCTGAGAGCACCACTGCTTGACACGTGTAACCTTCTGCAACAGCACTAAACAAATGCATTTAATTATTTTTATGTGCGCTGCGTGTGTCTGCGCAGGTGCATGTTTTTACAGTCATTAAGTAATCGTGTTAAAAATCAGGATTATGATTTTTCCCATAATTGAGCAGCCCTATCTCTGACATTTCCTTGCACTAGAGAGGTTGTTAGCGCGCAGAGGGTTAAAACCAGCGCGTGTCCTGTTCTCCCTCTCTGGCACGCAAAGAGCGTCTGGGCTTTAATGACGCACTCAGATTAATGGCATTAGTTTTAAGAAAGATGCATTCATGACGGTGTTGCTCTTGTTCTTTTTTCCACCAATCAAGTCTTGTCATAAATGAACAAATAAATAAATGAGTAAACTACTGCCCCGCCCCCCGATACTATCGTGTATCGCCGATCTCACAGGCTGACGATAGGACGATCTCAAAATGGGGCATATCGCCCAACACTATTACACATATCAACCAAAATTACCAGCAAGATATCAAGAGCTTTCAGTTCTTATATGTCAAAGCAGACCAATGTTATAATAAACGTACAAATCATGTAAATGTGTTTTTATGCTTTCCAAAAATGAACATAGATTTTCTGTTGGTTTTGTGAATTTTGATGATGTAAACAAATATTTAGCTAGCTGAACATATGAGTGATCACATACCATCAGCAGGGAGACTCCGGTAAGAGTTGATCTTCTCCTTAGCCCTGATCAGTTGCTCTTCTAGGTTACGTAATTTACCCACAGCTCCAGGACCACCATCTGCTTGTCCATCCGGCAACCTGAAAGACCAAGGGAGAAATGTTAGCATGCTACTCACCTGGGGTAGTATTATGATGACTAGTTTTGCGTTCACACTTGCGCCCGCATGAGTGAAAGTGGATGTGAGAGTCTGGCCTACTGGGTCAAGGTGAATTGTGGTTGGCTAATTTCCCAGGGGTCTTTGCTCTTATGCTCCTTGCTTCCAGTGCCAATTTAATGCAATGATCTGTTGCGGCAGCCACTGCGGGCAATTCATTTGGTGGCAGGAGCTATTCATCACATACATAGACACACAAACAGTTGACCTGAGCTTGCCCGGCGTAGGCTCCTATCACCCATCGCACACACACACACACACACATTTTCATCTCATAAACTTTATTAGAGACAAACATCCCAAGACCCAAACCTCCATCATTACTTGACACTCCTTCAACCTGCAGTTAATTTATGAGATGAGTAACTTTAGTAGACACACACACACACACACACACACACACACACACACACACACACACACACACACACACACACACACACACACACACACACACACACACACACACACAGAGGACGGCATCACAGAGCTCCATCCTCTTTCTCATGCGCCCACTGTGTCCTTGCTGTGGGTTTGTAGTGGAAATCTAAGCCGTATTTGAAATGCGTCTGACGTGAATGGAAATCATTGTGAAACGTTGCCACACCTGAAAGAGAGAAAGACACCGATAGAGAAAAAAAGGAGAGAGGAAAAATGAGGAGAGCAAGTCTTATCTGAGAAGAAGAAGGATGGAAATGTATTTGTGGGAAGGCGTGTGTTGAAACGGTAAAAAATGCATTTCCATTTCACCTGGATGCAAATGGTCATATGGATGTCTGTCAACAGAGATAGAGAAAAAAAAGAGAGAGAGCAAGAATGGGCGAGAGTATGAATGGTGAAGGGATGATGAAATTGGGAGAAAAATTGCTATGTCAAACATTTATATCATTCTTGGCTGGTCAAGGACAAAATGTGAGTAAGAAAGAAAATGAGAGATGTAGAGTTTGTGTGCATTAGGGGGGGTTGGTTCATGTTTGAGCGATACTGTATGTCAGAAAAACACTGAAACACACAATTTTAACTTATTTCTCAATGTTAAGGACTGAAACATATCTGCCCGAGTATATCCGTGAACGCCTGGCCAGTATGTGAGTGTGTTACCTTAATAGAGTCATATTAATAGAGATGTCAATGTTTGTGACATTCAATCCAAGAGGTCAAGGTTTGGCTGGATAGCCAGGGCTAGTTAGTCTCTGGTGACAGTGTAATAGGACCTTCTGGGCCCTGGGAAAATCATTATTTCTTTCTTCTATTGATGGTCATTTAAAAGTAAATAAAACTCAAAAACTATACATCTATACATAATATAATGAAATATATTCATACTTTTATATGAATGTCAATAAAAAACGTCTCAGTTACGGATGTAACTCTTGTTTCCTGAAGGTAGGAATCGGAGATGCCACGTCGATGACTGACAAATTGGGAACTTGCTAGAAAGACCAATCCACTTCAAATGTAACCAGAAAGAGACAATAAATATTGGCATGTAGTATTTGCATCTGCTGGCCCCGCCGGGGAGTATAAATCGATGGCAATATTTAGCTTTTCACTAAGAAGCCGAGCCAGAGAGGTCCGTTCAGCTCAGCATTGGTACAGTAACTGTGACGATGGGATGTGACATCTCCGTTCCCTACCTTCAGGGTACATCTGTAACCGAGACGTTCCTTTAAAGTCCGATTTATAGGCGTGCGTAAGTTCTATGCTGTAGCTATGGCGTAGGCTATCCGTAGCCTGTGCATAGCCTGACGTGCACCTCGCAAAATTTTTAACAGGGCGTCAGTTCTACGTGGACCGCAAGCGCTGTGATTGGTCCACCAGAACCCCTCCCGTCAGGTAAAAAAACTGCGTCATAGGTATTTCCGTTTGCAACGGTGAAAACAAAGAATGGCCAGGTTGAGGAGTGATTTAACTCAAACTGCAACAAAAGTCGCCGTTTGTTTACTTCTATCATTGCTGGTCTTCTCAAATCATACACAACCAGTTGCTGTTTCTTCTTTGTTTGTGGGCTAACTTTCCAAGCTTCTTCTTCTTTGACGGTGGCGCTGCTACTGTGTTTACACGCGTGGATACTGCCTACTAGCGCATGTGTTTGCACTTCAACGCGGACGACGACGCAAAAGTATATATGAAAACCGATGCGGAACCTACGCTGTAGGACATACGCACAACTATAACGAGCCCTTTAGTCGGTCACTTCGACTTAACAATTGGGAATCCCTACCAAAGGGCCACGGGTACTGCCCCTTCCAGTGCCCTATATATGTAAGCTTCCCAGTCTCTAGTTGGCACCACTGCAACACCTTAACACCAACACACAGAAAGACTCTATCAGTCAGACTATAAATGGCTACTTATAGTTGTGCGTAGATCCTACTGCGGAGCCTTGGCACTGGTTTTCATATATACTTTTGCATCGTTGTCCACGTCAACTTGCAATTACACATGCAGACCACTAGTAGGCAGTACTAGTAGGCACGCGTGTAACCCACAGGAGGGAAAAGAAGAAAAAAAGCAGTCAAAAAAGAAGCAGTTTCATCAGTTAACCCACAAACAAGAAGAAGCAGCTTGTTGTGTATGATTTCAGAAGACCAGCAGTGATGGAAGTAAATAGACAGCGCCTTTTGTTGCAGTTTGAGTTAAATCACTCCTTAACTTGTCCCATCTTTATTCTTACAGTCCCAATCGCAAATGCCAATCAAGAAATGCATTGCAGATATTTTTAACTGACGGGAGGGGTTCTAGTGGACCATTCACAACGTTTGTGGACGCGTTGTTAACATTTTGGCAATTTTAAATTGAAATTGATCGAAATTTAAGTCACAACTTCGAATAAAATTTTTTTATCGTCAATGCTGCCACGCCCCCATGTTTTTGGAGAATCGTGACACCCCTACTTACGCATAACCTAACCTACGCACGACTATAAATGACACTTTAGAGGCAGGAGCAGAACAGACAACCACTTTGCCCCAAAGTAAAAAGCTGAATATGCAGTGCACCTGCCGTCTATTACCCCGGTGGGGTGGGGTCGGCAAATGCAAATACTGCATGCCAATATTTATTGGTTCTTTATAGTTACACTCGAAGTAGATTGGTCTATTTAGCAAGTCGCCATTTCATCAACATAACATCGAAGTGACCGACTGAAAGGGATCATGCTTTCTGCACACATACCACCGTGGTGCAGTTATGGGATTTACCAGCAGGGGCTAATGGCACCATGCTAACAAGCAAACCTCAAGACCTTGGCTGAAATAACTTTTCTATTTGTTGAAGTACCTCGACCAATTAAATCCAAATAGTATATACTATATTCAGAAGATATTCGTTCTGCTCAACTCATCCTTACTAAATAAAGTCACACAGGTTTAGACTAATTTGAAAGTGAAAGATGACAAACTTTCCATTTTTGGTACACCTATCTCTTGTAGACAGCTGCTGTGAACAGTTTTGACACCAACGTCACTCTGAATGCCCACATTACAACCACAAACCTCTGAAGCTGCCCTCCATGCTGGGTTTGTAAGAAACAGTGGATGATCTCTATAATCCGGTTATTTCTAAGCCTGCGACAACAATAAAGGCTTTGCTATTCACTCCTCTGACCTTTCTTTCTATTTCTCCTCACATATCACCTCTCCACCGACACCTGAGCTTCATCATGTGGCGTTACATAACCAGCCATCACTAGCTAATGAGGACGCATCAGTCACAGCAGGGGCAGAGAGAAACATTTAGAAACACACAGCGCTTTGTGAAAGTGACTGTCAGGGAGGTGTGATGGAAATCCCATGAGGCCTTGTGTTTTCTGCTGATGCCGAGACGTTGTACCAGCCCACAGAGACACATGTACTGAAGTAGGACGCCCGCGCATACACACGCGTACAGATGGGACCAAAAAAATTGCGAAGATGGAAAGTAAATGCATAAAACTGTCATACGTTCTGGCAAAACAACCAACGGCTTGCTGCCGGCTACCGGTTCGGCTCTGTCTGACATATGCCAGAGTGACAGAAAAGTACACCAAGATAGACGTCCAACCTTTTCAGTTATTTGTGATGTGTTGGACAACGGTTTGTGTGATACCTGGTGTGTGTTCGGATAAAAAACACAAAATAAATGATTTCTTTTAAAATACGACTGATCGATTGGGGTCGTGTGGTGCAGCGGTTAAAATAACTTGGGGGTGGTAACCGAAAGGTTTCGGGTGTGATTCCCGCTGGGAGCCAATCACGATCCATCACTGTGTCCTTGAGCGAGGCACTTAACCTCGCGTTAATCCCGCGGGATTGTCCCTGTAATAAGTTCACATTCTACCTGGCCTAGTTGTGTGGTGATGAATAAATGAGAAGTTGACAGGGTCTACTCCATAAAAAACAGCTTCTCTAGACGAAATGTTATTGGATAAAAGTAAAATTTACTTATGATAAAACTATGAGTGTGTTTTAGACAAATATCTTAAACAAGCTGTGTCTTTGCACAGTGCCCAATGTACAATGGGGCAGAACCACAAAAGCAGAACTGACCTGTGTAACTGTAGTACCAACCCTAAACCCAACACCTATTAAGTCTATATTGTTACCAGTATTTTGTTGGGTAAGTACTGTTACTATAAAACTAAACTATAAAACAGTCCACTAACTATAAAAAAGTGTAACATATAAATACAGTGTAAAAAACCCAAGTGTGCCAATGTGTGTTTGTGGTTCTGATGAGGCTGTATATGCAAAACCTGAGGAGAGTGATTCTTAAAGATTTCATGTTTGTTAAACGCGTTTGGGATCGTAAGAAAGCATGTACAGTAAGTTTTGGTACAAGGAGTACTTTGGAGAACAGTTTTGGGAATTTTCATGATATGTGTGTGTGCGTGGGGGTGAGCAACCTACATGTCAGCTAATTAGAGTTTGATATATTTTATTACAGCTCTGGCAAACAGGACAACCAAATAAAAGGCTCAGCCTACACCCAAGTGTAATTAGTCACATTTAGGAGGCACTAATGGACTGTCACCAAATTTCACAGTTCACCGTCGCTATGGCGATACATTCGGAGGTGAGGGATCCTGCTATGTGAATGGCTCCTACCTCACATGTACATCTATATGCCCCCTGGGCTGCATTTATTGGCTGGGTGGCTGGCCAATTATAAAAATCATTGCAAAGCTCTGTGAGATCACTCATAGAAAAGAAAAATCTTCAGTGAGATTTAAAGGTGCAGTGTGTTAATATTAGCAGCATCTAGTGGTGAGGTTTCAAATTGCAACCATCGGCTTGGTCCACGGCTCAGCCCTCGCTTTTGAAACACATAGAGAAGCTACGGTAGCCACCACAGGACAAACACATTATCATCAGAGACGACTTTGTTTACCAAGTTTGTCCGTTAAGGGCTTCCGTAGAATCATGCGGCACAAAATGGCGACTTCCATGTAAGGGGACCCTCTGTGTATGTAGAAAAAAACGTCTCAATCTAAAGTTAATAAAAACAATACAGTTCATTATGTAAGGTCTTTATACACCACTGATAATATAGTTATGTATATTATATTGCATTTCTGTGAAGGGATTCTTCTAAAAGTTACACACTGCACCTTTAAAGGTGCAATGTTTAACTCTTAGAAGGATCTCTTGACAAATGCAATATAATATGCATAACTATATTATAAGTGGTGATGGGCTTGGCGGTATGACGGTATATTCCGTTACCGCGAAATAAAACATCAGGCTTTTATATTTCGTCTATACCGAATAAGTGGGCGTGGCTAACTCTGCAACTCTGCGAGAAATGTGTAAAATAATCCACCACAGTTATTTGTGTAATTTTTATAATAAGCGCCAGTGAATCCACCGCAGGTCTCTCTCTCTCTGTGCTCAATGCAGCAGCAGTCTCGCGTGAGGTCTCTCGAGGCGCATGCAAGGGGCTGCGTCGCCAAATAAAGAAAGCACTTCTTGCACATAATGCTAATAGTAGTAACGCTTTCTGAACTTTAAGCAAGTTAAGACAAAACTCGCGTGTATATCAGTGACACGTGTGCTGCTGGAGCCATGTAGTTTGACAAGCCATTTGCTTATAGTACAAACATCTTTGATCAGAAAGACGAGAAAGAGACGCAACAACGGTTAAGGTCTCAAGACCTTAAAACAGACTTCATGATCATCGCCTTATAGCACCTGTCATATTTATAATATCAATTTTGATCAGTTTCTCATATACCGGTATTTATCCTGCCTGCTAGGTTTGTGCATATATTCATACTTGTTCATTTTACATATTGCCTATTTTTAATGTCCTGTATCCATAAATACAAAATACAATGAATGCATACTATAGCTTCAATAGTCTATACAATTAATAACTCAATTAAAACCAACATTCTGTTTATCAAGACTTAATCTGTTCTTATCTTCTGGGCATTTTCACTTTACCACTAACTTTAACTTGCCTAAATTTTAAAACTGTGGTGAGCATTAAGTTAAAAGCTATAGTGAGTGGGAAATTTCTTCACATTTTTATATTCCAAAAACAATATAAACTGAAAAACATGTATACCGTGAAATATACTGTTACAGTGAAATAAAATGACTCATTCCATGAAATGGATTTTTGTTCATACCGCCCACCCCTAAGTGATGTGTAAAGATCTTAGATAATGAACTGTATTGTTTTTATTACCTTAAAATGAGCTGTTTTACTCTAAATACACTGTGTTCCTCATAGGACCTTTATTAACCCTTTGAAGTCTTGTGTAATACTTATGTGAAGGATAGATGCACCTTTTGGGTCTTTAAAGTCAGAAGTTGTTCCCTGTTTTCTGTATAAACCTTGGAAGATACAGGACATTTACTAAAATAACTCTAAATGTGTTGTCTGAAAGATGATGAACATATGTATCTCAAATTGCTTGAAGGGGAGTAAATCATGTGGTAAATTTTATATTTGGCAAAATAAAGTACTATACATAGATGTAGCCAAGATATGAAAGTAGGCAAAATCATAAAAACTCCATAATTATTTTTCTGTCAAATTCTTCCAAGACCAAACTGTTTTGCTCATCTTCTTAACTTTTAAGAATTGTTATGTAAAACATCTGAAAACCAGCCTAAAAAACAACTATTTAGTATCTTGAGCAACAGAAAAAGATTGCTAAAATTATCATCTGGCATTCAAAATAAAACCCAAGCTCATGAAAAGCTTAAAAAGTATCTTTGCTGCTTTTTGCAAATAAGATATGCTACTAATACATCATAACTGTGTCAGCAAGACATAAAATGGACTTAAATGTGAATCCTTTACACATGCTAGCACATGCCTGGATGAAAAAATCATAAAAAAATTTAAATATTTTGCTCTTATCAGGAAAGAACATCGACAGGCCAAGGTCCACTCCTTAATCTTATCTCATTTTTTACTTCTGTCTACACAAACACACACACACACACACACATACACACACTAGTGTGTTTGAGGACGTTTGCCTAACAGAATGGGTAGTAAATGGGTATTAAAACATAAACACATCCTGTGTCCTCAAACAGTTTATGGGTGTGGTTATGAAATTGAAAATTCGATACGAAATAAAACCATTACACCTATGCAATGCTCACCTAAACCAGATATGCATGTGTATTGGGTTAACATGTTCTTATTTACATTTTTCACTTTATCATTTTTAACACTATCATAAAATTACATTCAATCAACGATAATTTTACAATAATTTAATCAAATTTTATGGTGTTATTGCTGCTAAATACATTTTTATAAGTAGTAACGACAATAAAAATCTATTTCGGAGTAACAATTTTTTCTCCCAATGAACATTCCCTATACCAGTGGTTTTTAAACTGGGGGCGGGGGGCCGCAAGATGGTGCCAGGGGGGCCCCAGTTTTATGACATTTTATGAAATACATTAATTTATCAAGAATTCTGTGTAATTAAACCTAAAAAGATAAGGGTACTAACCAAAAGCACTACTTTTTTGTATAATTTAATGTTTTTTTATTAAAATGTTGAGTTTTAGAACAGTTTTTTGTAACAAATTTTCTTTGGTGGGCCGCGAAGGAATGCACCGTACACAAGGGGGGCCGCACGCTGAAAAAGTTTGGGAACCACTGCCCTATACCAGTGGTTCTCAAACTGGGGGCCGCAAGATGGTGCCAGGGGTCCCCAGTTTTATGACATTTTATAAAATACATTAATTTATTGTGAAGCTTACTAACCAACAGCATGACTTTGTATAATTTACAACATGATATCACGGCAAGTCGTGTTATAGTCAATAATTTTTTTTATTAATTTATTCGTGTCCATGGCACGAAATTCCGTTTTTTCCGTGCCTTCAACACGAATGTCGTTCCCATGTCATCCAGCACGAATTTCTATAGTTTTTTTGCGTCCATGGCACGACTTTCTTTTTCGTGTCATTTTATGTACTGTTTTCAATTTTTTTCCCTATTTTTAAAATCATTGTCG
This sequence comes from Paramisgurnus dabryanus, assembly GCF_030506205.2. Classification (NCBI taxonomy): domain Eukaryota; kingdom Metazoa; phylum Chordata; class Actinopteri; order Cypriniformes; family Cobitidae; genus Paramisgurnus; species Paramisgurnus dabryanus. Next base: position 27,744,327 of record NC_133353.1, read on the forward strand.
CTTGGGGTTAGATTTGGGGTTTGGATGTAAGTTTATATATTGGTTTCTTCATGTTTTTCTTTCACTTTTAAAACTATTCTTGCCTGGAGTTGGGGTTAGAGTTGGGGTTTGGGTTAGGATGTCTAAAAATGTAACAAAAAAGTGATTCTAACCCCAACCTCAAGCGACAATTGAAAGAAAATACAGGTAAGAAAAAACAAAACATAAAATGCCACGAAAAAGAAAGTCGTGCCACAGACACAAATAACTATTTATTGAAATTTGTGCGAGTGATACAAAAAAAAAACATTCGTGCTCAAGGCAAAAAAGCTGAATTTCATGCCCTGGACACAAATAAATTAAAGATTTTTTTGTGACTATAACACAACTTTCTGTGAGATCAGTCTGATTATTTTATATGTTTTGTTTAATTAAAATGTTACATTTTAGAACTGTTTTTGTTATAAAAAAAATCTGAGGGGGGGCATGAAGGAATGCACCGTACACAAGGGGGGCCGCATGCTGAAATAGTTTGAGAACCACTGCCCTATACCACCATCACAAATATATTGTGAAAATTGTACATATCACCCACTCCTAACACACAAACACATGCTTAAACGCACAAACAGGATACTGTATATCTTTCAGTCCACTGTGTCTCTGAATAGGGAATTGTCATCATTGCATTGTGATGGTCCCCTCCTACTCAACACCGCATTACAGCACATCATTTCTCTCTCTCTCTCTCTCTCTCTCTCTCTCTCTGTGTGTGTGTGTACATGTGTGTTTTTGTGTATGTGTGTGAGGGGAAAGATAATGAGTGCCTGTCAGTGCTTGACTCACAACCCTTCTTTTCCATCAAGCCGCCTGCCTCTCGATCAATCACAGCCCCATCTTTGGCCTGCCCCGTCACTCATCCACATATCTGTTGAACTCACTCGCTGTGTGTTTGTTTGTTTGTTTGCGTGCATGTGTGTGTGTCTTTCATATACACATGAGTCAATATAAAGAGAAATGAAGGCTATAGTGGGCTCTAATGGGAAATAACACTGTTTGTGTGTGTGTGTGCATCAATGTCTGATAATTCCCACAGGAAGGGCTTAATGAGAGACTGACAGTGTTGATACTGTACTGTGGTGAAGAGATAAGAGGAGAGCTCACCGCCACGATTCATTAAGACTACAGGTTTATATATCTCAAACAGTGTTGAAGGCATTGTCATCTATCATATAAACAGATTCTTTTTATATAATCTATCAAGTCTTTTTATATCCTGTGTCTATTGGGTGTAACAACAGGCTTGCACACTGGGTTTCTGGGTTAAGGGTTTATTTTAATAAGTGCCATAATTAACGTAAGGAATCATTATCGCATAAAATAACACCAGACACGGTGGTCAGGGTGTCATCCTGAAGAATTGTGCTTGCGATAACAATCGACTGACTGAACATTATCTCACTTGCCACATAAGTAAATAACCGGACGCATATTGATTTGAGATTAGATCATTTATTTGTTATCGTTTCACTGTGTTTCTCAGCAGCACTGAGATGTCCAATAGTTTTTGAGGATTGCCAGATGATGTGATTGACCAGCCAGAATTAAATCTATTCGAATAAAAACAATTTGACTTTTTTGATTGCTACCTGTCTTGGAGTGTGAATGCTGTTACCTGTTAATAGGGAAGCATGTGACATATGCATAAATGTGATGTAAATGAAATGACACATGCACACGTACACTTTCACACATAGTCTTTGGTTTGTTGCGCGGCTGTATGTACTGTATAAAAAATATCCACCGGTTGTGATATTCTTAATGGTATTACAGTATGTTCAGTTCAACTTTAAGTAGCTCGCACTTGCACGCACGCATGCACAAGCAAACGCACGTGCACACAAAATACACACACCCTTAAGCAGTCAAATATCTGCTGTATGCAGACACTTCAATCAGAATGTGTTCTCCCTGTTCAGCACTGTTTACTTTACCAGCCAGATCAGAGCTACTGTAAACACAGTACAGAGCAAACAACACTCACTGCCCATTTCTGAAAAAATAGGAAAGACGGATAGAGATGGAAAGGAAAACAGTTAAAAAAAGTTGCATAATTTTTTTTAAAAAAAGAAAAAAAAAACGTTAGTAAAATGTAACATTATGTTGTTAGTAAATGTTAGCAAAACCACTACACTATAAATAAATCCTTGTTGCACTTAAAATTTTAATCAACTTAAAGGAAAACACCACCGTATAGGGCTGGGCGATTAATCGAAATCGAACCGCAATCGCGATGTGAAATGGTGCGATTAGCAAATCGCGGAAGGATGCGATATGATGCGATTTGAAAAATATGCTTTGTGACAGTCTAACCAATTGAGCGAGCGCAAGTATGGCTGTGCTTTCTCCGTGAGAGGCACGTCAACCAAAACAGCGCTTCTCCTAAACTGACGACGTGCCTGCTTCCGCATTGCAAGACTTTGCGCGCGCGTCTTCCACAACAGACAGGGTGTTTAAACTTGACGCACGCGCGCAGCCTGTGTCTCTATGCTTATTAAATACTCACGCCTGTCTCCGCAACCCTGCATCGCAAGACTTCACGCCCGCGTCTCCCAAAACGTATGATGCGTTAAAACTTTACACACACACGCCCAACAATGCTTACAAGCCCGACTCCTTATTTAAAACAAACTAAAATACCATTTAACTGGGTTGCTAATGTCACTTGAATGAAATGACATGACATTGAACGCATTTGGATTTTATATTCATTTTAAAAATTCCAAATGTAGCTATTTAATATTTTGATAGTTATGAAGTTGAGTATTACAGTTCTTTGTTTACAAAAAAAACATTTAAATATTTTAACTTGTTGTTAAAGTTCCAGCTATAATGAACCCACTTATTTAAATACTGTTACAGTGTTAGTCCAAGCTAAATACCATTTAACATTTCATACAATAAGAAGTTTTAATTATATTCTTAATTTTTTTGTTTTTGTTTCCTTATTTAAAAAAAAAGAATGCAGTTAAATCACCAGACCCATAAGCAGTATCAGTAAGAATCAACCATCTAAAGAGGCAGATGCACATTAAATTTAATCGCAAATCAAATCGCAATCGCAATTCCTGGCAGAAAAAGCGCAATTAGATATTTTCCCTAAATCGCACAGCCCTACCACCGTATTTCAATATTTTACTATGTTCTTACCTCAACTTAGAGATGAATAAATACATACCTATCTTTTTTCAATGCGTGCACTTTTAATCGTTGTACAGCGCTTTGTGAATGTGTTAGGATTTAGCCTAGCCCCATTCATTCCTTAGGATCCAAACAAAAGTTTTATTTTGTGCCACCATACTTACTCGTGTAACTACTCATGTAACAGTCTTTAAATAAGAAAAACTTGAAAGTGTTTTGTGGCTTTTAAATTCATCCCTGTTTGGATCCTAAGGAATGAATGGGGCAAGGCTAAATGCTAACACATTCATGAAAGATTAAGTGCACGCATTGAAAAAAGAGAGGTATGTATTAATTTGTGTAAGTGATGACTAGTGAGGTATTGCTATATATGATAACATTTCTAATAAAATAAATGATAACATTTTGGTCCACATATGGCTCAGGTTCCTCCTACAATTCAAATGTCCATGGGTTTTATTGCACCCATTTTTCAGACATTACTGACACATGTATGGATTGATCTGTGTGGCATCACAAGACTTTTTTAAGATGTCAAATAAATCTTTGGTGTCCCCAGAGTACGTATGTGAAGTTTTAGCTTAAAATATTATACAGATAATTTATTATAGCATGTTAAAATTGTCACTTTGTACTCTAAAAAACAAACGGTGCTATATAGCACCAAAACAGTTGCTTTGGATCGTAACGATAGAAGAACCATTTTTAGTGCCATATAGCACCGGTGAAGAACCAGTGAAGCACCAGTGAAGCACCTGTGTAGAACCATATAGTGCTATGTAGAACCATATGTGGTGCTATATGGCCCCTATATGGTTCTACACTGGTGCTTCACTGGTGCTTCACTGGTGCTTCACTGGTGCTTCACTGGTTCTTCACCGGTGCTATATGGCACTAAATGGTTCTTCTATCGTTACGATCCAAAGCAATTGTTTTGGTGCTATATAGCACCGTTTGTTTTTTTAGAGTGTAGGTGTGAGCAAAAATCTGCCGTTTCGGGTGTGTCCTCTAACATACAAATGAGCTGATCTCTGTACTAAATGGCAGTGCCATGTTTGGATAGTGCAGATTAAAGGGTGGTATTATCCCCTTCTGACATCACCTATTTTTTCACATGCTTGCAGAGAATGTTATTATAAAACTAAGTTACTGTGTTGATCTTATTCACATTTTCTACGTTGATAGAAGCACTGGGGACCCAATTATAGCACTTAAACATGAAAAAGGTCTAAATTTAATGGTATGTCCTCTTTAATTCGGAACCTGGTGCCTTTTCTTCAGTTTGGTTAGTTTAGGCATATGTAAACTCAGCAATCGCACTCGGATCTGAACCAAAACAACCGCTCCGAGACTTCCTGAAAGAGGTGGTCTTGGCCCGATTGCAAACAAACTCTGGAGCGGTTAGGTATAAGTGTAAAACCAATCCATCCCAACGGACCAATGAACAGGCTATCTAATTGCTTTATTAACCACGAACATACTTGATAGCTCTTTGGTGATGAATTCAGGTGAGCTAATCAATGCCATTCAAAACCAAAGCGCACCTGTTCCTTATAAAATGTCTTCTTGCAATAGGTACATGGTAATAATGTTGTCCCGCCTAAGTTTTGATTCCTGCTTAAAATAATGAAAATATATACCCGCAGTTACCAAAAAAGCCACACAATAGTCCCGTAAAGCTGCTGAGTGGAATCACAGAAAATAAACAGATGCAATCTACCCAATTAAAGGAGAGCTTACTTGCACGTGACTTGTATTAACCCATTTGCGCCTGAGTTTCAGAACAAAGCAAACAATCTACATGTCTGAAAACACCTTAAAGAGCACATTATTTGTGTATTTGGTATAATACAATGTGATTGCGTGGTTTATGGTTAAAAAAAACAGATTATTGGCCAGCTAATCTGTATGTTGTGATTGGTCTGAATACCTCTGACATCAGACGGAGAAATGACACTCCTTAACATATTTGAAAGATTTGGTCACAATGCAATGCTAAGAGGAGTTAACTTACAGGCTGTGAGTCCGAAGCAGTTTTGATAATATCGGTGTTGTCTACATCACCAATCCCAGGACGTAAACTGTTGCCTACAATCTGTGTGTTTTTTGTAGTCCAATATTTTTTTTTTACATTGTTTACTTTGGGGTTTGTACCTTTTGCATTTCATTAACATGTATTAATACACTCTTACACACCAAAGGAAATGTAAAAACGTGAAATAGACCATAGGTGCCTTTAAAGTAAGGATTAAGGATCATGTTGGTTTTGCAGTAGTGTTTCAATTACTTGGTTTTGCCTTACTACACACTGCAAGCCAGTCACTAAAATCTTTAGATTTTTTTAGGTCTTTTATTACATTGCTTTCATAGCAGTTGTTTTGAACTGTGTTTAAGTGGCTAAAGCATAAAATCTTAATTTTCACAGAAACAGTGCGTTATTTGAAAGCCATCAAAACAGCTGAAAAATCATCTCCTTGAAGACGCTTTAGAAAATTGTGACATAAACACAAATGTCTATAGATGTTCTGCCAGGAAAAGCATTGAACAGATCTATTGTTTGGTTCATAAGCTTGTTTACATCCGTGCTGGAAGTAGGATGTTGCGTTTCCTCTTTTTGTTTACAGAATGCAGATTTTCATAATCTTTAGAGGAAGGGTCAAAAGTACTTATGGTGTTGGTATATACAGTATAATGACATTGATGTTTACCAAGGCTTGTTCTCAACCACAAATCATAGCTCAGTTAAGGATTTTGTATCTGCATGAAACTCTTAAGAGCAGCTGGAGATGTGTTATGATAATATGAATCAGTATGTTTAAAATACTCTCCTTTACCCTAAAATTATTTAACTACTGCTGGTTTACTTCTCAAAGGTGTGGCATATGAAAAACTGTTTACTTTCTATGCCATTAATTCTTAAACGTATACTACTTTACATTTTGCAAACAGCACGCCTAATTAATTACATTAACCCTGGGGTGTAATAAAACCAATGCCGCATGCAGAAAGGGAATAACGGTAAGATATGCGGTAACATTAAATCGCACACAGTGATTATGAATTACAGTTTGAATCTTCATCTGTGCTCATTAATTTAGTCATTCTCATTCAATGTGCATAAAAGAGATGAATTTTTTTATCATATTCAACTTATTTGAGTTAAACTTGAAAAAAAGTGAGCTCATTTCAAAGGTGTGCGCTTATTTTTTATCTGCCTTTGTGTCTTTTGCAGTAAAGCGTTCTCGGCTGTAGCTTTGTATTGTCTTCACGCATAACAGCAGCCCTGCGCACACGCAAACAGTGCTGCCGAATTAACATCACAAACGCAGCACTGGCCCAATAGGACAAGCGACAGACCCAAATCACTCTTACACTGGCCCCGGGCCAACCTTATTGTCGAGCCCTGCCATAAATCTCCAAAATAAAACAAAAGTGTGTGTTTATGCAGCACATTTTATAATGAATTGCTTCGTTATCATGTCACAATGCTATGCAGGCTTTGCAAAGTGGTTGTTTGTGAAGGATGGAGCAGCGCCAAATGTATCCCGACAGCAAACTCACAGTAAGCAGATTTTTTTATTTTATGTAAAACGATGGTCCATAAAATAGCCTTGAAGGCACAACTGCCAAAAATGGCCAGTTTAATTCAAGGGTTGTAAATGATCAAGGAAAAACGAAACTGTGACACATTTATATTTACATTTCATACATAAACATAAAAAAACAATTTAAACAAACTGCAGGAAGTTCAATTAAATAATATGAATTAAATATGATCTCATAATTAATTAAGGAATAATTGATGACGGGCCGTTTAATTATTCGAAAAATAATGCACACCCAAGGTGGTAATGCATCTGTGGTTCCACTACACTGCAAAAAATACTTTCTTAGTTAGTATTTTTGTCTTGTTTTCAGTAGAATATCCAAAAATTCTTAAATCAAGATTTATTTTCTTGATGGACAAAATGACCCAAGAAAAAGACAAAACTATACAATTTAAGTGAATTTGTGTTTAAAACAAGCAAAATTATCTGCCAATGGGGTGAGATTTTGCTTAAATTAAGTGTTTATTTTTTTGTCACCCCTACAAATTTATTTGAAATGTATATTTTGTCTATAAACTAGAATTATTTTCTTAGGTAATTTTGCTTATCAAAAAAGGACCTTAATTTAAAAATTTTTAGATATTTCTACTGAAAACAAGACAAAAATACAAATTATAGCAAGACAAAAGAAAGTCATTTTTTTGCAGTGTACAGGTATGCATTATGTAAGGAATAATTGACAGGCCATTGAATTATAAGAAAATAATGCACACCAAGGTGATAATGCAGCACGGGTGTGCATTATTTTCAAGTTACTCAAAGGACCAGAGTCAATTATTCCGCTTATACCACGGATACCTCAAATTGTGCATCTATTTTTAAGACCTTTGACAGGTCAGGTGTGCAGTTTACAGAGAAATAATCAACACCCATGGACCATTTCTCAGCCAATCAGAACACAGCATTCAACAGACCCGTGGTATAATATCAAATAATTCAAAAGACCGAAGTCAATTATTCTGCTTATACTACGGTTACTACAGACATTGCTCGTGTTTTTTTTTTAAGACATTTGACAGATCAGGTGTGGGTTTATCAAAAATAATGCATACCCATGTAACATTTCTTAACCAATCAGAATAAAGCATTCAACTGCCCCGTGGTCAAAAAAGGTAAATAAGGCGTAGCTACAGCATAGACCTTATGCACGACTATAAATTGGACTTAAGACACCACTGTTTCCATATCTCTGACATCCTGGTCACAGATTGGGTGGTGTGTGCACAGTCAAATGTCAAACTATTAAGATGCACATTTGTAGACCGAGTCACCCGGGTCTTTTTAATAATTTACTACAACACTGATAAGCAAACTTACAAAATGCATACGCAAACAGATGACAAACAACTGCTTAGTGAAATACACAGTGAGTGAGTTTGCATACTGTATGCACGCTGCAAAATCCACACCTACGTTTGTTTTTCAATTTTTAAAGAAGTTTATCGTTTAAGTGCCATTTTTCTTCCATGGTTCCTGTGACGTACGTAAAACCTGAAGCGCATGCATTCGTAGCCATTCAGAAGAAAGCTACAGTGAGTGGGCGAGCATTGAATACTGTATGCGCCTCTGTGTTTACGTATGTTCATTATGCGAGGCTTCCTCCTTGCTAATGATAATTTAACTAGCAAAGCAGCTCAAAATTAGCAGTGAAAACCTACAATGCATAACAGGAAGCCTGACCACATAAGTACAGAATTGTTTGACTGGACTGGGAAAATAATTTTTACTTATTTTATATTATCTGACATTTTTTGTCCAATTGTAGAAACCATAATTAAAGCAGTCATTTCATTACAATTGTTGAGTTCAGTCCTTTAAAGGATTGTTTTTGTCCTTTAAAGTAATGTTTTTGCCCAATATGACCTACAGTGCATCCAAGATTTGTCAGTATGTGTGTCCCTTTGGGAACAAACCCATGAGCTACAAAAACACCTAAGCAAACTTGAGAGAAGTATTCTGAAATATCTTAAAAGCTGACCAACCTGAGCGTCTCTGCCATGCGTCTCAGATCTTCATTCTGCTGTTTCAGTCTCTCCAGCTTGGCCAGGATCTTGGAGAGCTCCCTGCTTGACCGTTCCGGATGATCGTTGTCCTTCACAAGGTGACCCCCGATGTAGAAAAGCAGCGTGCCCCAGGCCAGCAGCACCAGCATGATCCAGCGCCACGAGCCCGACCACGGACGCATGGCGCCTACTGCTGCCCAGCACACACTACTTTCACAAAGCAGGATTCTGAGGCATGCTAACCACAGTAGCAATGCACCACCACAGGGCTCCTCCGCAGTGGAGTGGGACGTCAAGGGTCGCTTAAGCTCTCTTGTGTGCTGGTAGACACCTGGAGGTTATATCATAGCACCGGGCCCTCGAGAAGAAGAAGCAAAGTGTTCGAGTATGAGTGGATCTTGTTTTCCGCCTGTCTCTCTGAGATCCTCTGAGAACTTTGATGGCTCAGATTAGTTCCTCTTGCTCCAGGGCCTCTCCGAGGGTTCCTGCCTCTGTAAAAACACAACGTGTGTGATAAGTGAGATGGCAGGACATGCTTGCAGTAACAGCGAGAGATAAAGGCAAAAGTGAGGTCTGAGATTACCAGCTCCGCCTTTTCCTCCACATGGATATAAGGCTGGAATGAGCTTCACTGCTGAGAAAGCTACTCACACGGCTATTAAAGAAGATTAAAATGAGCTCAAGAAGCCAGAGTGAGATATAAGTCAGCAGAAAGTTAGCGTGAATTATGAACTCCAAAAGTGCACACTGTTAAAAGTATATTTATAGAGTTAAAAAGAGGGATTTAGAAAGAAAATCATAACTACCTGCCAAAACTATAACATTTATTAGTATTATGATTTAACCAACGATATTTCATAGCAATCCATATGTATTTTACTAGGTGGCTAATTCGTATTATTTTGTGTGACTACATTCGTACTAGGGATTCATAACGATTAATCGCGATTAATCTATAGCAGAATTAAAGTTTTAGTTTACATCATATATGTGTATGAACTTTTGTATAGATAACTTTTGTATAGATAAATGCACACACATGCATGTATATATTTAAGAAATGTTTACATGTGTATATACATTTGAATTTATGTATAATTTATATTATATATAAATACTTAATATATAAATATATTTTTTTTCTTAAAATTATACATGCATGTGTGCATATTTATATATACATAATTATTATACACAGTTTACACACATATATAATGTAAATAAAAACTTTTTTCTGCTATAGATTAATCACGATTTAATTTATGCATCCCTAATTCATACTTTTTTGTACAATATGCTTTGACTTTTGGGTTAGGGGTGTGTTTTTTATGATAATCGTACGTTTTTGCACGATTAACTTTATACGAAATTATACGAATTAGCCAGTTCCTAAAATATGTACGAATTCTCATGAGATCAGGCTGGATTTAATACATTTCTAGAAAGATTTGTTATTAAGAAAAAACATTAAGGGAATTGTATACTACAAAATAGTTATATTTGCGCAGTACGCAAAGTAGTAAAAAATCTATTCTTTGCACAGTAAGCTAATTTTATGCTTTCAATTTCATGAAAATACAACATGCAAATGTTCGTAAACAATGAAACAAGGCCGTGTGAGAACAATTTTCAGTAGCACAGAAAAGTTTGCATCGATAACCCTAATCTTAACCTAATATTTTTATCCCAGATATTAAGCTTTTAAGTATTCCTGTGCCTAAGCCAGCCAATGAATGAAGGCCTTCATTTTTCTAACCCAGGGTTTGCCAAACGGGGAATTGAAGGGGGTTTGTGGGTTGATAAAAATCAATTAATTAATTAATTACAATTAAATTATAAATGTAAATAAATAATTAAATGTGAAATATAAAAAAATCTATATAAAATACTTACTAACAAAAAGATATACAGTATTTTATTTCGTTAAAGGGACATTACACTTTTTTTGAAAATATGCCCATTTAGCATAGCTTAGCACAATCCATTGAATCTGATTAGACCATTAGCATTGCGCAAAAAAATAACCAAAGAGTTTCGATATTTTTCCTATTTTAAACTTGACTCTTCTGTAGTTACATCGTGTACTAAGACCGACGGAAAATTAAAAGTTGCGATTTTATAGGCAGATATGGCTACTTTCAAAAGCAGGGACTATTTTGGGGCAGTGCGTAATATCACTACGCCTGCTGCAGCCATGTTACATCAGCAAAGTCCTTGATTATTACACCAGAATAAGAGTATAGTTCCTAGCCATATCTGCCTAGAAAATCACAACTTTTAATTTTCCGTCGGACTTAGTACACGATGTATCTACAGAAGTGTCAAGTTAAATAGGAAAAATATCAAAAGTCTTTGGTTATTTTTTTAACGCAATGCTAATGGTCTAATCAGATTCAATGGATTACGCTATGCTAAAAGTGTTGCGCCAGACCCACAGATCAGCTAAATGGATTACAAAACGGTAAAAAATATTAGATTATTTAAAATATTTACTTTCAAGTACTTCCAAGTAAATAATTATGTCAAATTGGATCGTCTGACAAACAATTAAAAAAACCCTGCCCTAACCTAACCCCAACAATGTCGTTGCAAGCACCATGCTCTACCAGTTGAGCTACAGTAACACCACACGAAAAGCACATTGTCTGTTTACTATCAGTATTTTTGTATCATTGCATACAATTCAGACTACAAATTCACTAAAAATAATGAATTTCCCCATGGTGCTGTAGATTCAGGGTCGACGCTGAAAAGCCATTTAGGACAAGCTGTGACATGTGCACGCATACCCATTTTGTGACTTCTGCCCGACATGAGAGAGATCTTGTACGTACATTCATTGACTTAAATGAGCAATCACAGTTGAACTGCTCTTGTATCACAATCTTGAGTTAATACACACTGCACACCCACGGCATATCTTAAAAGCAAACCATTTACGGAGCTGGAATAACACGCCGCTCACTGTGCATGTAAAACGAGGCTGACGGATGGGAGTATCTGATAGATAGGGAAACGTAGGCTGTGCTTATCCTTCATTATGAATAAGGGCGGAATATAGAGACCCATTATGGATTTCTGCATGGAGCATATACAATGCATTATGGATTGCGGTGGTGTGTCAGACCCGGTAATCAAAGGCTGCAGTGCGGGATTGAATCAATAGAGTGACCTTCTGCTAGTGTCTGAGCACAGCGGACCGGCAGCTATTTATGCACATCACTACTGCAGTCAACGGGGCGTATGCACACTGGGCACTACACATAAACAATAGGCACCGCACACATAATTCTATTAGCATGAACATTATCTTCATAATCTAATGCATACACGGCTATCCTACTCATTAAATGGGGTCTATCACAGATATCAGGGCTGTCAGATTGTTTAACAAACACTATAGCTTATTCTGTAATCATGTCAGTGATGATGTTCATTAAAATATGTCCGCCCATGTTTACACATCCATACCTGTTTACCTCCCTGAAATAAATGGCAGTGCGAATTCTGAGAGTATGCACAGGTCCGTAAACATCACATAGGTCAGCTGCATGTTTTAAGGTCGCTATAGAGTTAATTATATAGAATCCACAACAATGGATGATAAAATAGCATTATGGGTACATAATATTGTTCATAGACGAGAGGAGAATGTTGGACAATGTGAAAACAGACATCAGCAAGAGCTGAACAATATTCAGAAGTCGCGCCAGAGACCATTTGGCTGTTTTATCGTTCATCAGCTGGAAAAATTATTTGAAAATGAACAGTTTGAAATTGACTATTTTTACAATGGTTTTTAAAACTTAATATGATAGTTATTAGCCCTTTAAAGATGCTGTGCCCTAACCAAGCACTCTATGTGATAAAATGACATACATGTCATAAAAATGATAACAGATCTGCATAACCAGCCATTACGGCAATAAGACTGCACCCGTTGTAAAATGTCATTGGCCCAAATCCGACCACTCAAACAAATTACTATTCCACACCTGGTGGGAATAAATTAGGAATAAGAGACAGTATGGGCTATAGCCTCGAAAAGCGGAATTTTAACCATTCAAATGCAATTATAAACAAAATGCATGCAATAAAGGTGTAGCCTTTAAGTCAAATCACTATATTGGCATTCAGCACTGATGAATTTGTAAAAAAGAGCAGCCTTTAATTTCTCTGGAAGGGCTGAAGTGTGCAATGCAGAATGACACATCTATTTACATCACTAAATAAAGTGCCTCTCCACAATGACATTGTACTTATTTAAACTTATAATTAACTCGGGGGTGAAGCCAAGGTTCCAAGTTTCCCACGTAAACACATCAGAGGCAGCGAGTGTAAGTACACACTCAACATCCTCATTATAGAAATGTCACCACTGACTGCCATTACTCTTAGTTTTAAATGGAAAATGGGGAGCGAGTCATTAAAATGCTGCATTAAATTGAACCGGACGATTTGGTGCTGAAAGAGAAATAATCTGTAAACTGCACCGTCCCGCATGAGCGCAGCCTTCGTACCCCGCTCCTAGAGCTCATGAATAATTGAGATCTGCATAGTGACACAGCAGCACGCAGACAAGGACAGCAATAAATCCATAATTAATGCCTGCATTTATGAGCTGAACAACAGCCTGGTCAGGTTAGGAACGAGTTTTGAATCTCACTATTCCTGCTTCTTACCAAGGTAGAGAGATGGTATTTAAAGGAAAACACCACCGTTTTTACTATGTTCTTACTTCAACTTAGATGAATTAATACATACTTATCTTTTTTAATGAGTGAACTTAATCTTTGTACAGTGCGTCGTGAATGTGTTAGCATTTAGCCTAGCCCCATTTATTCCTTAGGATCCAAACAGGGATGAATTTAGAAGCCACCAACACTTCCATGTTTTCCCTATTTAAAGACATTTACATGAGTAGTTACACAAGTACGTATGGTGGCACAAAATAAAACTTGGCAATTTTTTAAAGCAGATAAAAAATGAGAACTGTATTGTATGGCGGAAGAGCACTTAGTGTGCAGCACTTAACATCATCAATAATATGTTGACTACTCCCCCTCTCGCTCAAACCTCCGTCAATATTACTGCGCCCGAGGTCGAAGTGCTGCAAACTAGGTGCTCTTCCGCCATACAATATAGTTCTCATTTTTTATCCGTCTTTAAATAGGGAAAACATGGAAGTGTTTGGTGGCTTCTAAATTCATCCCTGTTTGGATCCTAAGGAATGAATGAGGCTAGGCTAAATGCTAACACATTCACAACGCGCTTTACAAAGATTAAGTGTACGCATTGAAAAAAGAAAGGTGTGTAATAATTAATCTAAGTTGAGGTAAGAACATAGTAAAATATTGAAAAACGGTGATGTTTTCCTTTAATGCATGGGTTTGCCTACTACAGTACATACAATTCATATATACTTAGTATAGTACACGTAAAAGTTAACACCTTTACTGTCAACTAGTTAGCTTGGTTTAAAGCCCTAATACGTGTTGTGAGGTTACTGCAATACCCAGAACTACTATCAAGCTGTTCTTCATTTTGAAACTATAAAACACTAAATGAAACCATAAATTTGATACAGCTGAGCAGGCATTTATACAGTCACGCAACAGTGACTTTCACCATTAAGTCTTTCATACCTCAGATCTTCAACGTACCATGAACAATTTAATTGCACTATTTAACAAATTTGAAACGCAATGCTTTTTCTAAGGGCAGCTGGAAATGACAAACTCTTAAAATGTCAAATACTAATATTTAACAATCGATATTTATCGATTCGGTTTATGGTGACAAACTATCACGTTTTGCAACAGTATTTCCTAAACGATTTGTCTGCGGTACCTCCAATGAACCATCAGTAAAGCTCACCACTTCATCGACACTAAACCTTCAGCGCTACCATTAATATTACTAAAATGACCATTATAACAATGATTCATAACAACAGACTCACCATGTCTCTCTTGCTTGGAAACAGTCATGGAGAAACTTTCAATATGAGCCAACAGCAATCTACATCTGTCATCTATATATATCTATATATATATATATATATATACACATGCATATTTGAATAAAAATGTTATGAATGTCAAAAGCTGTTTTGCATGTTTTGCTTCCTTTCCTGGACAGAAAAATCGCCAGCAGTGTATACTTCCAACCTGTGCTCCATGCAGTGATGTCCTTTAATACTAAAATACTGTATAAAGTGTCACAAGTTTTGTCTTAAAAGGTCTGATCTCTCTCTCTCTCTTTTTTGTATGAACTTGCATCATCTCTCATTCAACTGTAGATGTATGAAGCTCTACAGGAGTAACCTGAGTGACGCACCCATTGGTTTTTATAATTGAGCATTCTGAGAACCAAATACTTTAGAGTTTAAGGTATGTAATTGGTTCTCAGAATGCTCATTCACATTTGAGCCAAATAAAACAGTCATGTTTAAAAATATATACAGTGGTTAAACAAGATAATCGATTTTTAAAGTACTTTTCTTTCAAAAAAAGTAGATTCAATTCAAAAATTCATGCTTTTGGAGTTGATCCTCTGTCCCCAAGGCTATGTGTACCCTTCTTTGCTCTTATATGTTAGATTTTCTATGTTGCATGTTAAAAATTAACCTTTTTATTATGATATTTGACCTTTGGAATTAATTTTCAGAAACATTTTGTTACCTTAATGAGGGCAAATTTGTCTCACAACACACAGCATGTTGTCAATTTATGTCAATTGATTAACTTCAAAATGATCACTATGCCACCTAAACCCATAGGCATAAATAAAATACACTGACATGTTAGATGACAGATAAAAACTGACAAACTCACCACAGGATTTTTGTAAATATCCAAGACATTTCTGCCCGAAGCCAAGGTTAATGTTGTATTAAAATGTATATTGACATTCAACAAGATCCTTAACCAGATTTAAAAAAACAATCTTAATTATTTTCTCCACTTAAACATCAAAGACTCATTGATGTCTTTCCCATTGTGATGCACTACATATTAGTCGAACTTATTAAAACAATACAGGTGCATTGTGGGAGCACTTTATGTCTATAAACCACTCCCTCTTACTGTAAATAATTATTCTGCATTAACACCAGTGCAGATCTGATGTCACGTGGGAACTTTGTGCTCTCCATTCAAGTACATTTTTACATTGTTGCAGGGTATATATTTTGTCAGTTTTTGTGTTCCTAGAGGACTGTCGTGTAATATGTCAGTGTATTTTATTTATGCCTATGGGTTAAGGTGGCATAGCGAGTCCGACCATTTTGAAGTTAATAAATTGACATAAATTGACAACATGCTGTGTTATGAGACAAATCAAGGTGTCATTTTTTTTTATTCAATTAATATTTTCCTGGTTCCATATTTATTTAAGTCAGAACGTCTCTGTTGGGTCCTGCTGACAGGCGCGGTGGGAGCGTACAGCAGGTGACGCAAATGATGGGATCTCTGAAGACTATTATCCAAAAACATTGCACCAAAGCCAAGTGAAGTTATCTATAATACAACAATATAGACACGGCATGTTTTACGTCTGTATGTTATATGTGTGAGAGTTCATTATTCCATCAAGCTGTCAATCATTATCTCTCCTGCGCTCGCTTAGTGACTGAACCTAAAGTGTGTCTAATCTTTCAGATCAACTGATATGGTAAAGTGCTATTGTCCTCTGCCTGTTACTCACACTATATCGATAGTACAAAAAAGTTACTTAAAGATGTTGTGCTCCTTAATAATTTGACGCAAACTTGTGATTTTTCCAGTTGTGGTACACAAGTAATGCCCGCTTCAAACGCATGCAGCATGACAGGTTGCTGTCAAGTCTCTGTCACAAGGTTCATTAATTCATCATCAATTAATTCATAGACTGATTTTCCCTTATTATGTGAGACATAAATGTTGCACTGTGCCGCCCTGTCTTTAGCATTGTATTATTCACTTAAGTGTTTTTATTGTGAATTTTAAAATTACTCGATTTACTCAAGTACTCGTCGTTAACAAAAACATTAGATGCTCGATTATTAAAATAAACGATATTGAAAGTCCTGCACTATTTACCCTTAACAATTACGTAGAATAATAAATAAGTAAATCAATTATTACTTAAACTATTACTTTTTTAAAGGTAAGTGGTTGCAATCCATTTATTTAAGCTTACTTTAAAAAAAATTAAAAATAAAATTAATTAAAAAACTTTTGTTTAAATGTAGCTTAAATAAATTGATTGCAACCACTTACATTAAAAATTAGTTGAGTAAATTAAATGAATCATTTTTTTCAGTGTGTGCAATTTGGGAGGGCACCTTATATGTTTTAATCATCAAGAAGAGGATTAAAATAGGTTACTAATTGATGATGAAATACAAGTATGTCTTGTATTTCTTCATGTCTTGTCGCATAATTGTTAGGTTTGGCATGTATGCATGTAAACTATCAATGTGTTCAGTATCTAGCAAAGATTTCCCCATGGGGCTTAAATGGAAACGGGTTAATTAGGTCATGACACAAAAAAACATGAAAGGTGACAAAGTAGTTGCCTGGTGTACCAAGAAGCTTGCACAAGAAGCTTGAATTAAGAATCCAGTGTATTGAAATAAAAACCATGCTTTTAAATACAGGAGCTTGAGATTTCTTAAACTTGAGAAATGAGAAACTTCACAAAGTTTAGGCCCTCCTGAAGAATGAGGGGACATTTTTCTAAAAAACAAAAACAAAGCTTTCCTAACGGCTAGAACAACCTGATTTAAAGGGAGTCATTAACAAACCTTCAGTACCATTCACTTGTTATAAAACCAATAAGAGGTGAATAAAGTTACAGGGCATGAAAGAATTTGTTTTTAAACAAAACATTATCAGCTTAAGTTAATAAATACAATTATCAGGTAATTATTAGTGAAGGGATAAGTTGAAAAACTTTGTTTTTCCCAAAACAATTCAAACTGATACATCAAAAGTATAAAAAAAAATTAAATACTATCCCATCCGGTATACCACCCAATATTAAATGGTTAGTTTACAGTTGAATACAAATTCTGTCATTAATTACTTACTAGGCTTGTTGTGATAGCCAGATTTAAGCATCCTTTTAAAAAAAAGAAAAGTGCCATTTGTCCCGATGCTCAGTCCCTAAAGCTTGGGACACGCTCCGGGTCACTTCATGCACCTCAATCAAACAAGTGCATTTCCGCCTACGGCTATAAATGCATTCATAGGCAATTTAACAGAAGCACCTCATTCAAAAATTGTCTAGGTTTTCAAAGTGAAAGTAAAATGTGCACGCCCGCACGGAAATTCATACGCAATTGAAGCCCCCCACCCGGTAATACTGGTAGCACCAGGTTTGTCACATGTTGATTAAATTGTGGAAACATTTCCTCACTGTCACATCCCTATTACTCATCCTCATATCGTTCCACACCTGTACGACTTTTGTCATCTTCAGAACACAAATTAAGATTTTTTTAATGAAATCCCAAAGCTTTTTGAGCTGTATAGACAGCAAAGCAACTCATAAATTTATGCATAGGAGACTAACTTTGAGTATAAAGTATTCTTGTCGCTTCATGAAATAAAGACTGAACCACTGTAGTCACGTAGGTTATTTTATAATATCTATACTTTCTTTATAGGCCTTAAACTGTGTGAGTTGGGTTGCTGTTTATGGGGGCTCAGAAAGCATCTTTGAATTGACTTTGTAATCTACTCGTGCAAATCGTTGTATTCGCGTTTGCTGGGCATGCCCCATTATGGGTGTTAAACAACATAAAGGTGAATAAATAATGACAACATTTTCTTTCTGGTGTGAACTGACTCCTCCACTTCACATACAGCATTTTAAATCCTCCATGGATTTTGTTTTCACTATATTTTGCCTTTGGGGGCGTGCACACCAAAGCTTTTATGCCGGTGTGTATTTTCAATTGTTTCCAATGGAAGAGCACCATTTTTAAACCCCCTTACAGTGATGAACAAGTTCAGACCAAACAGCGAGGAAAAAACACACCTTATCTTTACACGCTTAGTCTTACTTAAATTGAAGAAAACATGGAGACACATGGAGAGCAAGAGCTATTGCGCTTACACAAGCTGTAGCTGAGTACGTAATTTTTTGTTTTTTAAGTTATTACAATACTAAAAAATTTGTCAAAGTTGAGAAACTAATGTAAAATACCCAATTTTATGAAGTGTTTGATGATACAAGTTTGGGTGGAATTTTTCATGATATTCTTTGCCTCTATTGATTCATAACCTCCAGCACTTAATTACCTGTAAAATATTAACCATGCCCATCAGTTTTTGCTCTTCTGCATTTTTTGTGCTCTTTGTACTCTTACATGATGAGTCAAACGTTTGCCACTGGGTAAATTCCAACTACAATGCTAAAATCGCTTTACTTTCGTTAAAGAAAGACATGCTAATCAAATACAGAAAAACGTTGGCTTAAAATACATTTGCATCTTACATTTGCTAATTTTACATATAAGCAGGGCTTCTGCAAGCATTGTTCCTGCACTGTGAGCTTTAACCATCTGCTCAGAAGGCAAAGTCAAATGTTTATGGATAAAGATAGATTACTTGAATTACAGCTAAATTTGTCCATGCGCATATCCATTGATTTTCAGTATGTAACCGAAGCTGTGACAAAACCTGATTAAATTGCCAATGAATTCATTGCATGAGAACCTCATGCTAGAACTATATGGAGATTTCATTTTCATAATGGAACTAAAACTAACACCAAGAGATGAAAGGTAGATTCCAGTGTACAGCTTTGTGGTTGCTAAGGTGTTAAAAGTGGGTTTAATGCATTGCTGTGATATGTTTCTTACTGGTGGCTTATGACCTGAGCCTCTTCCTCAATGCAAATGAGTGTGATTTTAACCCCCTTTAGAAAAACATTTCCGCCTAAAAATGTGATAGATAATCCAATAAGCAAATACACAGTTCTGCATAAAAACAAATATAAAACTTGTTTTATCTTTCTAATGAAGTTTTAAAGTGGCAGAATGGTTTCAAATAGACCAAAAAGTCCATGTTGTCCACATATTATAGGACTTCCAATCATCAGCCCTCTGGCTGTATGCCGACCCAAGTCTAAAGTCACAAGAGCAGGTGGCCAGCAGGACGGGCACAGACATGGCACCCCGCTGGCAGGGCATGATGTGGTGCACCTGATGAGTTTACTTCTACCATAAATTTAACATTAGGTCACTCCTTTGAGGACCTGTCTTCCTATGTGCAAGCATTAGGTGTCTTTAAGGTCTAGGGATGGGGAAACAGAATGAACTGAAACAAGTTAATAGCCAGTTGGCACTGTGTCTTGCCTGGCATGCCATACTGTATAGAGACCCTCCGGATATTTGTACACCTACTTGCTGCACCTTTCTACCTCTCATCTGCCTTTTATTTGTGTGCTAGAAAATCTGAGTATGTGTGCGTGGTCAAATTTCTAAAAATATACCTGCCGTCTTTTAATAACCTCCCATTCTACATTTTTAGCAAGTTCGGTCATTTACACACCCTCCTGTCACAATGCTAAAGACTGAAAAACAAAATATACATCATACTAATTCACAATGTTCTCATTCAGTAAGATGTCAACATCTGAGAACTGAATCTCTGAGTCAGCAGGAACCAAATCAGTCCATTTGTGAACAAATCACTCAGACCGGTTAAGTGATGAATCAAATGCTTGACGCAACTCAACTGAAAAATGATTCATTCATTCGACATTGAACATTTTCATGACGCCAGACAAAGGTGTAAAATAGGTGGAGGTCAAATATTTTAGTTAATAAAAATTACGTTTGGTCTGTATGGCTTCAGTGATATACTGATGTAGTATACAGCACACATAAACATCATTCACACAGCACTTTGGTCCCAGAAAAATATCCATAGAATTGGCAGACAGGCTTCCGTGTGAACACAAACACATCCCATAAATGTTCTGGGATTGCTCCTGGAAAGAGGACCTAGTAATATTGCTGAAAGATACGTTTGTGTGTGAACACGACACAGAAACAATGCTGTAAGGGGCGTGCCATAGGGATGACGCGCATGTGTCATTGTTGTCATTGCAACCATAAATTATGGTTCAGCTATTTAAAACCAAGAATTTACAAGCATCTAGTGCTGCCACTAACGACTAATTTTCTAACGACTAATCTTTCGACTTATTTTTCGAATAGTCGACTATTCTAAACGACTAATTAAAAAAACTCAAGTGTTTGTTATTTCATTGTGTTCATTTTATTTTGAACCCACCGGTGTCATAAACAATATGAATAACTTAAATGTTACCAAATAAAAAATTACAATGTAAACAATATAAATAATAATAAAAACTTCCAGTGCAAAGTAGATGCTTAACAGAAATATGAAATGTTTCACTTCTACTCTTTGATCATATATTGCATTTTAACACAACTGAATGCTATTTTACATATTATCTGTTCTGTTGTAGCCTATAAAATAGTGACTAAACATGACCCATCACCTCGTTTTTATCCAACCAGCTGTTTCTTTAACTGCTGCTAAAATCCTGATTTAGATATGCAAAAATCACCATACATTTACATTGTAGCTTTACTGCTGTTGCTCTTCTCATAATTGTTGTTGTGTTTTGAGCCATTTCTTGATTTTAAATGCGAGTGATATAGCGCAGACAATTCGGTGCAAATTGAGAAATATAAGAGAATACACTGTTGTTGTTAAATAGACTACAGAACACGGCATACAGCATCATAGGGAGGGAGAAAGCTCGCACACAGACTCACACTACTGCTAATCTTTCTTCAAGTCATGTTAACTCGATCAGTCGTCTTTGTCAGAGACATCTGTGAATGTTGACGTTTACGCAAAAAAGAAAGTACATTAAAAACACTGCCACCTTTTCACTGTCACGTAAGAGAGAGGCGCGCTCGGTCGAGGCGCTGCAAGCAACATGAGTGATATAGAGAGAGAGAGAGAGAGAGAGAGAGAGAGAGAGAGAGAGAGAGACAGAGAGAGAGAGAGAGAGAGAGAGAGAGAGAGAGAGAGAGAGAGAGAGAGAGAGAGAGAGACGCGCTGAACACTCGCAACAATGAATTGAGCCGTTTAAAATAGTAAAATAAAAATGTAAATGGGAATCATGAAAAATCTATTTGTTGCGTCCAGTGTTGATTCCGTGGCGGAATCACGAGCAAACATAGCCTTTAACATCCAAAGACAGAGTCATTGTACTTCTCAAAAGAGTTAATAAAACAGTACTGACTAGCTCGCCATTTCATTCATAATCATATAACAGTTACTTACGTTGTCCTATTCTCTGTGGGTGCAGCAATTTTCATCGTCGATTACGTCGACTATGTCGACTATTCGCAGCAGCACTACAAGCATCTTAACATTCACAACGGAAAATGTCTGCAAACTGGACTGAAGCAAAGATCAGAGCGCTCGTCACTATCCGCGCTGAAGCTGAGATCATTCAGCAGCATAAAAAACACGTCATGTGCTCATATGAGCTTAAAATAAACCAAAATGCATGCAGAAATCAATGCAACCAGAAATATCGTTCAGGAAGCTGAGATCATTCACCAGCATACTAGAATAGCGTGTCAGGCGCTCCTTTATAATATTATCATAAACTAAAATGCACGTACATGGTTTCTGGAGAGAGAAATAATCGATGATGAGCAAACTTCAGACGCTGCGGAGAAAACCTACCAAGTGCAGGACTTTAATCACGTCATGTGTCTTTACTGGATCTTAACGGCATTTGTATGAATGCGCGCACACATTCCGGAAAATCATTTGAAGTGTGAATGAACCAAAAATCGAACGATCCCGAACAAATCCCGGATGCGTTTTCTGTGTATTTTTTTTAAAAATTGCTATAGTTGGAACTTAATGGACCACTTTAACAATAACTTTTACATCGGTTTTATATTTGTTGTATTTGGTTTTGCAACAGCAAGCTTCAGGCTGTGTTTATTGTAATTGCATGGCAAACAGCAAAGGGAAAAAATTCTTCAAAATGTTTCCTTTTGTGTTCTGCAGAAGAAAGTCTTGTAGCTTTGACCGGGGGTGAGTAAATAACGAGAGTGCATTCATTTTCCGATGAACCATTTCTTTGAAAATGAAGCTATGAACAAACGTTCCCACATGCACAGTGAGACTGTTGAGGTTGTGGGTAAAAGTGTGAAGATAACAATGGTGAGAAACTTGCAAGTCTGCAAATCAGCCCCCCTAAAAGTGTAAGGTACTATGAGATGTAACGTGTTGGCCTGGTATTGTTTGTGCAAGCTTATGTTTAAATCTGCCAAGAGTGAAGTAAATATAAAAGGTGTGGCTGGAGGCTATCTCTGATCATCTGAGAAAAGGTCACACCTGCACCATGCTCTCCAAGTGTGTATGTGTGTGTGCATAAAAACAATTATGCAAAAAAGTGGGGCTGTTCGAACAGGGGGTGGGAGGGCAATTAGGAGGGGAAAGCTTTGGTTTGTCTCTTTCATCAGTTTTATATTCAATAAATGTCAAATTAGGCAGGCAACACCTGTTAAGGCAATCTGGTGTTGTCTCCCTAGTTGAGTGTGTGTATGAGCGTGTGTGTATTTGAACTGAAGTACAGTGAATACTTGAGCAACCTCGTAGCAATTTAAACTCTTATCTGCATTTGATGTGCATATCATTATAATATTGCATGAAACACCCAAATGAAAATGGAAATCAAGTCCTAGCAACCCACCCATACTCCATTGGATATTCTACTTTGAGTTAAAGCAGTCCAAACTCTCTTTAGTTCAATAAAATCTAATACTATAAAAAATTTTGATTTAGTAGTACATGCACATGCAAAACGCAATGCTTAGATGCTTGAATGTTGTGGGATGTTGCTAAGGTGGTTCTAATTTATTTTAGTAGGTTGCTATAAAGTTGCGTTGTTCTGGGTGGATGCTACAGTGATTCCCACAGTATTTGCACTGGATGACATCATGTGCTACTTAGCATAATTGTGACCTTATTGCATCGCATGTTTATATGAACTAGCTTTGGAACTTTGGATACCATAAAGCCATTCTTATGGGTGCAAACAACAAAATAAAGATAAAATATTGCCTAAACATGACACTGTAATACTCCATCCTTCCACAGTGACTTCACCTGACAAAATCACCATACATCTTCATTAAAGGTCCACTCTTTAGATTTTCAGTGGCATCTAGCAGTAAAAATTGTGAATTGCAACCAACGGCTCAGTCCACAGCTCCCCCCTCCCTTTCGAACGCATAGAGAAGCTACGGTAGCTGTCACAGGACAAACATGTCAAAGTCAACGTAGTGACAAAACGCGCTCTATTGAACAGTTTGTTCGTTTTGGTCTACTGTCGAAACATGGCCGCATGAATAGTCGACTTCCGTGTAAGGGGACACGTGGTGTATGTAGATAAAAACGGCTCATTCTAAGGTAATAAAAACAATATTACAGTATTATGTAAGGTCTGCATCCACCACAGATAATATAGTTATATATACTTTATTACATTTCTGTCAAGAGATCCTTCTAAAAGTTATACAATGCACCTTTAAAGAGATTTTCACTATATTACTTCCTTGGAAAAGTCACACTTTATGCTTGCAGGACAGTACTGGTTAAATTTTCTACAAAATAAAAGCTAAGGTCTAAAAAGTGGCTATAGTTCTTGCTATGCACTTTTCCTGAAATAGTAGTTCCAGTTGGTTTGGTGAGTGTACATATATGTACCTTAATAGTACATATCAGGACCTTTTCAAAGGGTACCGCCCCAGTGACAGATTGGGACCATTTTGTGACTATTTGTTTCTTACAGTGTAGTGGCTGCACTGACAAAAATCTCTGGTTGCACGTGATTGAATTAAGTTATCTTAAAATGATTTTTCTTAAAAAAAAAATGTTGGATCTACATAATTTCATTATGTACACCAGTTCAACATGATTGAATCAAGTTTTCTTAAAATGACATTCATTTTAATTTATGTTAATTTCATTTTAAGAAAACCTAATTTAATCATGTGCAACCGTTTTTTCATTGTGGGTATTGATCCAGGTCAAAAAAAGACCCTGTCCCCAAAGGGTTCCTGATGTTCTGTTCACTAGATACTTGTATGATTTCAGGGCTCTCCTTCAACTCTTTCCTCTCACCAGGCAAATATCCAATCATTTAGAAAAGTAATAGCACAGCCCTTTTCATTTAATTGCAACAGCACACCTGATAGACCGCCAGTAAAAGAGAGCAAGCAGAATCTTGTTAAATGAATCTGCTTCTGAATCAGTTCAGTCTTTTAAGAGTTCAAGAGCTGTAATAGACTTGATGAATCTCAGTGAGCCAAAAGTGCAGCGTGAGGTTGGGAAAATTTTGATTTAGTTTCTTATGAAATGTTGAGTAGACGTGGGTGAGTGTTTAACAGACTAGGTATAGGCGATCAAAAAGATCTATCTCCATCTTTGACAGCAGTAGATGAATGCTGGATGGATGTTTAGTAGTCTAGTGGTCTCCAACATGGTGCCCGCACAGAGTCTATGAGGTGCCCGCCAATGCAGATTCTATAGCCTTAATTTGAATAATTAACATATTTTATATAAACTTGGCTTATTTTATGTATGTTAACATTGTAAACAATGATAAAACATATAAACAAATAAAATAAAAGAAAAAGATTTGAGTATACTATATAAAAAGTAGCCCTCCAGATTGTTTTATCCATTGTGGTGGCCCTTCTTCACAAAAAGGTTGGAGACCCCTGGTCTAGGGCATTCACAATTAAAACAGTATTAAACACGATTTATTTCATTTGACATGATTTATCCTGTTCTGCGTGATTTACTTAATACTAATTGGAAAAAAAAATTGTTAGTATTGAAGCTCAACAAGTGAAATGCTGTATAATTTTTAAGCAAAACATTTTTATTAATAAAACCGTTAATGGGAACATAATGATAATACTTGATCTTATTCTTAAAATAGCTAACTAAAAATCATTAAATAATATTATAAAATTACATGGTGCAACTGAAAAAACTGTTTTTGTGTGTGTAAGAGAGAGAAAAAGTACTATAGCATAAATTTACACTTTGGTGTCTCACACACAAAAAATGATCAGTACACATACTGTAGGCATGTTAAGTTGTTTTTTTCAGAAGCGACTGCAGGCTTTTTTGGCAAATAAATATATTAATTTTACTGACAGGCTCCGTAAGAGCACATTATAGGTTAGCCCATGAAGTCAGTACAGGGTCATATTTTGTCCTAATGGAAAAGGCAATAGATGTCGAGCACCACTGCAGTGGTGCCTGGAAGGGCGTCAAATGCATTCAATGTCAAGTTAGTTGATTGCGGATGTATGATAGGACAGGCTCTGTCCTGATCTGCTCTTTTTATGATCTAATACAATCAACACAGGACCTTTGCTCCATCGTGTGTGCTAGAGATGCTTGCGAGTACATGACAGAAAGAGAATAAAGGGAAAGGCCAAAAGAAAACTGAGGTCATTCTTCCCCCGAGCTATTAGTGAAGAAACTAATAGCTCGGGTGCTTGTGCTACGAAAAAGTTATTTTGAACAAAAGGTGCACGGATTCACAGAATGAAAATGATTTCTCTTTCCCTACACAAAAATTGTCAAAAAATGGACCCAAGCTGTCACTGGGGCAATTTAGAGGACTTTTTTTGAACACATTACAAATGTTAGAAATGTATTGCTAAAACACATAACAAAAGTAAACTATGTAGTATTGAATTTCAGAGTTAGACCTAAAAGTTTTTCTCCATTCCTAAGTTCAGGAATTTCTAAAATCATGGCTCGGTGACGCACTGGAGTCACCGAGCATGGCCCCCACCCCTTACACAATCGCGAGCATCCATTCAGGTTGTAGTCGTATTTGAAAGTTGTGAGAGACGGTATCATGACAACGTCAGCTTTCCAGCAAGTGGGCTTGATTTCACATGCCAATAGAGGACACGCCCCCGGCATTTGAGAGCAGAGACTCCTGTTTCATTTAACTTATTTATAAAAAAAAAATTATCATTCAAATTTTGTTGTGTAGTTAATAACACACTTTTTCTGTGATGTAACACACAGAACACGTTTAATATCGCTTTACGTAGACTTTAATATGTACTAGGCATGGGCCGGTATAAGATTCTGGCGGTATGATAACCTTTAGCAAAAATACCACGGTTTCACGGTGTTGCGGTATTGCCATTGCAACACTAAAATGTGTTATTTTCAAATGCCAGGTACAATAAAGCCTTTAAATTATAATATGCTTTCAAAACATATATAATATTTTCGTAATATATATTAAATGTAAACATCAA
Organism: Paramisgurnus dabryanus; assembly: GCF_030506205.2. Lineage (NCBI taxonomy): Eukaryota > Metazoa > Chordata > Actinopteri > Cypriniformes > Cobitidae > Paramisgurnus > Paramisgurnus dabryanus. Next base: position 27,771,476 of record NC_133353.1, read on the forward strand.
ATCAATCACATGACTTCATGATTTAATGAATTTTGTATAAACACAGCTCATACCTTGGAGACGGTATCACAGAACATTTTAGTGGTTTTGAAACCTTGACTGTTTTAAACCTCGGTATACCTTGAAACCGGTAATCGGCCCATGCCTAATATGTACATGTGTAATATAAGTACAGATATGTGTACATTTATGTGAACAACAGATATGTGAACAAATATGTACCTATGAGGTACTAATTTGAACCCTGTAAGTGCAAATGCGTATTTTGAAAGGGAACTGCCCCAGTGACAGTTAGGGAACAATTTTGGACCATTTTTCTGATACACTGAAAAAAATATTAATTCAATTTACAAAAAATTAGTATAATAAAATAAAAATTTTGTTTAAATATAACTTAAATAAATTGATTGCAACCACTTACCTCAAAAAATTTTTTTGAAAGTAAATTGAATGAATACATTTTTGTCAGTGTAGTGTACCAAAACTTATTTAAAGGTCACTTTATCTTATTATTATTTATTATTATTTTCCCAAAGTTTTTGAATGATAGTAAACTATAGAAAAAAACAATGAAATACACTGTAAAAAATACTTTGCTGCCTTAAAATGTTTTCTTAAATCAACTCAGATTTACAAGTCATGTCAACAGAGATGAGTTGCCACAAAATATAAGAAAAGTCAACTTAATTTAAATCAAAATCAACTTAAATTAAATCAACTTAAGTTAAAACAACTCACCTGTAGTTATAACAACTCATTTCTAGTTGAGATAAATAATAGTAAGTTAAAATGACTTGTAAATCCGAGATGATAATAAAAAAAAGTAAGGCAGCAAAGTATTTTTTACAGTGTAAGAGAGTTATGCCCCAAATCCAAAATAATTCAAAACTATGTTATATTGTCCCATCTTTAAAGTAACACTATTTCCCTTTAATGTTAAATGACGTAATGTCCCATCTGTGCTTCGTTCTTAATGGCTGATTTTCTTAATTATTTGGAAGGCATCCATTTGAAAAACTTTTTATTGTTTAATAATATTTTAATCTTGAGATTCAAGTAATATGTTGGTACAAATATACTTTTGTCTTCAAAACTAATTATACGCCTTTAGATCCAAAAGGTTTTTGAGGTCATAAGAAACAAGTGATGCTAAACTTTACACCAGTAGTGCATTTTCATAAAAATCTAACTGCACAGTCACGTCTTATATTCATTTTTCAAATACCACATACAGTACAGTGAAGTCAAAGTATAAAATCTGACGGGGGTGACAGGTGCAAGAAGCAAGGTTTCGAGAAATGTTTCGAGACTTGTGGCCGCTCAAACAAAACATCTGCCAAAGTCTTAAATAGTCGGTGACAGAACGGTATGTGTTCCCGACGTGGTGATTACATTTATTCTCCGAAAGCAAGAAACAAAAATATAAAACATTCAAAAAAGAACACAGTTTAGAAGTGAAAAATACGACTGCTCACAACTTTTCAAATCCTGGGACAAGATAATGACAGAGAAAAAGAGACCTGAAGGCCCCCGAACGAAAGATGGAGAACACAAATCAATTACCTCCACTTTCTTCAAGTATGTTCCCATCAAAGTGAAGCTGGAAGCAATTAGCCGAGCGAGCAAGTGAGATGTCCTCCCGTGTGCTTTAATGTAGTCTCTGGATAGCTCGGTGAGTAGCAAGTCCGTGCGGTTGTTTGAAATCCAGCTCAGAGCCTTTTCTCTGGTTTATTCTCCTCTATTGATCGAAACACTGCTTGGTTAATAAGGAGCCAGTCTCGGTGGAGATTGCAGGGCTAATCGGTTTGTGACCGCCTCTGAGAAATAAAAGAGCACAGGAATGGCCATGTGCGGGTGAGCGGGCGTGTTTAGTACACTGCCTATCTTCACACCCCAGGCTTTGGTGAGAGTGCTGACGCGAGAGCATTCATGCCAGCGTCCGCCCTGCTGTTTCATACTGTATGTATGCGAGTCATTTCATCACTGAAACATACTGCATGTCTCATGTGAGTTCCATCTTGCTCACTATTGTCCTGTCTATGCTGATTCTTTGCTTCAATGGAAGCCGTCGTGTTTGTCTAGACTGATCTGGCAGACCTCAACAGTTTGTATTGCCTCCTCTTATCTCTCTTTCTGCCCTTGGCTTCATCAAAGTGTCAGTCTGCCCAGTTATGAGCGCATTTGCGTTCTAAATGGGCCAGGGGCCAAACCCCCTTAGTTACGAAAACCCATAGTGTATACGTCACCCATACAAAGTCTATTTTGGTGATTTACGTTTTTTACCCAGAATCTTCCTATATAATGTTAAGAAAATTCTGTACAAATAAAACCTTGATATATTTACAATAATACTAACCATGTCAAACATTGAAATTAATGTGAAATCAGTGATTGAAATCAAACTCATTATTAGATTATGAGACTTTATCTTGAAATTCAACATCAGGGTCACATATGTGCATTGTATAGTCGATCGAATCACAAGTGGACGAGAGAGACACATCAGACCACTGGTGCTCTTTATATCCAATGTTGCCACTTTTAGGATTTCTGTGCCGACCATCTTAAAGGGATAGTTCGGCCAAAAAATGATATTAAACCCATGATTTACTCACCCCCAAGCTGTCCGAGTTGCATATGTCCATCGTTTTTCAGACAAACACTTTTTCGGATATTTTCGAAAATGTTTTAGATTTTTCAGTTGATTAAATGTAATGTTACGGTCTCCACGACCTTCAAGTCCAAAAAAGTGCGTCCATCCTTCACAAAATAAATCCATATGGCTCCAGGATGATAAACAGAGGTCTTCTGAGGGTAATCCGTGCGGTGTTGTTGTAGAAATATCCATATTTAAAACTTTATTAACGTAAATAACTACCTTACGGTAGCGCCGACACCTTAGTCGCGTCCGCATTCAGGATAAGAGCTTACGCAGCCTACGGAGGCTACTCTGCTGCTGCTCTGTGCCCCCCCCTCCGAATTTGTCATACGTCACTAAGAAAAGTGCGTACACTACGCTAATACTCTCTCCTGAGTCTAAGATGGCGGCGCTACCGGAAGGTATTTATTTTCGTTAATAAAGTTTTAAATATGGATATTTCTACAACAACACCACGCGGATTACCCTCAGAAGACCTTTGTTTATCATCCTGGAGCCGTTTGGATTTAATTTGTGAAGGATGGACGCACTTTTTTGGGCTTGAAGGTCGTGGACCCCGTAACATTACATTTAATCAACTGAAAGATCTAAAACATTTTCTAAAATATCCGAAAATGTGTTTGTCTGAAAAACGATGGACATATGCAACTCGGACAGCTTGGGGGTGAGTAAATCATGGGTTTAATATCATTTTTGGCCGAACTATCCCTTTAAAGTCACAATAGAGCCAGATCCATGGAGCTCTGTCTGGTCCTGGCACATCACCCTTTTTCTTATCGACTACAGTGGAGGCTCTCACTGCATCCAAACATTCTTGTCTAAGCAAAGCTGCCTCCCATGATGTCTTCAAACAATGGAGGGCAGTGATCTCTGACAGCGGCCCACAAGGCCATTGCCTGATTACAAGGAAACAAAAGATACGAGTGACCTTCGTCCAAGCATCTAATCTTAGAGCCACAATAAAAAGAGACGATGCTTTCTTTAAATCTCCGTTTCTCTTCAAGGCTATCAGCGATGGCTGTGAATGGCTGGTGGTGGACCTAAGATAGGGGTCTGGGCCTGCTCCCAGGTAGTGCTGTTGATAATCTGATGGGTCTTTATTATTCTATCAACAGCTTGGAAAGCAAACACACACAATGCACAAACATAAACACAGATGCACACATACACAAGTTATCTTTAATCTCCAACACACAGATCTCATAGGGTTCATCTCTTTGTAATGTTTAATGCTCATATGATATGGCCTTTCTAGGGAATAGGAGCATTGTACAGGAATGTCAACATCAGAGCATTCAATCGCTTGATGTAGGTCAACACACACCCTGTTTTCCCCGTACCCTGTACAGCTGTCAGGCAGCATATGCGGGCTGTGGTGGAAAATGTTTGCCCTAGCAGCAGCTTCAAAGCACATATACACCGTATATGTCAGGAAAGACAGTAAAGGCATGATTGCATGACTAAGCCTTTTCCTTTTTCCACTCTCTCTTACAAGTGAGATGTAAGTTTTATTATTACTGTGGGATTTTTAATTTTCAAGTTTGGGATTAAGCTTGTTTATCCAACACAAACTGTTTACAGATGTGATAATGTACAGTACAGTATATCTAAACTGTACCAGGGGTCTCCAACCTTTTTGTGAGCAAGAGCTACCACAATGGATAAAACTGGAGGGCTTCTTTTTTTGATATAGTCTACTCAAAACTTTTTTCTTTTACTTGTTGAATTTATTTAATTTTACTAGTCGATATGTTTTATCATTGTTAAAAATGTTAAGTCTATTAATAGAATGTGTTTTGGTGGGGAACTCACAGACTCCGTGCAGGCAACCTGGTGCCAGCGCACACCATGTTGGAGACCACTGATCTATACAATATGTGACCCACCTGTGAAAACCCAAGTCATTTTTTAGTGATTTCCTATCATTTTAAATAATGTACCTTTAATATTGACTGAGCAAGATAATATTAAAGTCAAATCAATGTTAAAAACTGAAGTCAAACTTTGATTATCTAAATCTCATAATAACATTTCGAGCCTTTATTTCGCAGACAGGGTCACATATAATACGACATACATGGTGCTTTTCCATTGCATAGTAGGGGCAAAAACTAAGGTGGGGTTAGTTGTAACACGGACTGTTTACATTGTTGCACAAGGTTGAGCGTTTTGTTTTTCCGGTATTTTTTCATGCTGCCAAAAGACGATCTGCCGCAAATTATTGGAAATGTATAATATTTTCAAGAGAGTTATTGATGAACGAGTGTTTTGGTGGCATGTAAGTACATTTTTTCATCATATGTTTTTTTCGGTTTTTAAGTTGGGTGTGTAAGATACCAAATCCAATGCTATGGCATATTAATCAGTGTCTTGTTGACTAAAACATAGCATCGTTTTGAAATATGTCTGCAGCTCTTAGCAACTTTTTTGGTGGGCTTGAAAATATTTTGACCCAGCGGGGTTAATTTTAACGCTGTGTTACAACTAACCCCTCAGCACTTACGATAAGAAAACGCTAACGTTAGCGTAATTCTTGCCGTTGTTTTAAATAGGCTACACACGAATGACTGCTGGCTTCCAACAAAATAAATGTGCCTGTCTTATCAAAAATTGTGTGTCAAATTTATTTTTGTTCATATCTTTAATAATGATTGAATAAGGTCACGTCAACGATTGAAATCATAATGAAATGAATGGCTAAAATCAGACTTTGATGCGCATTATCTCAGAATTTGATTTTGAAACTGTAGTGTGGTTATTACAGACTGGGTCACATATAAAAAAAATGTTTGTCATAGTTGTGCTGCTTTTTCTCACATATTTAGACATTTGTATCTATTTATAATTGAACTATTGTTAGAAAAGGGGTTTATGAATGAATACAGTGTGGATACCTGTCTATTATAGACAGATATAACTAAACAATATCCACTTCAAGTATATAGACAAAATAGGATTGAAATATTTGCCTCCAAACTTAATATTTAGCAAGTGTTACAACTAACCCCCTGCCTGTTACAATTATTGGGGTAAGTTGTAACGTTTGCACTTCTGTCACGTCCATGAATGGTAAGTACTAGAAACAAACTTCAAATGTTCATTTGTAGCAGAGATGTGTGTGTTGCTTGTGAAAAAATATAATTAATCAAACTCAAATATTTTTTGAATGATTGAGCCAAAACCAAAAAGCATTTTTGGAATGCTATACATCCTCATACATTCAATTATTTCTCAGTCCGCCACAAAATTAAAATTGACCACCACAAATAGATGTTTGCACATTGCGTTTATCACCACCTCTGTCTCACATAACAGTTTCTGTACAAACACCCGTGGCATCAGTCGACCCACTCCGCTGAGCCTCATTTAAGTAGCACTTAAGCATACATGCGGACGTGCGTGTCGAAAAAGTCTGGAAAAAACTGTTATGGTTTTCCTGATTCTCAACACACACTATATATGTCGTACACTATAATAGTAGTCAATTTGTTTCATTCTATAAATAAACATTTATTATTCAAAGCCTCGATTCTCACCTGGTCTAGAACCTTACATGCTGCTCCTCTGGGTGGAGCCTTACGTTTTTGTAGATATTGTGGTTTGTAGCATAATTTTTAATTTTTTCTTTTTTTTGTTCACGTCATGTGATTGTTTTGATGCCCCACCCTAAATGTGCCAAAGTGCGTCTAGTTTAATCAACATTTTCCATTACGTCTTTATTTATTTGCTTGCCATTGTTCTGTGTTAGATAATGTGTGTTGTAACATCACTGCTGTCATTCATTGTTTTCATGTTTCACATTCCAGTTCCTAGGCACAATGTTTTTACATTTTAAACTGATTACAAACCTGCATTTAAGATTCATTTCAACATGCAGGACCTGTTTACACCTGTTATTATGTCACCAATGATCACATGCGACTTACAGTGCATTCAAGCTATACATCATCACCAGTACTGCAATCTTCTACCACCAGTTGCGCAACATAAACATGTTGATAAAGTAATACTACTACTAATAATAATATTCAACATACAATAATAATAAAAACCAAACAATAATCTCAATGTTTTTTTTTTTACCGAAAAACTATTTTATACTGAACTTTGACGTTTGTGCTTTAATGATCTATATTTTTGCAGTTTGATGTTGGATATACTAAAGATGCTTTGTGAATATATAGTTTAAAAGTAGACATCTTAATTTAAAGCTGCATGTCCCCTTGTTTTAGCTCAGTGCTTGATTGATACTCGAAATGGCAATCATTTGCTGTTGACCAGGATACCTCAGTGAACACATCAGGTAAAATGTTTATGTACTGTGTGCAGTCGATTCGATAAGGCATATTTTCTCATATGGGTTTATCTTAGGTGCCACAGGGGTGTATTTAAGTGATAAAATGGTATCTGGTTTATGTGATTACTTTAGTATTTTCAGAAAAGTAACAGCTGAAAGTAATGCCAGACTCAATAAAATGGCCGTTCACCTCTGCCATATGGATAAGTGTATGTGAGTGTTCTCGAAAGAGATGCTGCGAGCTCGCCTTATTGGTATTTAGTGAAGGGAGATCCTATAAGCACCGTCAAGCAAAACAGCCCCTGAGCCAACATCTCCTGAAGACCACTAACAGCTGTTGCTAAGCAACTTCAGCATCTGCAGCAGGGCAAATCCTCTTAAAATATACAGACACACATGCACGCAATTTCAGTGGTTCAATTCAACATGCAAATAGACCAGACATCTCGTATACAAAAAGACTTTGGGTTTTTATCTGAAATGCAATCGGGATTTTTGCATTAGGTAAATTCACGATCATGGCAGTGGCTGGCCTGAGAAAGCTACTTTAAGCATCATTAAATGATTTTTATGTGGACATGTTGATGTATTTGATCAGCTGTTGCAAAATGTGTATCTGACAAGTTAATGTTTGTCTGGGTGACGGTAACGTAATTTTTTTTACATTTGGCATGTACAGATATGCACGTTCACTATGAATATATATTAAGACATTTTGTTTAGCTGTGCATTGTAGTTTTACAATTAATATATCTAATAAATATCCTATAAGTCAGAGAAGATGGTGTAGTGGGCAGTGCTCTGACATATGTGCAGATGCACTTTTGGTGACCCGAGGTCCTTTGCATGGTCCCTTACCCCTCTCGTCTACACCCTGTACTTTTCTTTCCTCTCCTTATTGTCTATTAAACAAAGGCAAAAATGTCCCAAAAAATAACTTAAAAATAAAAACCCATCCTATAAAAAATTGCAATATTACAGTACCATGTATTCTCAAAATGCTATACATTTAATGACTTTACAGTTTTTATTACTTATTTATCCTTAATTCTATACTTTTGTTTCCTTATGTCTCTGCTGTCTGTTTGAAAATGTATTTTCTGCAAAGCTGCTTTGCAGCGATGCAAAAATGTGAAAGGAACTATGAAAATAAATTTGAATTTTATTTGAATTTTATTTGAACTTTATGTTTGAGGCAATCTTTGCAATTGTGTGCATGCCTATCAGGCCTACACAAAATCTGCACCCACAGAATTCCACACAATGCATTTTAAAGTCAAAGCCGTCTACAAATCTTCCACCCCCTGCGCTTGTTTGTTAAATATTTTGGCAAACCTGATTAATGTTTTCTGATACAAATTAAGAGTGTGGTATTCACAGCTCCATTTAACACATTCTACCATATTTAATTCCATTATGCACACGGGGGTTTAGAAAAAAATCAGTGCAGATAATCTAAAATGAAATAAAGCCTGCTGATTCCATCTGGGCCTAGTAATGGGTGTGAAAGTCGTTTTACTCAGTAACAGAGATGAGTAAACTAAGATGATGTGTCTATGTCTGTTGCTTCATTTTTTTGAGAAGTGAAACAAGAAAGATGTGTAGCTATTTCTTGCAGTAACTGTCTGCATGGTGTTGCTTGCATTAACCACAAAACTAAAAACAAAAAAAAAACAAAAAAAGAAAGAAAACAAATAACTTAATAAAACAAATAACTTATTGAAGGTTGTCAGATGTTGCCAGGGCAGTAAACTACAGCCTTATTTCTAGCACACACACATCCTAGCTGTCTTTTAAAGGGTTAACCCCAAAATTCTGTCATCATTTACTTACCATCAAGTTATTCCTGTATAAATTTCTTTGTTCTGCTGAAAAACAAATGAAGTTTTTTTTTATAATGTTTGCATGGAAGTCAATAGTGCTCCTGCTTCCTGCTGGATTACAAATATCTTACTCCGTGTTCAGCAAAACAAAAAAAATGTATCAGCTGTAAAAAACCCAATGGCTGTTTTTTTAACCGTTAAGCTGATGAGGTCATTTTATTGGGTTAATTTCTACAATGTTGGGTTACCTAGCTCCCAAATTGTTGAATTTGTCTGGAGAAACAAGGTTTGTATCATGTTTTTAATCAATCATTTATTATTACTTGCGCAAAAGTGTGCTGAATAGGGCACATCCAAGATTGCACGGGCAGGCACCGCCTACTATTGGCTTCAAAAAAGCTCTTCACAAACCAATGGGTGACGTCACGGACACTACGAACATATTTTTTTACAGTCTCTGCTTGTACCTCAATAAACATCTGAATTTGAAAACAAAATATTTTTATTTATTTAATAATGATTGTTTCAATTATATAATAATTAAATGTAAGGAATAATTGACGATGGGATGTTGAATTATTCGAAAATAATGCACACCCGAGATGGCAATATGGCAAAGGAACAAAGTCAATAATTCCTCTTATCCCAAGGTTAACACAAACATTGCTCTGGTGCCTATTTTAAAGACATTTAAAGGCTAGGTGTGCGGTTTACAGAATAATAATCAACAATCATGGAGCATTTCTCAACCAATCAGAATAAAGCATTCAACAGGCCCGTTGTATAAAATAAAATAGCAATGAAAAAATGTAAAAAAAAATGAACTCAGCTGTTGGGCCACTTTTAACTGGACTGAGGTGAGAAAGTATCCCAAATCATTGGGTTAACAGTTTGAAAAGGTGCTGTACTATCCCATAGTTCTTATTTTTAACCCAAACTTATTAAGTGTGTACATGAACAACTTGAGAGTGAGTAAATGATGACAAAATGTTCACGTTTGTGAAACCACCTGTTGCGAAAACAACATTTCAAATGAAACAATAATCACACAGTAAAAATTTCTGTAGACATTACAGTATTACTGGCAGCTGGTTGCCAGTAACTTACTATAGAATTTACATTTATGTTATTTACTGACAACAGTTTTTCAAAGTTAAATAAACATGAAACATTTTCAGTAGTGCTGGGCAAAGATTAATCGCGATTAATCGCATACAAAATAAAAGTGATTTTTTGCATAATGTATGCTATATGTAATTATTAGGTATATTTAAATACACACACATTCATGTGTGTTTTTAAGAAACATTTACATGTGTATATATATTTATTTATATTTTTACATATTCTATTTAATATATAAAGTAAAAAATTATATATAAAGAAAACATTTCTGAAATAAATATATGTATGTGTTTGTGGTTAAATATACATAATAATTCATCATATATTATGCCAAAAATCACTTTTATTTTGTATCTGATTAATCGCGATTAATCTTTGCCCAGCACTAATTTTCAGTCTTTATCTTCTACAGTAAGTTACTGGCAACCAGCTGCATATTTACAGCAAATTTTTTACAGTGATGATGTGATTTGTCTAAGACCATGCAGCACTTGTCTTGCGATTTTACAATTCTATCAACCTTAAACTAAAAAAACATCTAAAAAAAGTTAAACCTATATAAAGAATGCAAACTAAAATATGGTAATGCCATCAAGCACGTTGGCCTGAAAGAGGAACTTCAAATAAAGGATGTACCAAATGTAGACTATTATACATTTCTCTAGGTGGAAGTTGTCATGCTGGCATGTTAAAATTTAAGGATGTACCATTTCAAGGACATTTCCCAACCATAGTTCTGCTTTCAAATGTACACTATTCCTGCAGGTGAGTTTAGTTCCCTTAAAACAATAGCATGACTGCACCTTTCTTGAAATATCTTATTAACTTGCATGGCAAAAGTCTGATCCATTTAACAGGCTCTGCCTTTCCTAGTAAATCTGCTTTGGTCTTAATGAAGACCCCAAAAGAACGTTACGGAGAAACTAAGGTGCTTTTGAATCGAAACATTATACTTTCATGATGTCTGTCATTTCTAACAGAGAGAAAATGAAATGCCACATTTGAGTGTCTGTCTTTAGGAAGGGCTTAATAATGAAACTCTTGAGCTATAAGATGTGACACATTTGCCCCCTTACTGTGGCGTCAGATGGAGAGAATGCAGAAAAAGAGAGAGCGAAAGAGAGAGGTTTTGAGGGGGTTTAAAGAGAGTAAGCCTGAGAGGCTCCTGTCATGCTCTAGTTGGCCTGCTGAAAGATGGTTGAGACATATTTAAGAGGGTGGGGTGGGGGTCTGTGCTGGGATTCTCCTTCACTGAGCAGCTTTGAGGCTGGACAGAGACGGCAGCAGTAACAGGCTCGACTCAAACTGCACTTTCATAGCCCACACGGACGAGAATGTTAATTCACGGAGAGAGGAACATAACCAAACACAGCATTGTGTTCATTGCTGCTAGACCTGTTATACACACATCACAGAGGTGTAAAGAAAGAACATATGTGTGCACGAGAAAATAACTGATGCATATTTGCATCATCCACACGTGAATGCACATAAACACATATGAGCATGCATGCTGCTGAAAATAACCTTGGCAAGGAGTATTATAATTTAACCATACTGTGATTTGTTAACTTGTCCAATGCTCTAAATGAACATTTCAAAAACAAGATCAAATTCATTTCTAAATAAGAAAATGCTAATGTTTTACATGTGTTTTAGGAAAATTTCAGAAATATAAATTTTATGGAATAACCCGGATATTTAATCACATCTTTAATGTGTCTTTGTATCCACTCAGTCTTTTACATTGCTGTTGGGTGCCTATGTCTGGAATTCAACAGACACTGGACAAAAGCTGTCGTAATACATGTCAAAATTAAGGGCAAAACTGGAGTGGTCTCATTTTTCTGCAGCTAGTGTGGTAAACAATAGTATACATTGACTCTAAAGTCTTTTATAGCCACATGTGTATTGGTTTGTGTATTGTATTCGAGGTGTTGGAGGTAATTGGCTACATCTAACACCGTACCCGATGTTTACCACAGTAAATCAAACAGCCAAAGTGTGTACGCAGATACCACTTACCAGACTATAGATTGCCTCCTATAAATGTGCTTCGTTGTGACACACGAGGATGGCTCCCTCCTCCTGTAACACAAAAAATATTTTCACATCACTGACACAAAGTAAATATTCTCTCCTTTTTAGAGTCAGCAAAAAAGAGCTCTCAGACAGGGGTAATTTGTCTTCTCCTCAAGGGTATTCATGGAAAGAACTGGAAAGAGCATCCGGGTAAGTGACAAGTTACTGCACAAAATAAAAAAAGTTTTGGGGGGAAATTGCAGTCCTGAAAACTGGAACCACTTGTTGTTCCAAACACAAACTGGTGCTGATACCTTAGAACAGCAATATAAACTATCCCCTGCTGCTATGGTAACAGAGCTTAGGATGGATGGGGGCATCAGCTGTAACAGAAATCTATAAAGCAAAGCTCACGTCTAAAGGAATGTCATACATATATGTTGTACATGCATACACCCTTGAAAAGCACTTATAATAGTAACTTACAACATTCATCTACTGAGTTCCCGTAGCTGAAATAGAAAGCATTCTTGCTAGAAATGCCAAGGTCATGGGTTCAATTCCCAGAGAGAACACAAAAATGTTAAATGTTTTGAATGTAGACCCTAAAGGCCCTTTAAGTTGCTTTGGATAATGGATCCGCTAAATGCATAAATCTAAAATAATTTCATCGCACTGGACCCTCAGTTGGGAAAGGGGAGAGTTGATGACAAATTGTAGCTAGAAGTATTAGAGCCGAGATACGAAGAGTCTTGTTATGTTTTATTAAATGCCCTTATCCAGAGCTTGTGCACCTACGAGATGCTGGTGCTTAATATTTCAGTGGCAGACATTGGAATTCTGACTGTGGTGAACGAGAGATGTGTGGCTCCTGTCTCCACAAAGTCCAATTCGAATGATTTATGAGGGGTTTGGTCATTGGTATCCCAGTCAGCTGCCAAGATGATATCCGACGCTTTGTTTGCTTATACAGTTTGGGATGACAAATTCTCTGCACAAGAAACAAAGCAAGTCTTGTCAGATCAAGTCTTTAAAGTCTTTTTAAAGTCTCATGTAATTTTTTTGTGCCTAAATTATTCATAGTGAATATGCCAATTCTTTCACACCCAATTTTTCACCTCTCTTAAAAAAGTTGTTACACTTATGCACTTGTTTATGTTGTTCAGTGACATCACCATTTCGATTTCTGGAAATAAATAAAAAAACGAACACAAAAGCGAACAGAAAACATGTTTTTTAGTGGATCACCAGTGAAAATTAAAAATGGTTTCAACTCCAATAGAGTGACACCGAATTTAGTTTTACCTTATAGTTTGTTTAACAATTATAACTTAAAGGGACACTCCACTTTTTTGAAAATAGACTAATTTTCCAGCACCCCTAGAGTTAAACATTTAAGTTTACCGTTTTGGATCCATTCAGCTGTATTTTGGGTCTGGTGGAACCACTTTTAGCATAGCTTAGCATAATCCATTGAATCTGATTAGACCATTAGCATCGCGCTTGAAAATGACCAAAGAGTTTCAATATTTTTCCTATTTAAAACTTGACTTTTCTGTAGTTACATTGTGTATACAAAGACCGTCAGAAAATGAAAAGTTATAATTTTCTAGCCCGATATGGTTAAGAACTATACTCTCATTCTGGCGTAATAATCAAGGACACTGCGTAATATCATTGCGAAAATCGCAAATCTGTCGGTCTAAGTACACGATGTAACAACAATCAAGCTTTATATAGGAAAAATTTTGAAACTCTTTGAATATTTTTTAGCGCGATGCTAATGGTCTTATCAGATTTAATGGATTATGCTAAGCTATGCTAAAAGTGGAACCGCCAGACCCGGAGATCAGCTGAATGTTAACTCTAGGGGAGCTGGAAAATTAGCATATTTAGAAAAAAGTGGAGTGTCCCTTTAACCTTATTAGCTTCTCTTCTCCTCTTCAGGCAACTCTTCTTTGCTTCGTGTTTTGCGGTTTTACAAATGACATTGTTAATACGATCCCTGTTCACACGGATCTGCAAAAAGAAGACTGCTGTATTTTTGCAATGTCACATGATGATTGAACACGTAATACACATGCGAATGACGTCAATGTTTTCACTTATTTATGTTTGTGTCATTTATATGAAGACGATAAATGATATAGTTTT